>NC_063334.1:8240106-8346845 GCF_021869965.1 Rhincodon typus
GTCTCCAAGCCTCCGCTTGGTTTCCCTGATGTACAGGAAGCCACATCGGGAACAGCGGATACAATATACCACATTAGCAGATGTGCAGGTGAACATCTGTTTAACGTGGAAGGTTTTCTTGGGGCCTGGGATGGGGGTGAGTGGGGAAGTGTAGGAGCAGGCGTAGCACTTCCTGCGGTTGCAGGGAAAAGTGCCAGGGGTGGTGGGGCTAGTGGGGAGTGTGGAGCGGACGAGGGAGTCACGGAGAGAGCGGTCCCTCCGGAAAGCAGATAAGGGTGGGGAGGGAAAAATGTCCTTGGTAGTGGGGTCAGATTGCAGGTGGCACAAGTGGCGGAGGATGATGCTTTGAATCCGGAGGTTGGTGGGGTGATACATGAGGGCAAGGGGAATTCTGTCTTTGTTGTTATTGCAGGAGGGAGTGTGAGGGATGAGTTGCAGGAAACGCGAGAGATGCTGTCGAGGGCATTTTCGACCACTGTGGAGGGGAAATTGCGGTCCTTGAAAAACGAGGACATCTGGGATGTCTGGGAGTGGAATGCCTCATCTCGGGAGCAGATGCGGCAGAAGCGAAGGAATTGGGAATAGGGGATGGCATTCTTGCATGAAGGTGGGTGAGAGGAGGTGTATTCTAGGTAGCTGTGGGAGTCGGTAGGCTTGAAATAGATATCAGTTTCCAGTTGGTTGCCAGAGATGGAAACAGAGAGCTCCAGGAAGGAGAGAGAGATATCGGAGATGGTCCAGGAAATTTAAGGTTGGGGTGGAAGGTGTTAGTAAAGTGGATGAATGCTGTCTTGTTACAGGATGTTGAGTCAAGAATAGAGAAGCCAGCGGGGAACTTCTCTAATACATTTAATTCGTACCAGAAGACGTATTCTACTGTGGAAAAATAAAGTTCAGGATGGTTTTTTGGTTCTTCAACAATCCGAAGTTGAAATCCAACACCATATGATGCTAATTTACACTGATTGTAATCCACTAACCTCATTAAAAGTTTAAACATTGGAATATGAAACTAGTTCGATGGAATCTTTTGTTACAACCATTTAATATAAAAAGTATTCATATTATGGGAAATGAGAATGTAATTGCAGATGCATTGTCCTGAATGTAAAATATTGGAACAAATAAAATGTTTGATAATTGTTAAGATTGTTTACGGCTGCATGTGGGGGAGGAAGAATGAAAGGATGCAAGTCCTGTTTTTGTCATTAGTATATTCAATGTTTTGTAATGAAAGGCATTTTCCTATTAGTAAGAGTGGAAGTATTGTAAGGTCTGTGTTTTTTCAAAAAAATTATGCTTCTTAAAAACTGTGGACTAAAATCAAAAAGAACTGTTTTGAAACCCAAGAATTTACAATGATGGTTGCACTCTCACTTCTATAGAATCTATTGGCCGGTAATAAATAGAGATGTCTTGTTAAGTATGGAAACCTGGTCTTCTGGTCTTTGCTTGCTCTCAACCTAGGACTGAAAATCAGATAGCCTGGGGATTTTGGGTGTTTCTTTTAACTTTTGCGATGGAATAGTGGGGCTTGATTTCCCTACTGTGCTATCCCAGTGAGTCGTGACAATGGGCATGCATACTAAGATGCCGGATGTCCCGGCTGGGCATGTTAAAGCCTTGCATCACCGTTAACGAGCTTGGAATAAATAGCCTCCAA
The DNA here is from genome assembly GCF_021869965.1 of Rhincodon typus. Classification (NCBI taxonomy): domain Eukaryota; kingdom Metazoa; phylum Chordata; class Chondrichthyes; order Orectolobiformes; family Rhincodontidae; genus Rhincodon; species Rhincodon typus. Next base: position 8,241,770 of record NC_063334.1, read on the forward strand.
ATTAGCAAGGGGCATTGAACATGTGATTGGTTCAGCCTGGCTCCATCTCCCTGCAAGGATGTAGACTCAGAATCACTGCCATTGTTGTCTCCATATCTTGTTGCAGTCTTTTGTGTGAATATAACACCTATTCCTATTTGCCCTCTCCCCCCAGTTGCCACCAATCATGAGGATGCAAGGAACCCAGCGACTCAGTAATAAACCACACGATCTGGTCTTAGAATCTTAGAATCCCTACAGCGTGGAATCAGGCACAACAAGTCCACACCAACCCTCAGAGCATCCCACCCATACTCATCCCCCTATAACCCACCTAATCTACACATTCCTGGACAGTATGAGCAATTTAGCATGGCCAAATACACCTAGCCTGCACATCTATGGACTGTGGGAGGAAACCAGAGCACCTGGAGGAAACCCATACAGACACAGGGAGAATGTGCAAACTCCACACAGACAGTTACCCGAGGGTGGAATCGAACCCAGGCTCCTGGCACTGTGAGGCAGCAATGCTAACCACTAAGCCACCGTGCCTCCCTAATGTTGAAAGATTGATACAATCTATCACCCACCAGGTGGCAACACCTTTGTAAAAAGAGGAATAAAATTAAAAATAGAAAAGAAAATTATAAAGAGCAACACAGCAGGCCAGGCAGCATCAGATGAGCAGGAAAGTTATGTTTCGGACGGGACATTTCTTCAGAAATGGGAAAGGGGAAGGGAGTTGGGAAATAAACAGAGACGAGAAGAAGGTAAGTGGGATGGTGCTGGTGGATGCAGAAAGGGAGTGGTGGGAATTGGTCAGTTGGATGGGAGGGGCGGATAGGTGGGAGAGAAGATGGAAAGGTTGGTCAGGTCAAGCAGGCGGGGTTGAGAGAGAGGTTTGGACATGGGATGAGGCCGGGGATGGGGGGATTTTATGCTTAATTCTATGCTTAGGCCATCGGGCTGTACGCTCCCAAGGAGGAATATGAGGTCCTGCTCCTCTAGTTTGCGTGTGGTACCATTGTGGCACTGGAGGAGGCCCAGGGCAGACATGTCATCCAGGGAATGGGAGGGGGAGTTAAAATGGTTGGCGACCGGAAGATGTTGTCATTTGCCATGTACAGAGCACAGATGCTCTACAAAACAGTCTCCGAGCCTAGGCTTGATCTCACCGATGCAGACGAGGCCACATCAGGGGCAACGGATACAGTTGACCAGGTTGGAGGATGTGTAGGTGAGCCCCTGTCAGATATGAAAGGTTTGCTTTGGGCCTTTCATATCCGACAGGGGTTCACCTGTACATCCGCGATGCTGCCTGGCCTGTTGTGTTCCTCCAGCTCCACATGGTGTTGCTTCTGACTCGAGCATCCTCAGTGCTTGCTATCTCAAAAGAAAATTAAAAGCCTATTGACAAAGCTTGTTCATTTGGTAATCCGCAAAGGAGATTGTCAAGCTTCTTTTAAGGATTTACTTTGTAAACTGAAAGCGGCATATCCCTGATGACTCATCCAAAAATAATATAAATGTATTCAAGACGAGGTTACTGACCAATAAGCAGGCTTTTTTTCCATTAATGCAGCAAACTAGTTGGCATGTAAAACAGAACAGTTGATTTCCATATTATGTGCGTTAGCGGATGACTAAAGATATAATTGCTGTAAATTGCTCTTGAATTATTGGTTCCTTCAGGTACAATGGATGCATTGCAAGCATTCCTGAAAACCATGGTGAAAATGTTTTATGTTCATGAAAGACGACATCTCTCCAGCACGAATGATACTTGTGTGTTTCCACATTACTCTCCAGTTGTAATTTCCACATACCTGAAAGTAACCGTGGCTCTTTAGATTTCTGTTGATGTCCTCTCCCTAGTGCAATGTTTACCTGTTAAAAACTAAGCAAATTTAAGTAATGAGTTATGAAAAAGCACTTGAATCAATTCTCAATAGTTCAGATGGTATATGCGCATAGATTCCTTAAAGGGGAATACTGGCCATTGAAGAAAAGCTTTTGCATCCTGATGATGTTCCAAACTGCTTTGTGGCCAATTAATTATTTTTGAAGAGTAATCAGTTTTTTTTGAAAAAGGGAATATTATAGACAATTTGCACACAGAAATCTCCCAAAAAGAAGTGGATTGAATACAGGAGTTGGGAGATCACGTTGTGTCTGTACCTAACATTGATTGGGCCACTTTTGCAATGTCGTATTCAATTCAGGTCTCTCTGCTATAGGAAAGATGTTGTGAAACTTGAAAGGGTTCAGAAAAGATTTACAAGGATTTTGCCAGGGTTTGAGTGTTTGAGCTATAGGGAGAGGCTGAATAGGCTGGGGCTATTTTCCCTGGAGCGTCAGAGGCTGAGGGGAATCTTATTGAGGTTTATTAAATCATGAGGGACATGAATAGGGTGAATAGCCAAGGCCTTTTTCCCAGAGTAGGGGAGTTCAAAACTAGAGGGCATAGGTTTAAGGTGAGAGGGGAAGATTTTAAAGGGACCTAAATGGCAAAATTTTCACACAGAGGGTGATGAATGTACAGAATGACTTGCCAGAGGAAGTGGTGGAGGCTAGTCCAATTACAATATTTAAAAGGTGTCCAGATTGGTATATGAATAAGCAGGATTTAGAGAGATATGGGTGAAATGTTGGCAAATGCGGCTAGATTAACTTAGGATATCTGATCAGCATGGATGAGTTGGACCAAAGGGTTTGTTTCTGTGCTGTAAAATGTGATATGATAGAGAATTTGTCTGGATGTGTCAATGTTTCAAGTGTGGTATGACTCTTTTGTTCTGAAGAAGAGTCATACCACACTTGAAGCATTAACTCTGTTTCTCTGCCCCAAGATACTCCCAGGCCAACTGAGTTTCTTCAGCGTTCTGTGTTTGTTTCATATTTGCAGCATCTGCAGTATTTTTTTCTTTAATATCACTGCATCATGGCTAACGTCCCTAATACTCCATTGTTATCTAAAAGCAAAGAAAATCTTGCTGAGGCAAACAATTACAACCACAAGAAGTATAATTTCACAACACAGAATTCCTGGATCTTAGTACGTTCAATCATAGATGCTTTGTATATAATCTTATACAGGGAAATTGAACTTTTGTTACGACTATGGTATTGAAAAGCTGTCTAATCCTTATTTTCTTTCTGTGGTTAAAGTGTGCATTACTAAATAATGGTAATTAGAATTGTTTTTATGTCTGTGTCCCAGTGGTGACTGAGATGTGGGTGAATTGTTGTTAAATATCCTGCAATACCAGGTAGAAACGTTCAAGACATTACCTTATTTCTAGAGCACAAAGTCCTTGTAATCTAGAAACTGAATTCACAGTGATTTATTTATCAAATCCCATTAACACTTTAGAAAGGGATGGGAGTTTTCACCAGCATTTATCCCTCAACCAAAACAGGTTATCTAGACATTACATCGTTACTGTTTGTGGGGAACTTGCTGTGTTAATTCTATGTTAAGTCTGACTACACTTCAAATATACTTCATTAGTTATAATGTACCTAGGGACAACTTAGATTTGTGAAAGGGTGCTATATAAATGCAAGTTCATTCCTTCTTCAATAAGACTGTTCCTATTGGTTACAGACTTGGTCAGCTTGACTGCATTGCAGGATTCACAAACCAGCTCCACTGACAACTTTATTGCCAGTCACATTGCTACAGTAATTAATCAGCTAACCTTTGTACTTATGCCAACAGTAGTGCATTGCTTTGGCAAAGTAAGTGCTACTCCGTGCAAAAGATACAACACCAAGCCCCCTCATTGATCTGCAGACCTCCTGTTGAAAACTGAGATGTGAAAGAAAAGGCGGTATTTGAGACAACAAGCTGCTGGCTAGCACATTTTAATCCTAAAAATAGCAACGAGTGTAACTGATGAGGAGAGCAGGAAAGCATCCCCTCACTCATTTTTGCCACTGGCAGCCTTTCCTGACAGATTCTTGCATAATCTGGCAGATTTTTACAACAAACAAGCTGTGGTTTGCACAAAACTTTAATGAAGTTATGATCATAGAAATACACATCTGTGATTTACAAAACGTGAGCGCATTTTCTAGTCTGACGGTGCCACGGCCAACTTAGTTGACAGAAAGTGAAATTGCAGGGATATTGAGATGACATTGATTTATGTAACACATAAAAATAACAATTTGTATGTAAGCACTGCCTTCACTGGAATAAAAAAAAAATGCACTTTATATACAATGAAGCTTTATAAAGCAAGACTTGACTCCATGCCACATCAGGTGATATTAGAGCAGATGATCAAAAGCTTAGCCGATGAACTAGGTTTTAAGGTATGTCTTAAATGGAGAATCGGAGGAAAGTAGGCTGAGAGGTTTAAGGAGGGAGTTCCAGAGCCCTGTCCCACCAACATGACATATTCAGCAAAGGTGGCAGTATGTATGTATACAGTGTGAAGGGAGTTGACCCTCAACATTGACTTTAGACTCCATGAAGTCAAATGGCATCAGGTCAAACATGGGCAAAGAAACATCCTGCTGATTACCAAGTACTGCCACCTCCCTTCCCTGGGGATTAATCAGTTCTCCTTCAGGTTGAATGCCACTTGGGTGAAGGACTGAGCGTGGCAAAGGTATAGAATGTACTCCAGTTGGAGATTTTCAATGGCCATTTTCAAGAGTAGCTCAGCAGCACCACTAATGATGGAGCTGGCTGAATGCTAAAAGACACAGCTGCTAGAGTGGGTCTGCAGCAGGTGATGACAGAACTAACAGTGAATCATAGAATCCCTACAGCGTGGATGCAGGCCATTTAGCCCATCGAGCCCATACCAACCCTTCGGGAAGCAACCCACACAGACTCACACCCCTATGCTATCCCTGTAACCCTGCACTTACCATGGCTAATCCACCTAAACTCCACTACCCTGGACACTATGGATGATTTGGAATGGCTAATTCACCTAACCTGCATGTCTTTGGACTATGGGAGGAAAGCAGAGCAACTGGAGGAAACTCACGTAGACATGGGGAGAAAATGCAAAGTTCACACAGACAGTCACCTGAGATTGGAACTGAGCCAAGGTCCCTGGCACTGTGAGGCAGCAGTACTAACCACTGAGCAACTGTACCATCCAGTGGGAAAAATTTGTTTGACCTCAACACTCTGCCTGCAGCAGATGCATCTGTCTATCAAGTATCCATGAGAGTGACCGTCACACTGTCCTTGTGGGGATTAAATCCTGCCTTTACATTACAGGTAACCTCTAACTAGTAACTCAACACTAGGCATCCATGAGGTAATATGGACCATCAGCAACAGAAGAATCATACTCAAACACAACTTGTGATCTCATGGCCCAGCATATTCCCTCACTTCACCATTATCGCCAAGCCAGGGAAACAACGCTGCGTCAATGAAGAGTACAGGACAGTATGCCAAGAGCAGCATCAGGTATACCTAAAACTGAGGTGTCAACCTGATGAAGTTTCAACAGAGGACTACTTGCATGCTGAACAGTGTAAGCAACCTGCAATATACTAAGCAAAGCAATCCCATAACCAATGGATCAGATCGAAGCTCTGCAGTTCTACCATATCTAGACATGAAATGTATCTATTCAATTCCTCTTCCGTTTCTGGCTCACTATTTACTTTCCCAGCCTCATTCTGTAAATGACTTATGTTCACTTTGGCCTCTCACTACCTTTTTTTATATTTAAAGAAGCTTGTACTAACTATCTTTATATCTTACTAGCTAACATAACCTCAGTTTATTTTCTCCCTCTTTATTTATTTTAAGATCGTTTGTTGGTTTTTAAAACTTTCCCAATCTTCTTGCTTGCCACTGTTCATTGCTGCATTTTATACATTTTTCTTTCATTTTGATACTATCCTTAACTTCCTTGGTAAACCATGATTGATTTATTCCCCTCCTAGAATCATTTCTCCTCACTGGGATATATATCTTTGTTGCAGGTCATGAATTATTTGCTTAACTGTCTGCCATTGTTAATCATCATTCAAGAAAGCAGCTCACCATCACCTTCTCAATGGACACTAGGGATGAGCAATGAATGATGGTCCAGCCAGTGGCATCCACATCCTGTGAATGAATTTTTTAAAGTCATCTTTTCTGCTAAACTCCTTTCCTAGTCCACTCCAGCCAACTCTGTCATAATCCCTATTTACCTTTGTTTAAGTTTAGTATAGTTGTTTCTGACCCAGGTTTGCACTCTCAAAAAGAATGCTAAATTCTACCATGTTACATTCATTGAGGGTATCTTTTACTCTGAGATCATTTATTAAACCTACCTTATTACACATTTCCTGATCCAAAATAACCTGATCTCTGCTTCAATCCATAACATATTGTTTTAGGGAATTGTTCCGAATGCTCTCTGTGAATTCTTCCTTATGGCTACCTCTGCCACTTTGATTATCCCATTAATAAAAAAGATATTTTTCTGATTCATTGTTAGTTATTTTGCCTAATATACCGAACAATGTCATCCAAATCAAGGGTATCTACTTCCCGAATCCCAGATGTCTCAGAAAAAGATGCAGCTTTCTTTCAAGCGGCCCATGAGCATGAGCAGATGTAAGTGTCAGTTGGTTTATTGAGAAGACAACAACACAATTTTTCGTAGAATCATACAGTACAGAAGGGGCCGTTTGGTCCATTGAGTCTGTACTACCAAAACTATGCTAAATCTATACTAGTTTCACTTTCTAGCACTTGGCCCTCAGCCATGAATGTTGCAACATTTCAAATGCTTATCCAAGTATTTTTTAAGGATTTGAATGTTAGCCAGCTCTATCACCATCCCAGCCAGTACATTATGGGCTCCCACCACCTTCTGGTGAAAACATTTTTCTTCAAATCCCCTCTAAACCTCTTGCCTTTCACCTTAAAAATGTGCCACCTTGTTATCGACCCTTCAACTAAGGGGAACAACTGCTTTCTACCCACCCTCTCCATGCCTCTCATAATCTGGTATGCTTTGATCAAATCACCCCTCAACCTTCTCTATTCCAAAGGAAACAACCCAAGCTTGCCTAGCCTCTCTTCACAGCTAAAGTGCTCCATCCCAGGCAATATCCTACTGAATCTGCTCTGGCCTTCAGTGCAATCCTATAGTGTGGTGACCAGAACTATACACAGTACTTCAACTCTGGCCTAACCAAAGTTTGCACAGATCCTACATAAACTCCCTGCTCTTATAATCGATGTCTCAACTGATAAAGGCAAATGCCCTGTCTGCCTCCTTAACCATCTTATTACCTGCCCTGCCATCTTCAGAGATTTGTGGACAAGAACCCCAAGATCACTCTCTGTTCCTCTGAGAATTCTAGTGTCCCACCATTCATTGACTACTCCCTTTTCTTGTTACTTCCTCCAAAGTTTCAGGGTTAGATTCCATCTGCCACTGATGTGCATACTTTACTGTTATGGATCAGACCAAATTCTCTCAAAATACATTAAGAAGATATCCTAGATCCCAACTTTTTCTTATTTTTAAAGGCAAGTGTAAGGCATTGTGTTCCGGATGCAATTTGATTGATCAAACAACCGGGCTTGAAACAAAACACAGTTTATTCATACACTATAGTTAAAATACAAAGAAAAGAGGAATTAGAATACCTTAACTCTATTGGAGAACTTAATAGAATCATAGATTATTTAACTACTAAACAGCAACTGTTCCAATATAGTAACATCCTGTAAACACACACTTGGCAAAGGCAAATTCAACAAAATAGACAGTCTCACATGCAATTCTAGCAGTAGGTAGAGAACCCAATCTTTTAGCTGTAACAGAGATAGGAATAACGGCTTCCATATCCAGCACCAAGACCCCAGCAACTGCTGAAAGTTAAACTAAAATGCTGGTTCTGTGGGAGCTTCACCCCATTCTTTCATGCTACTTCTATTGTTCGAACTTAAAAAAAAAACCAAGGCTCCCACACTGTTTACTTCATTGGCTTGAAACAGGCCGTTCACTATCTCTGTCTCAACCTCTCTTCATTTAAAAACCAGGACAAAATACACTTCTTAAAACCAAAGTATCATCACACTTACCAATCCATTTATATCCTCTTCTAATTTAAGATCTTCTTCCTCACTGTCAACCACCTGGCCAATCTTCATATCATTCATAAACTTACTCATTATCCCTTACATTCTCACTTACATGATTTATATATATCATGAACAATGATGGATCCAGCACTGAACCCTGGTATGCTACTGCATACTGTGCTCCAGTCACACTAACTGCTTTCTACACCACTCTCTGTCTTCAGCCACTGAGCCAATTTTGGATCCAACCTGCTAACCTACCCTTAATCCTAAGTGTTTTTACCTTCTTTATCAGTCTGCCCCGTGGGACTTTTTCAAAGGTTTTGCTGAAATCTATATAGATTACAACAACTGCACTATCCTCGTTTACACGCTTGGTCACCTCCTTGAAAAATCCAACCAGGCTATTTAGGCATGACCTCCTTCTAACAAAACCATGATGATTGACCTGATTAAACTTCATCTCTCTAAATGGAGAATAATTATCTCCTTCAAAATTTTCTCCAATAGTTTCCCGACCACTGATGTGAGATTCACTGTTCTGTAATCCCCTGCTTTATTTCTGCCACCCTTCTTGAAAAGTGGAACGATATTAGCTGTCTTCCAGTCCTCTAGCACCTCTCCTGTGGCCAAGAGGGGAATTAAGAAGTTTGGTTAGAGCCCCTGTGATTTCATTCCTCATTACCCACAGCAGCATGGAAGACAAGTCATCTGGACCTGGGTATATGTCCACTTTTAAGCCTGCCAATACCTCTGCACTCCTCATGTTAACCTGCTCAAGAACACTGCAGTCCACCTTCACAAATTCTGTACCTATGTTGTCCTTCTCCTGCCTGAAGACAGATACAAGGTACTTGTTTAGCACTCTATTAATATCTTCTTGTTTTTGCATGAACAATGTGCAGGCACCATTACACTTCCTAGTACCGGAGGAAGCGTCATCTAATCTATGACAGGTACATCGATTTTCTAATTTTGACTTACGCTCTTTTGGAGATGAGATTTCTTGGTGTGTCTGAAAGATGTGTGACACTGTTAATGCTTGTTAAATGAATCTTTGCTTGTGACATGCAGTTCTCTGCATAATTTCCAGTTTTGACCGTTTAACATTTGGCCTGCTTGATGTCACTACATCCAAACTACCATTGGAGTTCTCAAGTTATCTCCAATACTTCTATTAGTTTTCTAGTTTTCATATGAAGATTGCAAAAAATAAAGTTGTTAATTTCTCAGATGTTGCACAGTAGTTTTTACTTGTAAATAGGGCTCTTCCTGATTTCACCACCTCCAGTACATACAGAACACTCACTGAATCGCACCCTGACAAACAGTGAAATCCAATGATAGTCATGTCGACCAAAGACATCTCTACTAGTTAAAGATGTGATAACCATCAACCGTACACTGGGACGTGATGGCATAATGATATTATTGCTAGATTAGTATTCTGGATACCAAGGCAATGTTCTGTGGACCTAGGTTTGAGTCGCACCACAGCAGATGGTAGAATTTGAATTCAATAAAAATCTGGAATAAGGATCTGGAAGACTGTAAAACCATTGTCAATAGTCAGCAAAAACCCTTCACTATGTCCTTGAGGGAAGGAAACTGCCATCCTTACTTGATCTGGCCTACATATGACTCCACAAACCCACAATTTGGTTGACCCTTAATGTCCTCTGGGATGCCCTTACAGATGGGCAATGAATGCTGGCCTGGCCAGTGAATGCATAAAAACAAAATGTTCGTTCCTTCTGTTGGGTGAAAGTAGAACTTAGCAATAATGTCCTTGTTGGAGCAAACTGCTGTCTGTGTCAGGACAGCTTATGATATCAATGAACTGAAAGGCAGAGTTACAGTACCGTTCACAACAAATTGGACTAGATTTTCTTTGGTGTCACTGCAAGATAGATGTATTATTAATGACCTAGGCATGAGTGTAGAAGGTATAATCAATAAGTTCACAGATAGCATGAAAATGGATGGTTTGGCAAATAGAAAGGAGGAAGGCTTTAAACTACAGGATGATTTAGATGGGCTGGTCAGATAGGCTTAACAGTGGCAGGTAGAACTCCAATCCCTAAAAGTGTGAAGTGATGGATTTTGGGAGGATTAACAAGGAAATGACTCTAGGAAGTACAGAGAATCAGAGGGACCCTGTGAGCATGTCCATAGGTCCTCGAAGGCAGCAGGTCAGTAGATAAGATGGTTAAGGAGGCAGATGGAATACTTGCCTTTTTTTTGGTCAGGGCTTTGATTTCAAGAGCAAGGAAGTTATGTTGGTGCTGTTTATAACATTAGTTAAGCCACAGCTGGAGACTGTGCAGTTCTGTGTTCCACGAGAGAGGGTGTAGAAGAGATTCACCAGAATGTTGCCAGGCCTGGAGTGATTCAGCTATGAAGAGGGACAAAATAGGCTGGAGTTATTTTCCTTAGGGCAGAGAGGCTGAGGGGGAATGTGATTGAGATGTACAATGTTCTGTCGGACATAGACAGGGAGAAATATTTCCCCTTAGTTTAGGGGTCAATATGTAGGGGACCTATTTCAAGGTAAGGAGCAGGATATTTAGAGGGGATTTGAGGAAGAATATTTTCACTCAGAGGGCTGAGGGTATCTGGAATGCATTGTCTAAAAGGGTGGTAGAGGCAAGAACACTCAGGATATTTAAGAACTGTTTAGATGAGCACTTGAAATGCCATAGCATACAAGGCTACGGGACAAGTGCTGGAAAATGGGATGAGAATAGATGAATGTTTGATGACTGGTGCAGACATGATGGTTTGAAAGGCTTCTTAGAAGACTATAAAGAAAATCTCCATTCTATGCACTCCACTGCTCTGGGATTTTCCAGTCAGGAGAGAAAATTTAAATGATTTAAGTTCCTGCAAGCCAACCTTCATCCCCTTTCACCACTCTGCTGCTATTGGTCATGGATCTATCCAAAATTTATCCATCTTTATTTTGTCTGAGAAGAACTCTCCAACCTTGGTCAGTAAAAATGCCCAAATGTTGATTCTGATTTCATGGCTTGAATCAATGTCAAAGTTTCCCATAGCAACATTGTACCACTTGGGATCACTTCAATGGAAGGGACTGGTTGAATGTCTCCTCAAAAAAGTGTAAGAGTTTTGCCTTGCCTTGCTTGTCTTAATGAAGGATCAGTCATGATTAGCTAGGCTCAAGGGTAATCTTTACAATGACTGAACTAACATCTCACCAATATCTACTTTTCTCAATGCTCCAACAGATAATCTTCTGGCAAATAAGTTACAATCCACTTGCAGAGCAATTTCCCTATCCTTTACTTTGGTCACCATACACTTTGCATCCTTGAAAGCCTTCAGTTTCATTTTCTTGACAGAGTCATGAAAACCAGCATCTTGGTCCTTTAGTACCTTCCAGAAAGACATCATCAATGGTTCCTTACCCTAAACCTTCACCTCTGTAATGTCCTTGTTGAAAGATGCTAGTACAACTTGACCTATGTGAAAGGATAAAACTAATTTCGCTCCAAAGAAGGATCAAGACAAGTAACCATATTTTGAAAGGTGGGTCTTTGATTTAATAACGGGAAATGATGAAATAGCTGAGGCATTGAAGAGGTGTTTTGTGTCAGTCTTCACAGTGGAGGACACGAACAACATGCCAGTAATTGATGACAAAGACACTAAGATAAGTGAGGACCTAGACACACTCATTATCACGAAAGAGGTAGTGTTGGGCATGCTAATAGAGCTAATGGCCCTGATGGAATGCATCCCAGGGTACAAAAAGAGATGGTGGAAGAAATAGCAAATGCACTCGTGGTAATTTTCCAAAATTCGCTGGACCCTGGGGCAGTTCCAGCAGATTGGGAAACAGCAAATGTGACACTACTGTTCAAAATAGGAGGTAGAAAAAAAGAGTGGTTTGGCTTATGAGGAGAGGCTGAATAAACTGGGATTATATTCATTGGAATTTAGCAGAATGAGGGCAAACTTACAGAAACATATAAAATTTATGAAAGGAATAAATAAGATAGAAGCAGGAAGGTTGTTTCCACTGACAGGTGAAAGTAGCACAAGAGGGCATAGCCTCAAAATTAGGAGCAGCAGATTTAGGACTGAATTGAGGAGGAACTTCCTCACCCAAAGGGTTGTGAATCAGTGGAATTCCCTACCCAGTGAAGTAGTTGAGACTTCCTTACTGAATGTTTTTGAAGCTAAAATAGATAATTCTTTTACTGTTCAAAAAATTAAGGGTTATGGTGAGAGGGTGGCTAAGTAGAACTGAGGCCATGAAAAGATCAGCCATGATCTTATTGAATGGCGGAGGCTCGAAGGGCCCGATGGCCTACTCCTGTTCCTGGTTCTTATGTTCTTTGACATCATTCACACCTTTTCAATCATGTTCATTCTTGTTTTATCCAAAGTGATTTGAGATCTCATTGATGTAATCAGCAATTGCTTGACATTTTCTGCTTAAAGCAGTTCTCTCACGCTTGACATGGTCCATCTTTGTGTAGCTCTCTAATTGACAATAAAGTATATCAAACCTTTCTTAGTTGTAAGTCGCAACAGACACCTGTTCAAAAACCTGACCACATGCCATCTCAGAGCAGCCATACCTTTTGGTGTCTCTGGGAATCAAGTTATCCTGCTTAATTCTGCATTGATATCAAGATATCTTTCAAGCTGTACATCTCTAGCCAATATGCTGAAAGATAGCCAGCATGGTTGATTTAATCAGAAGAATTATGGTGGCATGGAATGAGCATTTGAAAGATGAACGTCTCAGTGGTTTACCATATTGCTTAAGAACTGAACAGTCACACTGCTTCTTCTATTCTAAAAAAGATGTAGCAACTAACTAGTCCTGGAACATAGTCATAGAGTCCTACAGCACAGAAACAGAATCTTTGGTCCAACCAGTCCATGCCGAACATAATCCCAAACTAAACTAGTCCCACCTGCCTGCTCCTGGCCCATATCCCTCCAAATCTTTCCTAGTCATGTACTTACCTAAGTGTCTTTTCAATGTTGTGACAGTGCCCATATCCACTACTTCCTCAAGAAGTTCATTCCACACCTGAACCACCCTCACACAGAGTCACACCATGTCCTGAAACCTGGCCTCAGCCAATCTTCTCCCAATGCAAGCTATGAATTTCATTCAGTGTGAATGCCCCCATGTGAAAAATAAGTCTGCATGAAAAGAGTATACCTCCAAAAAGTGTCCTGTGCAGTCACCTAAATTGCCTGGTCAATTATTACAACAATCTTATCCAGTCTTAACTTGATCACGATAGCGACATGTCGTTGCAAGATTGTGTACATTGTACTGAGATCTATTGGGCTGGCATTGATGACTGACAGGTAGACAATCCCTGCACTTTCATGTCATTTCTGCAAGTTTTGGGCCGATATTTTCTACAAGATGTTCACATTTCTTAAGACGGGAACACTGATTTTTATGATAAATGATCTGAAATGAATGATTGTATAAATTTGAAGTACCTCAAGGTAGAAGCTATGGAAACACAATTTTTGAGACTGTGATCACAGGTTTATTAAGAGAAAAGAAAAATGTTTCAATGATTTAAGGTAAATATAGAACTGGATTTTATTGTCACGTGTACTCAAGTATAGGAATACATGAGCACAGTGAAAAGTGTACACAAAGTCTCCATTCTCTGGCACCACCTTGGTTACAAAACCAGAATTTTTAAAAAATGGCAGAAATACAAGAAAGCCAAAAGGTAAGAATCTTAAAGATCTTAAAGTCTAAGTCTTATCTCCGTAACGGTGTTGTGGAAATTCCGATGCAGGGCACCCGGAGGCCTACCCAAGTCTCCGTCAGCCTGCGAGACCTCGCATCGATCACTTGTGAGAAGCCACATTCTCGCTGCCGCTGTCGCCCCTAATCGCTGGAGGAGCCATATCGGCTCTGTTGCCGGAACCCCCTCCCTCCCTGGAGGAGCCGTATCCTCACCGCGGGTAGGAGCCGCAGCCTCTGACCGTTAGCAGATTGCCGCCACTCTGCGTGCGCGCGGCCCGCTGACGTCGCGCCTATTGCCCAAGAGGAGCTCGAGACGAACAGTGTCGGTTACTGACACCTCACACGTGCCGGGAGGCTGCTCTCATTCCACACATGGCTCACTATTGCTGAAGCCGCTAATTCACCCACTGCAAAAGGCTCTAAATAAAAAATGTGTTTAAATAAAAACAGAAGCGGACGACGACATAACAAGTTGTGGAGCTGGAGGAACACAGCAGGCCAAGCAGCATCAGAGGAGCAGGAAAGCTGACGTTTTGGGTCTGGACCCTTCTTCGGGCCCATCGCTATCACTGGTGATGCCAATACCAAAAAAGAGAGGAACATGACCGGTTTTATTGCTGCTGCTACACTTCAGACATACTCGACTGCAAAAGTACTTTGAAATGTTGTGAAAGTTAGGAAAGGCGCTACGTAAATGCAACTTTATTCCGCTCATTCTAATCATCAGAAGTTCAAACTCTCTCTGCACGAAATGAAATATAAACAAAATGGACTTGTACTCACAGACCTAGAACCCTGAATTAAATTGCTAATTGAGGTGCGTTAAAGTGGTCATTTCTCGCTAAGGTAAAATCAAAATACTTGGGATCTGAAATAATAGCAGAAGAATCCTGGAGAAATTCAGCAAGTCTGCAACCATCTGTGGAGACAGAAATAAAGTTAATGTTTTGAGCTGGATTATATTGAACTTGAAACGTTAACTTTGGTTCTCTCTCCATAGTTGCTGCCAGACCTGTTGAGTTTCTCCAGCACTTTCTGATTTTATTACCAGTCATTTCTCGCAATCTTTTGCATGTCAGATGTTCCAACATTTGGATGAGAGATTCTTATTCTGACTCTTCTAGCAGGACGCAAAAGATCGCTTTCTCTCACTCTTTGTGGAAGTTAGCCAGGGCCCACGTCAACACTTGTATCTCACTCATTGTCGCTTATCTGATCATTTGTTTAATTGCTGTTTGTGGAGTCTTGCTGCATGCAAACTGCCTGTAATGTTTATTCACACTGCAGATGTGTACAGTTACAAGGGCCAATTTCATGCCTGTGAAGTGTTTTGGGATGTCATAAAATCACAAGTTCCTTGTTGATAAGTCAGCAAGATTTAAGTTTGCAAGTTACAATGTACTAGCTGAAATATATTTAACCAGGACTGGAAAACATTTCAGCAGCAGATTAGCTCTTTCAGCTACATGGCTAGCATGCAGCTTACAATAATGCCAACAACACAGGTTCGATTCAAGTTTGCATCTTAACTTTGCCCCTGAGAATGGAAGGCACTGGGAAAAGTAACCACAAGAAAATAGCTCAGGATTAAGCATCAAAAGACAACGAAGCAAGGGCCAGGCTGCAAGCAGGCCACAAGTGAATGATGGAAGGATGTACATAGAACAGCACAGGAACAGACCCTTTGGCCCAACATGCCTGTGTCGACCATGATGCCACTTTAAACTAATCCCATCTGCCTGCACATGGTCCATAATCCCTCTATTCCCTGCCTGTTCATGTCTTTGTGCCTCTTAAATGTTGCTATTGCATCTGCTCTTAACACCTTCCCTGGCAGCATGTTCCAGGCACCTACTACCATCTGTGTAAAAAATACGCCTAACACATCTCCTTTAATCTTTTCCACTCTCTTAAACCTATCCCCTAGTATTTCACGTTACCATCCTGCGAAAAAGACCCCAACCATCCACCCTGTCCATGCCTCTCAAAAGAATATATAAATTATCAGATTGCCCCTCAACCGCCAATCCTCAAGCAAAAACATTCTAACTTTGTCCAACTTCTCCTGATAGCTAATACACTCTATCCAGGCAACATCCTGGTAAGCCTCTTTTGCATCTTCTCCAAAGCCTCCACATCCTTACCATAATGTGGCGATTAGACTGCACACAATACTCCAAATGTGGCCTAACTCAAGTTTTATACATCTGCAACATGACTTGCTAACGTTTATACTCAATGCCCGTCTGATGAAGGCAAGCATGCTGTATGCTTTCTTTACCACCTTATACCCTTGTGTTACCACTTTGAGGGGCTATGGACTTGCAGCCAAAGATCCCTCTAAATATCAGCACTCCTAAGGGTCCTGCTATTTACTTGCATTTGACCTCCTGAAATGCATCACCTCACACTTGTTCAGATTAAACTCCATCTGCCATTTCTCTGCCCAACTTTCCAACTGATCTTATCCTGCTGTATTCTTTGACAACCTTCCTCATGATCCACAAATCCATCAATTTTCATGTCGTCTGCAAACTTAATCAGACCACTTACATCTTCATCCAAATCATTTATTTGTATTACAAATAACAGAGGTCCTAGCACTGATCACTGTGGGACAGCACTGGTGGAGTTCTGCAACTGATCCCACAGATATATTTAGCCAATGCAAGTTATGACCTTAATCCATCTTGGATTTACTTCTTCTCCATCCTGTATTACATATACATCCTTCTTGATAATATCTCTCCACCCCAACCCTGAATACACCATTCATGTGGAACTGTATTTATATCTCACATTAAATGTCCAGGTTACACCACCACACTGCCCACTACATATCAAAATTACACCACACACAAAATATCCCCTATATCCCACACTAAATGCCTCAAATATACCACAAACATTACACACGCTGTTTGTTAATATCTCAAAGTACGTGGCCTAGATTACACCATCCACGTTACACATTGCTTAAACCAGCCACATTACAGCTCCTGTTTGTACACCACCTGTATACCTCTAATTATGCCAAGTTTACAGAATTTTTATCATCCACATTTCACCCCTTATTTCTTCAATGCATATCATGCCCCTACATATGCTATCCACATTACAGCCCCATTTATACACTTCACATATACCCTCCAATTATACCAAGCTTACACTGTTTATACCACCCACATTTCACTCCTTATTTATTCCACAGACTTCATATCCCTTGGTACATCCATCAACTTTTTAAACTAAAATATATACTTTATTCATAAAAATATCTTCATGTATATACATAGTCACTGAAATAGCTCGGTTCTGTAGAATAGCACATGAAGGAACAAACATTAGAGTTTGACTCCCTCCAACAGACAAATCAAAGGCATTTCTTACTTGTGCAAGACTACATATGACTTACTTGTGCAAGACACATATTTGAAGCACGGTTGGGGGGGTGGTATCTTTATTTATACCATCCATGTTAACCCATGTATATTATTCAGCTTGCACCTCTGTGTAGATTCACCCACATTACAGTCCTGTTTACACCATAGTACATCCCGCAACATGATCCACATTACAACTCCCCATTATTTATTCCACCACGTTACACTCTCCACCTGAACAATATAGAGTCTAGTTTGCCTCTGCACAAGGCTGGGTTACAGCTCATCTGCTCTTTCCCTCCTCCCTATCCAGTTGTCACTTCCTGTGGCAGGAAAATAAAGCCCGATGCTGCCGCTCGGACTGTGCAAAGTTCGGGAGATAGCGGGGACGGTGTTGTAGCTTGGCTGCTGGGGAAGGGAAGGGAAGGGAAGGAGAGGAGAGGGATTGCTGTTGGGAAGGGGAGCTCGGCTCTTCTGCACGAACACACCGGGGGGAAGAAGGGGGGTTTGCTGCACGGCTCCTCTGTGCTGAGACATGGGGGCCCGGCTCCTGTTCCGTGCTATCATTATGGGCCCTCCCGGCTCGGGGAAAGGGACTGTGTCCGAGCGCATAGTCAAGACCTTCGGACTCAAGCACCTGTCCAGCGGAGAGCTGCTGCGAACCAACATCGATAATGAGACAGGTATCGGCAGCGAGCGACTCGGTCTCACGCCTTAGCCCACCCGGAGGAAAGGGATTCCCCAGTGGGGAGAGCTCTCTCTCTGCGTCCTCCCCATTAGTCTCAGTGAAGGAGTCCTGATGTTCTGCGCTGTATATTCAGCCTTTCCCGTAGCATCACTGACTCCATTGCAAAGCGCGACCAAGTGTTCATTTATTTTGCAAGATGTTTGGGTGCAGGTCTTTCTGATACAGTTTCTTTTGCAACATGTTCGGGTGCAGGTCTTTCTGATACAGTTTCTCTTGCAACATGTTTGGGTGCTGGTCTTTCTGATACAGATTCGTTTGCAACATTTTTGGGTGCAGATCTTTCTGATACTGTTTCTCTTGTAAGATGTTCGGGTGCAGGTTTTTCTGATAAATTTCTTTTGCAAAAGGATCAACTGCTTTTCGTCATTTATAGAAATGATTTGGATGTGAATATGGTTAATAAGTTTAGCAATGTCACCAAAATTGGAGGTGTAGTGAACAGTGGAGAAGGTTATCTCAGTGTACATTGGGATCTTGATCAGATGGAGTTTAGATCAATGTGAGGTGCTGGATTTTGGGAAGGCAAATCAGGGTAGGACTTATACACTTAATGGTAAGGTCCTGGGGAATGTTGTTCAACAAAGAGACCTTGGAGTGCAGGTTCATAGTTCCTGGAAAGTGGAGTCACACGTATATAGGATAGTGAAGAAGACGTTTGATATGCTTGCCTTCATTGGTCAGTGCATTGAGTTTCGGAATCGGGAGGTCATGTTACAACTGTACAGGACATTGTTTAGGCTACTTTTGGAATACTGCGTGCAATTCTGACCTCCTCGCTATAGGAAGGATGTTGTGAAACTTGAAAGGGTTCAGAAAAGATTTATAAAGATGTTGCCAGGATTGGAGGGTTTGAGCCAAAGGGAAAAGGTTGACTAGGCTGGGGCTATTTTTCCTGGAGAGGCTGAGGGGTGACCTTGTAGAGGGTTATAAAATCATGAGGGGCATGGATAGGGTAAATAGACAAGGTCTTTTCCCCAGGGTGGGGGAGTCCAAAACTAGACGGCATGGGTTTAAGGTGAGAGGGAAAAGATTTAAAAGGGACCCAAGGGGCAACTTTTTCATGCAGAGGGTGGTACATATATGGAGTGAGCTGCCAGAAGAAGTGGTGGAGGCTGGTACAATTACAACATTTAAAAGGCATCTGGATGGGTATGTGAATAGGAAGGCTTTAGAGGGATACGGGCCAAATGCTGGCAAATGGGCCTAGATTAATTTAGGCTATCTGGTTGGCATAGATAAGTAGGACTGAAGGGTCTGTTTCCATGCTATACAGCTCTATGACTTTAAGTGTGGGTGCAGGTCTCTTTGCTGCAATTTCTTTTGCAACATGGTCTTTTGATACTTTTTTTAGTTCAGCATTGGTGGCTGCGTCTGTCAAAACAACCTTTTTTCTTCCTTTTTTTTCAACATCGCTTGAGAAGGAAATCCTGAGGAAAAATTGCATGAAGCCCAGTCTGGAAATGAAATGGCATTGTTTAACATTAGGTGTTCATGGGACCACATTGAATCTTGTTAGATTATTTTATTCTGCTGAGCTTAGAGAAAAATAAAGATGCTGGAAATGTTCAGTGCGCCAGGGAGCATCTTTGGAGAGTAGGAAGAGTTATCATTTAAGGTCCAGGTGACCTTTCAACAAGAAATCTCGACTTGAAGCAATATCTTTTTGATAATTTTTGTTTCCTTCACAGATTCTCCCTCCAGTCTGCTGAGTATTTCTCAGCATGTTATGCTTTTATTTCAGATTTCTGGAATCTGCAGAAGTTTGATTTTGAGTAGTTATTGCAAGTTTTAATCTTGTCTCTCAGTGGCAGCACTCTTGGTCTGAAATTTACAGGTAAAAGCCCCATTCCAGACACTTGAACCTTTGATCCAGTCTTGCATTACTAAAGGAGCACTGTTGGTAGAGGCAGAAAGAATCATAAAATAGAGTGCGGAAGGAGCATGTTGAATCTATGTCAGCTCTATGGTGACTGTACATGAGAAAAAAGTTGTTTATTCGAAATTTCCACAATCTGCAATATTTAGCTTTTCTGTTAGCTCTGCCAGTGAATTAGCCAATATTATCACAAAAGCAAGTTATCTCAATGTTGTTTATAGGAATTGCTGACAGAAAATTGGCTGCTGCATGTCCTACACATCAAAAGTGACCATGTCAAAATTACTTTGTTGTTGCACTGGATGTTGGTGTTGCTGGCATTTTCCCCATTTGATGACCATCCCTCGTTGCCCTTGAACTGATTGGCTTTCTGGGCTATTTCAGAAGATAGTTAGGAGTCAGCAGTATAGAGTTATAGAGCTGTACAGCATGGAAACAGACCCTTTGGTCCTACTTATCTATGCCGACCAGATATTCTAAATTAATCTAGTCCCATTTGCCAGCATTTGGCCCATATCCCTCCAAAGCTTTCCTATTCTTATATCCATCCAGATGCCTTTTAAATGTTATAATTGTACCAGCTTCCACCACTTCCTCTGGCAGCTCATTCTAAACACGCACCACCCTCTGTGTGGAAAACATTGCCCCTTAGGTCCCTTTTAAATCTTCCCTTCTCATCTTAAACCTATGTCCTCCAGTTTTGCACTTCCTTACCCTGGGAAAAGACCTTGGCTATTCTCCTTACCCATGCCCCTCATGATTTTTATAAACTTCTGTTAAGTCACCCCTCAGCCTCTGAGGCTCCAGAGAAAATAGCCCCAGCCTATTCAGCCTCTCCCTATAGCTCAAACTCTCCAACCCTGGTAACATCCTTGTAAATCTTTTCTGAACCCTTTCAAGTTTCACAACATCCTTCCTGTAGCAGGGTGATCAGAATTGAACAGAGTATTGCAAAAGGTGGCCTAACTAATGTGCAGTACAGCCACAACATGACCTCCCAACTCATATACTGAATGCACTGACCAATAAAGGCAAGCTAACCAAACACCTTCTTCATTATCCTATCTACCTGCGACTCCGCTTTCAAGGAACTATGAACCTGCACCCCAAGGTCTCGTTGTTCAGCAACACTCCCCCAGGACCTTACCATTAAATTATATGTCCTGCCCTAATGTGCCTTTCCAAACTGGAGCACCTCATATTTATCTAAATTAAACTCCATTTGCCACTCCTCAGCCCATTGGCCAATCTGATCAAGATCCCTTTGTACACTGAGGTAACCTTCTTTGCTGTCCACTACACCACCAATTTTGGTGTCATCTGCAAACTTACTAACTGTACCTCCTATGTTCATATCCAAATTATTTACATAAATGACAAAGCTGTGGGCCCAGCACTGATCCTTGTGGCACACCACCGGTCGTCAGCCTCCAGTCCGAAAAACAACCTTCTGCCACCACCCTCTGTCTTCTATCCAAATAGCTAGTTCTCCCTCTATTCTGTATGATCTAATCTTACTAACCAGTCTAACATGTGGAACCTTGTCGAACGCCTTACTGAAATCCATATAGATCATATCCGCTGCTCTGCCTTCATCAATCCTCTTTGTTACTACTTCAAAAAACTCAATCAAGTTAGAGACACCATTTCCCATGCACAAAGTCATGCTGACTATCCCTAATCAGACCTTGCCTTTCTAAATATATGTAAATCCTGTTCCCAAGAATCCCTCCAACAACATGCCCACCACTGATGTCAGGCACACCAGTCTATAGTTCCCTGGCTTTTCCTTACCACGTTTCTTAAATACTGGCACCACATTAGACAGCCTCCAGTGTTCCGGTACCTCACCTGTAGCTATCGATGATACAAATATCTCAGCAAGGGGTCCAGCAATCACTTCCCTAGCTTCCCACAGAGTTCTAGGATATACCTGATCAGGCCTAGGGATTTATCCACCTTTATGCATTTTAAGACGTCCAGCACCACCACCTCTGTAATGTGGACATTTTTCAAGATGTCACTGTTTATTCCCCCAAGTTCTCTAGTTTCCATATCCTTTTCCACCTGATGCAAAATATTTGTTTAGTATCTTCCCCCACCTCCTGTGGTTCTACACCTAGGCGACCTTGCTGATCTTTAAGGGGCCCTATTCTCTCCCTCGTTATTCTTTTGTCCTTAATGTATTTGTAGAATCCCTTTGGATTCTCTTTAACCTCATTTGCCAAAGCTATCTTATGTTGCCTTTTTCCCCCTCCTGACTTCCCTCTTAAGTATATCTCTGCTGCCTTTATACTGTTCTATGCATTCACTCAATCGCCTGTCTATACCTGACATATGCAACCTTCCTCTTCACAACCAAAATCTCAATTTCTCTAATCACATAGCATTCCCTATACTTACTGGCCTTGCCCTTCATCCTAACAAGAACATACTGTCTCTGGACTCTCGTGCCATTTTTGAAGGCTTCCTATTTTCCAGCCGTCCCTTTCCCTGTGAATATCTGCTCCCAATCAACTTTTGAAAGTTCTTGCTTAAAACCGTCAAAATTGGCCTTCCTCCAATTTAGAACTTTAGCTTTTAGATTGGGGTCTACCCTTTTCCATCACTATTTTAAAGTAGAATTATGATCACTGGCCCCAAAGTGCTCCCCCACTGATGCTTCAGTCACCTGCCCTGCCTTATTTCCCAAGAACAGGCCGAATTTTGCTCCTTCTGTAGTCGGTACATCATTGCTGGGCATCTGGTGTCACGTGAAGGCGCATGGGTGAGGATAGCATATTTCTTTCCCTAAAGGATGTTAGTGAACCAGATGGATTTTTACTACAATTGACCATGGTTGCATGGTCGCTATTCAATGAACTTGTGAATTCAATAAAATCTGGAATTACATTTCACCATCTGCCTTGGTGGGATTCACACCCTGACCCCAGAACATTGGCCTGAGGTTAGGATTACTAGTTTAGTGACATTATTACTATGCCTAATGGTAATGCACTTGGGGATGTCCTGAAGTTGTGAAAAGTGCTGTGTAAATGTAAGTTCTTGAATTGAAACAAAGTTTTGTGTTTCTATGGAAGTAGTGGTCTGATATGATTTCTGCCATATGTTTCAAAGTAAAAAATGCAATCGTTGCAAGTTGAAGACAGTGTAAATAAATGTTATGCTGCTTGGATTGCTGTGTTCATCCAGCTCTACACCTTGTTATCTCAAATGTTATCGAAACTGTGTGAGGAAATGCTAAACCACTTTTTTAAAGAGCAACATTTTAAGTCAGCCCTGCTTTCTAAATTTATTTTATATTGAAACAAATGTGAAGGATTTTGTAAAGAATAGCAGTAATTAACTTCAAAATAAGATTAACATGTTTTGTGTACATATTTCATTGCAGCTTTTGCAATATCTTCGTAAATTTTTTATTGATATTTGAAAAATGGACTTGAGGAAAAAGTACCTTGAGTGTACCTTCAGAACTTCCTTTATTGCCTATTTCACACACAGTACAGTTCTTGAAAGGAAAGGCATAAATTTGCTGAGCGCTGAGGGTTGGACTACAGGAGCAACGCAAAAACTCATAGACATTTACAGCATAGAAGGAGGCCATTCAGTCCATCCTGTCCATAACAGTCAACAAAAATCTGATTAGTTCTGAGGAAGAGTCACTGGACCTGAAATGTTAACTTTTATTTTATCTTCACAGATGCTGCCAGACCTGCTGACCTTTTCCAGCAACCTCTGTTCTGTATCTGACTATGCTTGCCCATTTTTCGGCTTTTGGCCAACAGCAATGGCAACGGCAGCACAAATGATACCTAAATTCTGCTTAAATATTATACGAGTTTCTGAGACAACCACCACCCTTTCAAGCAATGAGTTCCAGATTCTGACCACCTTCTATGTGAAAATGTTTACCCATCACTTAGCTTTCTACCTGTTACCTGAAATTTATGCCCCCTGGCTTTTGACCCCTCTACAAGTGGAAAAGTACCTTTCTGTCCACCCTATCGATGGCCCTCATAATCTTATACATCTCTATCAGACTCCATTTTGGAAAGTCAAACCAAGGTAGGACTTATACAGTAAATGGTAACGTCCTGAGGAATGTTCTGGAACAGAGGGACCTAGGAGTACAAGTACATAGTTCATTGAAAGTGGCGTCACAGGTGGGCAGGGTAGTGAAGAAGGCATTTAGCATGTTGGCCTTCATCAGTCGAGGCATTGAGTATAGGAGTTGGGAAGTTATGTTACAGTTGTATAAGTCATTGGTGAAGCTTCGCTTGGAATATTGTGTACAGTTTTGGTCACCCTGTTATAGGAAAAACATAGTTAAACTGGAAAATGTGCAAAGAAGACTTGAGGATGTTGCCAGGACTAGTAGGCCTGAGTTATAGGGAGAGGTTGGCCAGGTTAGGACTGTATTCCTTGGAATGTAGGAGAATGAGGGGTGACCTTATTGAGGTGTATAAGTTATGACGGGCATAGATAGGATGAATGTATATAGTCTTTTTCCCAGGGATGGGGAATTGAAAACTAGACAGCATAGGTTTAAGGTGAGAGGAGATTTAAGAAGGACCTGAGGGGCAACTTCTTCATGCAGAGAGTGTTGCGTATATGGAATGGGCTGCCAGAGAAAGTGGTTCAGGCAGGTACAATAGCAACATCTAAAAAACATTTGGATAGGTACATGGATGGGAAGGGTTTAGATGGATATGGACCAAATGCAGGCAATTAGAATTAGCAGAATGGACACCATAGTCAGCATGGACCAGTTTGGGCCAAAGGGTCTGTTTCCAAGCTGTATTACTCTTTGACTCCTCCCTTAACCTTCGCTGCTCCAGGGAATACAACCTCATCCTGTCCAATCTTTCCTCAAGGCTGAGATCCTCCACCCAGGCAGCATCCTGGTAAATCTCCTCTGCATCCTCACTGCTGTAATCACGTCCATTCTAAATAAAGCCAAGTATCCTTCTGCTGCCTTAATCACCTCATCTATGTGCACTGCCACTTTCAAAGATCTGTAATTTATGCACACCAAGATCCCTCTGATCTTCAGTAATTTCCATGATCCTAGTGTTCATTGTGTCATGGCTGGTGTGGACTCAATGGGCCAAATCACCTACTTCCACACTTCTGGGATTCTGTGATGACTGATTTATCCTTTGTCTTGTCAGACCTCCCAGGTGCAATTCCTAACCGTTTCCTGTGTTGAATTCCATTTGCAATTGCTGTACCTACCCGCGCAGTCTATTGATAGCCGTGAACTGCAGGAGACTATCATTCTCACTATTTACCACCCTATCAAGAAAGACTAACTTCAACTGTACAGAACACTGGCGAGACCACACCTGAAAAATTATGCACAGCTTCCCATGCCTAACGAAAGGTATACTTGCAATGAGAAAGTGCAGCAAAGGTAAATCAGACTGATTCCTCGGATGGTGGATCTGTTCTATGAGGGAGGGTTGAAAGGCTAAGTCTGTATTCTCTAAAGTTTAGAGTAAAGAAAGATGATCTCATCAGAAACTTGAAATTCTTAGTGATAGAACAGATGCAGAAAGGGTGTTTTCTTTGGTGTGTGGTCTTGAACCAGGTTACAAAATATAAGACAGGTCATTTAGATGTGGAGACCTTGGAAATTTCCTACCCCTGAGAGCTGTGGAAGTTTTTAGTTTTAATTTTAATTTTAAGACAAAGATTGCTTGATTTCTAGTTTCAAATGATCAAGTGATGTGGGGCTTATGTGGGAATATGGAATTGGGGTGAATGATCATCAGAATGACATGCAGGTACAAGGGGCTGAATGGCCTACTGCTGCCTTTATGTTCCATGAGGACATTTCATATAACTGGCATAGTGAGCCTTCTATCTTAAAAGCAATCTTAAAACAAGTAAAGGTTTCCTATCTTGTGATAATTGTAGTTTTATAAATGTTTAAGATCTTGATTGTAAATGTAACACCGCACCTTTAACAAAGCAGCATGTTCAAAGGCACCTCACAAGAATATTCTCAAATAACTCTTGATACACTCGACTGCAATTTGACAAATATTTAACTGCTAACTTTTTCTGGTTTCACATTATCCCCTTAGAATGAAGCTGAATACTAATTGAGTTTGGAGCTTGAATTAAAAAGCAGCGGGAACAAGCCAGTGAGATTGGGAGTAGTTTTGTGTTTAATTTCACACACCCAGCACATTCATGCTGGTTTTATTAGGACAGACCTGTGGATTCATTTGGGATTCACATATACAGGAGGGAGAAATGACAGGTGCAGAGTTTAGTGAGTTAAAGTCGAAGTCCAAATAACCCATTTGAACAGTTTTACAACGATGTTTACCAAGTCAAGCACCATGCACCTTAACCTTCAGAATATTAACAAAGAAGTCCACCAGTTGAAATTTTTTAAAAAATCATTGGCTTTTGTCATTAAGTACTTTTTGAAATGCAGTCCTTGTAATTAGCTGTAGAGTAGTTTGGACTATCATGATGTTATTAAACGTGCCAAATAAATTCCAGAATGCCTTTCTTGGCTTTCAGCACTTTTTCAGTTCTGGCTAAAAGTGGAACTGATTAGCCTGGACTTTTAGTAAGCAAGATCGGAATAGTTTCCAGATAATATTGCTGCACTGAATAGGCTGGGGCTTTTTCTCTCTAGAGTGTCAGAGGCTGAGGCATGTTTGTAAAATCATGAGGGGCACGGATATGGTGAATAGCCAAGGTCTTTTTCCCAGGGTAGGGGAATATGAAGCTAGATGGCATAAGTTTAAGGTGAGAGGGGAAGATTTAAAAGGGACCCATGGGGCAACATTTTCGTGCAGAGGGTGGTGCGTGTATAGAATGAGCTGCCAGATGAAGTGGTGGAGGTGGGTACAATTACAACATTTAAAAGGCATCTGGATGGATACATGAATAGGAATGGTTCAGAGGAATACGGGCCAAATGCTCGCAAATGGGACTAGGTCAGATTGGGATGTCGGGTCGGCATGGATGAGTGGGACTGTAGGGTCTAAGTGCTTTCTGACTCTGACTCTCTAACATTTGACATTGAAGCATGTGAGGGGATACATGGGTAGATCAGCTCAGCCAAAGAGGTAGGAGATGGAGTGCTTTTACGGTGAGAGTCTGGAGCTTTGAGTCTGTTTGATGCCTTCAATTTCTGTCAGTAGTGAAGTGATGAAACTTGGAAATGTTCAAGTGACCAGAATTGAAGAAGTGCAGAGATATTGGCAGTGTGGAGAACAAGAGGATCTACAAACATAGAGAGGGACAAGAACTTTAAGATCCAGGCGTTGTTGGAGTCAGATTCGATGTGAATCGATAAACATGGGTGATAAACAAGTGGGACGTCGTGTGTGTGTTAGGATGCAGACAGCAGATGTTTGGATGAGCTTGAAGTTATCAGATGGGAAATTGGCCAGGAGAGCTTTGGGATTTAAATGTCACTGGCTAGGAAAGTATTTATTGTCCATCTCCAGTCACCCTTGAGACGATTCAACTTGCAGCTCACCATCTCTTTATCAAGGGAAATGAAGGATGGACAGTAAATGCTATCCTTATCAGCATTACCCTCATCCTATGAATAAATAAAAACTGCACTGAGCAAGAATGCTACACTTAATCACTTTCTCTCAATTCCTCCTGCACTGGAGTTTTGAATGTTATCTTCTGAAATAGATTTATCTTGTTCATTTGAATGATGCAATGCTAATTGCTTCCGTCCACTTTGTAACTTTATATGGCCTTTTAGATGTAAATGCAAAAGTAGTGTGATAGAATGGAGGTGGGATTGGAAAGAGAGCATATTGAACAAAAATGGCTGTCAATTTTCTCCCACAATCAGCAATAAAGTCAATTATAAGTTTCAGTTGAAAATCTGTGATCAGGATAGAAGGAGAACCCAACTGCTCTTCAAATAGTACATTCATGTGAGAGGACAGCAGAATCTTCAGTTTAGTAGATCATTGACAAGTCTAGAACTTCTAACAGTGTAGCACTTCCTTATTACTGCAGTGCATGGTTGGCCTTAGATGTTTTTTTGCTGAAGTGTCTGGAATTGAATTCACAGCGTGACTCAGTATCATTTTTAAAATGTCCTGCTCAGGAGTTCGGAAGTGAAAGTATGACATGTTAAATTGTAGGTAAGGCATGTACTTAGTGCAAGAAGTTTTATTTCCATTGGTTATACACAGACAATAGCCAGTTATTTTAGAAGAATGATCCTGGAGATGAAGGACAATTGAGAACTCTGGATCTTAACTCAGTGGTGTTTAGAAAGATGAGGGGAGGAATCTCATTGAAACTTAAAATACTGAGAGACCTGGATAGAGTGGACATGGAGAAGATGTTTCCCCTTCTAGGAGAGACTGGGAATCAAGAGCACAACCACCATGTGATGAGACGACCCTTGAGAACTGAGATGACAGAATTTCTTCAGCAAGAGGGCTATTAAACTGCGGAACATGTTGCCTCCACAGCCTTTTGCAGCAAAGTGATTGAGTGTATTGGAAGACAGAGGTAGATAGATTGGTTCTTGATTAGTAAGGCCATCAAGGGCTACAGGGAGAAGGCAGGAGAATGGGATTGAGAACCATATTGGCCATGATCAAATGATTGAGCAGACTTGATAGATCAAATGGCCTAATTCTGCTCCTGTATTGGTCGATGGTCTTATTTAACTGCAGTTTTTAGTTCATGTAAGTTACATAATAATACCAACTACTGGGCTGCGGCTAAGCAGTACCTTGAGTACTTTTAAAAATATTTTGCTGAGTCACATAGGAACTTGTTAAGATTTCTAGTCATTTTAACACTTGGTTTTACGTGAAATTGCATTTTATTGTTTTAAGAAACCCAATGCAATACCTTATAAAGCTGATGAGAAAATAAACTTGAGTTGGTTAATTATTGGTTTGGTTTTTTTTTTGATAAAC
This sequence comes from Rhincodon typus, assembly GCF_021869965.1. NCBI lineage: Eukaryota > Metazoa > Chordata > Chondrichthyes > Orectolobiformes > Rhincodontidae > Rhincodon > Rhincodon typus. Next base: position 8,270,515 of record NC_063334.1, read on the forward strand.
TGATCCAAAACATTTTCTTCCTACATTGTCTTGTGCCAATTAAGTTTTAGTCTGTATGAATAAGATGGGTGTTGTCTTGTGGGTGATGCCTCTTTCTCTTGCCCCACCACAGAACAGAGTATAACTCCTTATTTCTAGGTATTCAATTTTCACTCGTGTGATTAACGCAAGCATTCAATTTTGACTTTACTGCTTTAAAGGCTTCTCGAATACTAAATTAATTTCTCCCAGAATGTCTGTTACATCAAGGGGATATGATGATGAAAGGTCCAGGAAATCACTGCGGTTCCTTTGTGTGAAGGGGTGAAAGCGGTCATGTTCAGTCCTATACTCCACACACTAATAATCAGAATTGATGCAAGTTCTGTACTTATCTATACTGCATTATTGTTTCGTTTTCTAAACTGAAATACCCTTGTTTTTCAGCAAACAGCTGAGAAAACCTATTTTCCAATTTGGGATTGAATTATCAAAATCAGTTTATATTTGGGGTCAAAAGTAAAGCACTGAGTTTGCTGGAAATCTGAACTTGAAACAGGAAATTTGGAAACACTCCAGTGGGGTAATGTCTGTGGAGTAAGGAAAACAGAATTAAGTTTTTAGGTCAATGACCTCTCATCAGAACTGAAGAGATGAACTTTAACTATGTAATAAGCCATTGAAAAGGAGAAGAAAAGCATCAAAACAGAAATTCTGCGATAGGATGGAGAGCAAGAGTGATTAAATTAGAAAACTAATGATGTTGCCTTCACAGTGTTCAAGCCACCTTCTACAACTTTTACCTGGTTTAGGTAATAGTTGAAAGGCCTCAAGGTGTTTTGTTCCTTGCTTATAGTCAAAGACTGAAGGTTTCTGTGGAGGATGAGAAAAGGACTTGTACGTGCAAAACATTGGTCTAAAAATGGATTGACTGTGAGCAGTGTGGGAATATTGGTCATTGACTTGATGTTGCTTGGATTTGTAATAGTGCCATTGTTGTACAAATTCTGCTGTCCTCTGGTTAAGAGAATAATTCTGGAATTTGGGATTGAAATCAAACCTTACTTCAAATTTTAAAATTTGATGATATGGATACTATGCATTAAATTTATTAGAGAGCCACAACAGGTAGGACAGAAGTGAAAGCCACCATCTGTGAGGCAATGTTAAACATTGCATTCTTTCGTGTTAATCCTGCCAGTTAAATGCACTATGATTTTGCAAAGCATGCTTTTGGGGTTTGTAGTTTGATGATTAAAGTTAAGAAGCTAAGAATGTAGACATCAATTTTGAAGAAGGCATTATCCTATTTAGAAGAAATATGGTTGGAAAGCAGGGCCATAATGTACTGTGCCAGCAATTACTCTGAAAAACATACTACCTCAGTCAGAAGGTTGAGAGTTCAGGCCCTATTTCAGAGAATTCAGAGAATAATTAAAGCTCGTGCTTTAGCACAGGACTACAACAGTGCTGCACTATTGGATGGGATGTCTTTCCTGTGAAATGATATACTGAGGCGAAGTGTACAAAAAAAACTCTCTTATTCAATATGTGGAAGTATCTACTAGAGAACGAGCAGTACTTGACCTTCAGTTGGGAAATAGGCAGAGCAAGTGACAGAGGTGTAAGAAGGGGAGCATTTGGAGCCACTGATCATAATTCTTCTAGTTTTAAAGTAGTTATGGAAAAGGATAGAACTGTTCTAAAAGTTAGAGTTCTAAGTTGGATGAAGGCCAATTTTGACAGTATTAGGCAAGAACTTTCAACTGTTGATTGGGGAGGCTATTCGCAGCTAAAGGATGGTTGGGAAGTGGGAGGGCTTTAAAAATGAGATAATGAGAGTTCAGAGACAGTATTTTCCTGTTATTGTGAAGGGCAAGGCTGGTAGCTATAGGGAGTGCTGGATAACTAGAGAAGTTGAGGCTCTGATCAAGAGAAAGAAGGAGGCATATATCAGGTATAGATGGCTGCGTTAAGCCAATCCCTAGAAGAGTATAAGGGCTGTAGGAGAATACTTAAGAGGGAAATCAGGAGGGCATAAAGGGGACATGAGATAGGTTTGGTAAATAGAGTTAAGGAGAGTCCAAAAAGATTCTATAAGTACATGAAGGACAAAAGAGTAACTAGGGATAGAATAGGGCCCCTTTAAAGATCAATGTGGCCCTCTATGTGTGGAACCACGGGAGATTGGTGAGATACTAAACAAATATTTTGTGTCATTCTTTACTGTGGAGAAGGGCATGGAAGCTAGGGAACTTGGGGAAATAAATAGTGATGTCTTGGAAAGAGTTCATATTACAGAAGAGGAGTTGCTGGAACAATTAAAAGTAGACAAATTCCTGGGACCTGATCAGGTGCAGAACTCTGGTAAGCTAGGGAGGAGATTGCTGTGCCCCTTGCTTAGGTATTTGTATCATTGAAAGCTATGGGTGAGGTTTTGGAAGACTGGAGATTGGCTAATGTGATACCATTATTTAAGAAAGGCCATAAGGAAAAGCCAGGGAACTGTAGACCAGCGAACATCGTGAGTGGTGGGCAAGTTGTTGGGGATTCTGACGGATCTTATGTGCATTTGGAAAGGTAAGGACTGATTAGGGGTAGTCAGCATGTCTTTTTTGCATGGAAAATCACATCTCACTAACTTGATTAAGTTTTTTGTTTGAAGTGGTAACAAAGAAGATTGACGATGGCCGAGTGGTAGACATTGTCTATGTGGATTTCAACAAAGCATTCAACAAGGTTCCGCATGGTAGACTGGTTAGAAAGGTTAGATCACTTGAGATTCAGGGGGAGCTAGCCATGGATACAAAATTAGTTTGAAGGTAGGAGACAGAGGATGGTGATAGAGGGTTGTTTTTAGGACTGGAGGCCTGTGACCAGTGGTTTGTCACAAAGATTGGTGCTGGGTCTGCTGCTTTTCATCACTTAGATAAGTGATTTGCAAAGGAATATAGGAGATATGGTTAGTAAGTCTGCAGATGACACCAAAATAGGTTGTGTAGTGGATAGTGAGGAGGAATATCTCCGAGCACAATGGAACCTTGATCAGATGGGCCAATGGGCTGAGAAGCAGCAAATGGAGATTAATTTAGTTTGATGTGAGGTGTTATATTTTGGTAAGACAAACCAGGGCAGGACTTATACAGTTAATGGTAGTGTCCTGGGGAATGCTGCCAAACAAAGAGACCGAGGGGTGCAGGTGCAGAGTTCCTTGAAAGTAGAGTCGCAGGTAGATAGGTTGGTGAAGAAGGCGTTTGGCATGTTTGCCTCCATTGGTCAGTGCATTGAGTATAGGAGTTGGGAAGTTGTGTTGTGGATGTGGAGGACATTGGTGAAGCCACCTTTAGAATATTGTGTACCATCCTGGTCACCCTCCTATAGGAAGGATGTTATGAAACTTGAGAGGGTGCAGAGAAGATTTATAAGGATATTGTTGGGAGTGGAAGGTTTGAGCTATCGGGAGAGGCTGATTAGGCTGGGACTTCATTCTCTGGAGTGTTGGAGACTGTGGGGTGACTTTATTAGAAGTTTATAAAACGATGAGGGCCGTGGACAGGGTGAATAGCCAAGGTCTTTTTCCCAGGATAGAGGAGTCCAAAACTAGTGAGCACAGGTTTAAGGTGAGAGGGGAGACAATTAGAAAGGACTTGAGGGGTGACTTTTTCATGCAAAGGGTGGTGCATGTATGGAATGAGATGCCAGAGGAAGTAGTGGAGGCAAGTATAATTGCAACATTTAAAAGGATTCTGGATTCACGAATAGCAAGGGTTTAGAGGGATATGGGCAAATTGCTGGCAAATGGACTAGATCAGATTTGGATGTCGGGTAGGTGCGGATGAGCTGGACCGAAGGTTCTGTTTCCATGCTGTATGATGGCCCGATCAGGTGGTAGGAAGGGCTGAGACAACCCTATTTCAATTAAAAACAGGGCTGTTTTTCTGATATGTCGGTCAAAACCTCTCAAGTAACCTAATAAAACAAATGATTTGGTCACTTCCATGAAATGAGATCACTGCTGTATGTATGACCCTCCTGCGTGCAAGTAGGCTGTCAAATTGCCAGAGTTGTGAGGGTAACTACACATCAGAAGTGCATAATTGGCTTTACATCTCCCATGGAAGTTGCAGCATAAAGACCACTTCTTTCTTTTTGTCTGGGTCAAAGTACAGGTTCCCAGAAATAGTTTCAGTTGACTCTAAATTTAGTTACTTGATCAAATGTGAAGCCATTGGGACCTTGTGCTTCACAATGTCCTACAGATGTGTTCCTTGCTGCATTACCTACTGTGAACTAGCCCAGAATTATATCTTAGTAATAATTGGCATCCCTAGGCAATGAGCCGCAGTGGTTTGCCTTGCTCAATTTAAAACAGGCTCCCACATTGCAAACGCAGTGATCTAGTAAAGAACTTGGATTAATGAAATGGGCAGTTTCAAGTCTAGGAGATGATATACTTTGGAAGGAAGAATGTAGAAAGGCAATATAACGCTAAATGCAATTTTAATAGGAGTGTAGGAAAACTGATCGAATTTTGGTTGTATGCAAGTCTTTAAGTTGGCAGACTAAATTGAGAAAACTGTTCTTTTATAAAACACAGATATGTGAATCTTAGCCTTAGTAAAAGTAGGAAGGAGTACAAACCAAGACTGAAATGTGAAACCTTCATAAACTATGGTTAGATCTCAGCTGATATGTTGTTCAGTTCGGGTAAGACAGTTTGGGAAGGATGTCAAGGCCTTGGGGAAGGTACAGATACAATGCACTAAAATCATACCAGGGATTTGGAGAGACTGGAGAAGCTGGTGTTTTGTGCCTCTCAGATCACATAACCATAGATTTAATAGATGTGTTCAAAATTCTGAATGGTTTTGATTGAGAAGCTGTTTTCAGTGGCACAAGTGTAGGTTACCAGAGGATACAGTTTTAAGCTGATTGGTGATTGCTTAAAGAGCCAGAGGTGACGTGAGGAAACTTCTTTTTTGCACAAAGAATTAATGTCATCCAAAATGAATCGGTGATAGGAGCAGATTCAGAATAACTTTCAAAGGGGAATTGGATACGCAATTGAAGGGAAAGAGTGCTGGAATTGGGACTAGTGGGATAGTGAATAGATCTTTCAAAAGGGCCAGCACAAGTATGATGAATGAACGACCTCCTGTGCAGTATCGATACCAAAATATAAAAAGTATTGAGATTATGTTCAGTTATACAGGGGGTCACACCACATCTGGAGTACTGTGTACAGAATTGGTTTCTTACAGTATTTAAGGAACGGTATTAATGTGTTGGAAGCAGTTCTGCTATCTGGAATTGGTGGATTGCATTATGAGGAGCAATTGGACAAGTTAGGCTGGAGTCCAGAAGGGTGAAAAGTGACTTGTTTGAAACATTTTAGAGCTTGAGGGGTCTTGAGAGGATAAATGTGAAAAGTGTTTTGTGGGTGAATTCATAATCAGGAGGTTACTGTTTCAAAATAAGAGATTACCCATTTAAGACAGCGATTTGGAGATTTGTTTTTCCTCAGGTTTGTGAATCTTGGAAATTTTCTTCCTCATAAAGCAGTGGAAGCAGCATCCTTGAATATTTTTAACATTGAGTTAGACAGACTCCTGGTAAGCAAGGTGGTGAAAGGTTATCAGAGGTTGGGAGGGAATGTCATAGAGTCGGAGGTCTGCAGCCTTCGGCCCAACTTACCCATGCTCTCTGGTTTTCATAATTAGAACATAGAACTGTACTGCACGGAGATGGGCCCTTCGGCTCACAATGTTTTGCCGAATGTGATGCCAAATGAAACTGTTCCCTTCTGCCTGCCATTGGTCCATATCCCTCCATACCTTGCATATTCATGTGCTTATCTAAAAGTCCCTTAAACACCCCTATCGTATCTGCCTCCACTATCGCCCCAGCCGTGCGCTCCACACTCCTCCCACTCTCTGTGTAAAAAAGAGATTACTCTCTGTTTTTTTAAAACAAAACACTTGCCCCTCATGTTTCCTTTGAACTTCCCCCCTCTAACCTTAAATGCATGCCACCTAGTTTTAGACATTTCAACTCTTGGCGAGGGTGGGGGGGCGAGAAAGATTCTGAACGTCAACCCTATCATTGCGTCTCATAATTTTTTAGACTTCTATCAAGTCTCCGCTCAACCTGTGCAGCTCAAGAGAAAGCAGCCCAAGGTTTTTCCACCCTCTCCTTTATAGCTCATACTCTCTAATCCAGGCAGCATCCTGGTCAACCTTTTCTGCACCTTCTCCAAGGCCTCCACGTCCTTCTGTCAATGTGGTAATCAGAATTGAGTGCAATAGTCTAAATTTGGCCGAACCAAAGCCTTACAAAGTTGCAACATGACATCTTGACTCTTGTACTCAATTCCCCGAACAATAGAGGCAACCATGTCATACACCTTCTTTCCCACCCTATCTACTTGCAAGGCCATTTCCAAGGAGCTATGGACTTGAACCCCAAGATCCCACTGTACATCAATGCTGTTCACGGTCCTGCCATTAACTGTGTACTTTTCCTTCACATTTGATCTCCAAAGTGCAGCAGCTCACACTTACCCAGATTAAACTCCATCTGCCATTTCTCTGCCCGTATCTGCAACTGATCTATATCCCACTGTATCCTTTGACAACCTTCTACACTGTCCACAACTCCACCAATCTTCGTATCATCTGCAAACTTACTAACCCACCCATCTACATTTTCATCTGAGTCATTTACATATATCACAAACAGCAGAAGTCCCAGTACGTATCCCTCCAGGATGCCACTAGTCACAGATTTCCAGCCTGAAAAACACCCATCCACCAGTACCCGCTGTCTTCTATGGGCAAGCTAATTCTGAATCCACGCATCCAAGTCACCGTGGATCCCATGCATATTAATCTTCTGGATGAGCCTACCATGAGAGACCTTGTTGAAAGCCTGACTAAAATCCATGTAGACAACATCCACTGCCCTACCCTCATCGATCACCTGCGTCACCTCTTTGAAAAAGTCAATCAATTTAGTAAGACATGACCTGCCCTGCATAAAGCTGTGAAGACTGCCCCTAATTAAGCCATGCTTTTCCAAATGTAGACTAGTCCCATTTGTCCAAATGTGTAAAGACAGAGGACGCTGAAGGGACCAAGTGGCTATTAATGCATTTGTTTGTTCGTATGTAAGTTATGCCACTTGGGGTGACTAAATTCGTTTTGATTTATGTGAATTTTGACTATTTACTGAATGTGGACACAGGGTCAAGGGACAGAGTGAGCTACTCTTGCTCCTAGTTTGTACGAACCACTGTAGTTTGATAACTCTCACCCAGCCACTGTGGACGGACCATGTGTAAGGAATTTGTGAGACATTATTTGTTTGTTCCCAATGCCCTGTGGTAATGGACTGTCATTATATAATGCATAGTTCTGTACAATGTGAAATTGGAACGGACACAATTCCCTCAGGGGTATTGGGTGGCTCAGCACAACATGGGGTCTTCGGGAAGCATTGTCCCCATCCTACTGAATGCAGAAAGAAATAGTTTTATATTTGACATGTCCTATGACCTCTGTAGTGGAAAGGGAATGTGGTACGCTGGCTGTATGAGGCAGGTGCTAGGGCATGTTTGCCTTATCTAATTTGCAGATGCACAGCTATGAGCAGCCTTTGGCATATCCCAAGGGCAACTCTTAGTTGCTAACCCAGGGTGAAGTGTGTAGTTGATGGTGGACCAGTTCCATGGGTCGTAGTGACTATTCAGAGCTGGCAAAATGGAGCCCATTTTACATTGCTAAACAACACTCTGACCATCTTTAATGTAAGATGCATCATCGGTATTAGCCAGCACCTTCAGGAGATGAAGTGGAGAAAACTGGAAAGAGAATTTTTATTAATTGCAGTAAAGCATCTTTATTTTGGTTTTGGATGGTTATCACTTCATTCTTTCCACTTTTGGTTTGTTTTCCAGAGTTTGGTTTACTAGCCAAGTCCTTTATTGATGAGGGAAAGCTGGTACCAGATGATGCAATCACTCGAATCATACTACATGAACTGAAACAAATGACCCAGTACAGCTGGCTGCTTGATGGTAAGGATGTTTGCAGAATGGACAGGGTTCCAACTGTGTACTTGAAATGATTTTACACAAAGTTAAAACATTTTTATATAAGTGCCTAGTATCGGAAAACGTAGAATGCTGGGATATTTGCTGCATTGCACTACTTTTATCAATGAATCCAAGTGTCTTGCCTCAATTTGTGGCCTGATGCGCTCTAGCCTGTGAGAATGACAGCAAATTGCGACGGGCAGAAGTCATCAGTTTTTTCTGGCAATTTGGCAAATGGTCATTTGGCTGAAGTGGAGTTACTCAGTCTCTCCATCTCTGGGAAGGACACCCACACTCAGACACAATGGGATCTGGGAAGCATGTTGACACTGTTTATGGAAAACCACTTTTCCAATTATGTTTATTTATTCAGGTTTCTAAATTCTCTTCTTTCACACCTGATTTTTGTGTTATACTGCGAGTGAATTGTTAACATCTCCAAAAAGCCAGCATCCTGCGAAGAATCAGGCTAGGTGGGACTGAAACAAATGAGCTCAGACCGACGGTTTAAAATGGCTCTGATCTTGAGGGAGTAACTCATACTGCTGCCAAGTCATCGAGTGCTCACTATTCTTAACTCTAAGGGACTGCAGTTTAATGCGAGAGGGAATTGGATGATGATTTGGATAGAAATAGTGTGCGATGATATAAAGAAAAAGCAGGAGATTGTCACGAGGTAATTATGCTCGTATGAAGAGCCAATGCAGGCACAATGTGATGAAAGATGTAAGATTCTGATTGTGCTAAGTCTGGGTTTATTGTCAATCCCGAGTTAGGTGGGATGGCAAGCTGAGGGCAACAGACAAAGGCTGCACAGAGATATACGGGGTCAAACGAATGGGCAACTAGGTGGCAGAGGGAGTGGGATGTGTGACATCATTCACTTTGGCTGTATGAATAGAAAAACCAAATAAATTTTAAAAGGTACGAAAATTATAAATATCGACTTTCAGAGAGACTTGGTGATACTCGTACAATACCGATAGTGAGCATGTGAGTACAGTGATAGTTAGGAAAACAAATTGCATGTTTGGTCTTCATTGCAAGGAGATTCGAGTACAAAAATAAAGAAGTTCTTGTATAATTAAGAACGTAGCATTTAGGAGCAGGAGTAGAACATTCAGTTTGCACTGCCAATCAATAAGAGATACTTGCATTGTAGAATGGAGTAGGCTTGTAAGAGACAGTTTGAGTTATTCATGGAGGTTAACTTATTCTGTGGAGAGACTGACCCTTTGGGTCGTACCAGACATAAAACGATAACTGTATCTCTCTATAGAAGCTGCCAGACATGCTGAGTTTCTACATCACAGTAGAAGCTACATCTACAGTAATTTGGTTTTATTCATCCTGAAATCAACATGGTTGCAAGGAGAAATTGTTTCCCTTCTTCAACCACACCCTATCCCCTCCAACCGCAAAATAAAGGGGAGAGTTGGGTAAGCAAGTGATGAGCATGGAGTTGAGCTCTTGCTTAGTGAACAATGTGTACTAGGAATTCCATCTTCAAATGTGGCAGCCAATTTTCAAACAAGTTCCTGCATCTCAGAATTGAGATAAGTGACCATCTAATCAATGTTAGGGCTATCCAGAATGCCAGGTTTCACCAAATATTGTAATGGGAACTTCTCCAGACACCTGAGTGTAGATGCTTTAAGGTTTCATCTGAAAGACCGCACCTTCAACAGTTGAGCCCTAATTTATTTAGTGCAACATTGAATTGTCAGCTGTATTATGAGATCAACTTTTTTATGATTCAGATACGAGAGTGCAACCACTGAGTCAAGACTGATGAGATAAACCCTCGTAGTTTTGCAAGAATCAAGTATTAGCACATCAAAGGCAGTTTCCTCCTCCCATTTAATCTGTTTCTGGAAGTCAGTATTCTGCATAAAGAGAATACGGTGTAGCAATGTTCTAATTTTTGCACTTGTGTAAAGGCCAGATCTAGGGGAAAGAGGTGATCCTTTCACACTTCAAATTAGCAACAAAAATGTTTTCTTTATGAAAATGGAGGACCTAGTTATCCTTGAGTTGACACTTGCCTCTGTAATGACAGTGGAGGATTTGCTTGTACTGTATCCGTGATTGCTCGCACAAAAAGTTTTCCTAATCTCAGATAGCTGGACGAACTTGGTAACAACTGGATGATTTCAAACAGGCATTGAGAAAAATTTTAAACTCCCTGTTAGTTCAGCTACTTGCGCACACATGGGACTGGAATCACATATAGACCCAACAAGGTCAATGGGTTTGCTTCACTGAAGCATTTAAATGAACCTATTGGTCACAATTTAATAGATTGATGGTTATTTTTCACTGCACCAACTCAATCTGACCTGGTGGGATTTGAATGTGTTCTCTAGGCCAGTAGTCCAGGCCTCCCAATTGCTACTAGCACAATCATATTGTGTACAATTCCTGTTGTAACCATAAAAAGGACTGGGTGAAACCTCAAATTGTCATGTATTTAAGAGGGTCCAAAGGAGAGAAAATAAATATTCAAAGATTTACTAGGATATTTAACATAATTACTTTTTGAAGTAAATTGATAGAAATGTTGTTCTGGTCTCTCTTTCTGGAACTTAAAATCAGTCTTTTGAATCTGGATCCGGCTCGTCCAAATAGCCTGTATACAGGGCTAATTAAGAAGCAAAGTTCCTCCCTAATTCAATATGAGTTGTTTACAACATTTTTACAGCATAGGTAAGACTGGTAAGTAATAGTAATGGCAATGATTAGTTCTTCACTGCTAAATAAATGGCTGTGGCTAATTTAAGTGCATCTTTTAAACTCCATAAGATATCACAGAAACAATCTTTGTAGTTTGCCTGTGAGTGCAGTACTGGTGTAGTTATTTGGTATTAATAAATACAAGCTCCTTTTTAAACACTAGGAAGGATCTGGGCCAAATGCTGGCAAATGGGACAAGATACATTTTGGATTTTTGGTTGACATGGATGAGTTGGACCGAAGGGTCTGTTTCCATGCTGTACATCTCTATGACTATATGAAATCCTGTGACCCTTTATGGTGACATGGTAATGTTTAAAATATGATTCATTACATTATCTATTTCTCACCATGATTTTAAAGGGTTTCCCAGGACACTCCCACAGGCAGAAGAACTGCATAAAATTTACCAACCAGACACTGTGATTAACTTGAATGTCCCATTTGAGACGATCAAAAAGCGACTGACATCTCGCTGGATCCATCCAGGCAGTGGTAGAGTGTACAATACTGACTTCAACCCTCCAAAAGTAACAGTTAAGTATCCAGTTTAAAAGTAGTAGGTTTTATAAAGCATATGATGTTTCACAAATGCATAGAAAATTCTGTTATTCTTCTTGTCTGCTACTTGTTAGAAGTGATTATGTTTGCATAGCGCGTCACTGAGCCATTTTTATGACTCTGTACTGTGGAAGTATAATACCTATTACTATTTCCTATGAATTCCAGTCCCTTTAATTCACAGTTCAAAAATACTGTCTTAAAAAGTAGTTAAGCAAATTGGACCTTTGGACATTAAATGTTGGTTAAAAGTATTTTCTAGATGGGGAGAAGCTGAGATCCGTGTTTAGAAATCACAAATCTACCGAACAGGTACAAAAGTAATTCAAATGGGCAATGGAATGTTGACCTTTGTCTCCTGGGGACTATAATTCAAAGGTGTAGGAAGAACGATTTCCATTTATATGGCATATTTCATTAACTGCATGACACTCCAAGGTGCTTTACAATCTGGATAGCTTTGTATGAAATTTAATAATTTTTGAAGTGCAAGAAATGAGAGACAGTGGAAAGATGCCACAAGCAGGTGATCATCTGATTTTGGTTGAGAGGTAGACATTGGCCAGGACATTGGGAGATACTCTGCATTCTTGTTTGAACAGTGTCATGGAATCTTTTCTACCCTCTTGAGCACAAATGGGGCCTCAGTTGAAAAAAAACTCACCTGAAAGATAAAAACTACTACTTGTGCAGTACTTCCATAGCTTCCTCATCCAAGGCTGACGCCTATTGTTTATGTAGAGGAAAGTTTAAATTAATCTGTCAAACTTGTTAAAAAGTAAGTATTGATTTGGAATCCAGTAGGTAGCCATTTTACAAAGCTGAAACATTTTGGTTTCTTTACCTGTCTAACTCCCATTAGAATTAATTTTCTAAATAAAGTTCTTCAATCAGACTTTGTTGGGCAATACTTCTTTCTACTCAAAGTATAAATTTTGAAACTTGTTGGGCATATGCTCGCTTTAATTTTGTATATATTGTCATGGAATATTTCTGACAAGGGAACAGAAGCTTACACAGTTTCCCATTGAAGTTAACATTCCTCCAGTTCAATATTATTGCCCTCGATTGTTCTTTGTTCTTTTCCAGAACTGTTCTAAACCTGATGCTGATGTGACCAATGTCTCCCAATTGCTCCCTGAAAACATATTCCCTTTGCTTCACTTCATTTCCCAAAATTGGGAATGGAAACATATTGATTAATCAAATGTTGAGGTTGGTTGGCTCACCGAGCTGGTTTGTTGTTCTGCAGACGTTTCATTACCCTGCTGGGTAACATCATCAGTGCAGCCTCCAATGAAGCGCCGGTGTGTTTTCCCGCCTGGGGAAAACGTCTGCGGAACAACAAACCAGCTCGGCAAGCCAACCAACCTCAACACCCACAACCCGAGCTACAAATCTACTCCAAAACCTTAGTGATTAATCAAGTTCTCTCGCCCACGTTGCTGAAATTCTCCTCCACTTTGCTGTTTTCATTGACACTATCGCAGTCTTTTCTAGGATTACTAAAATTTCTCATTACATGGTGAATCTTGTGTCTTTCAGTTACTTGCCCACAATGTTTCCCCTCTGAATTCTTCCTACAATGTGGCGGTCTGTAGTACATACCCAATAACTTAACGGTTCTTTCATCATCCTTTTAATCAAGATTTAAAAGAGAGTGCTCGCAAGAGTTTAACGCCACAAGAAAGAAAGCAAACGTTTAAAGAAATGTTCTCTTCCTGTTTTACTAATCTAGGGCTGGTAGACATAACCTTTCTTGGTCTGCACAACATGTAGAAATGTAGGTGAAAACTGAAGTAGTTTAGTAGATGGCTCGCATAACTATTTAACCCACAGTCACAACTGCCATCGGTGTGGTGAAGATGTTTACACTATGTTGTTGTGGCGTGATTCTAGAACACTTAGGGCAGTTTAAAGTCAATAATATTGGTGTGGGACTAGATCTACCTATAGACCCAAAAAGGTCAGTACGTTTGCTTCACTGAAGCATTTAAATGAACCCATTGGTCACAATCTAACAGACTGATAGTTAGTTTTTACCAAACCAACTCAAACTGACCTGGTGGGATTTGAATGTGTTCTCTAGGCCAGTAGTCCAGGCCTCCCAATTACTACCAGCATAATCACAATGTGTACAATCCCCTGCTTTGTAAATGTCAAGCTGACTGGTGCAATTCACAACATACCCTGGTTTCATGTTACCGCTAATGTTCTCAACAGAATGATGGGATGCTGACTAATGCTTTTGTCAGTTTGGGTCTTGAAGTGATTGTCACTCGGACTCATCAGCTAATCTGGAAGTACTGCTACTAAACATTGACTGTAAATGTAAAAAAAGGCAACTTCTCATGTGGTGAAGTGTCAACTTCAAAGAGTTGATAAGTGGATCGGATTTAAGAACTGGTATGTTATACAGAATTGAACAGTGAAAGTCTTCAGAGAGGAGCTGGCGCCAGTACAAAATAGACACATTTCCATGTAGGGGAAAGGAAGGGCATCCAAAGCAAGAACGAAACAAAAAAACAAAATAGTGATTTTAAAATGAGTTGGAGAAGGGAGGCTTATGACAATGGAAAGATCCATATTATAGTACACTAGAAGCTGAATGTAGAAAGTACAGAGTGATTTTGCTTTTAAAAAAGGAAATACGAGAGGCAAAGAGTGAGTATTAGAATACATTAGAATACCTAGCTAAAAATCTTTTAGAAATAATCAGTAATAGTGGAAGGTTGGAGCTGATTACGAATCACAATGGAAATCTTGAGGCACAAGGCATGGCTAAGATGTTAAATAAATACGAAGACAGCATTTACGAGTTTGGTGTAGACCAATGTAACAGTAAAGATTAAATCAGTCGCAATATTGGAGCAGATAAAAATTGATAGAAGAGGCACCTTAAAGGCTGGCAATCACCAAAGTAGAGAGATCAGCTGGACCAGATGGGACTCATCCATTGTTATTGTGGAAATTGTAGAGCTTTAACCTTCCAAGTCTCCTCATATATGAAAGCTGTTGCCAAAGTGTAATTGTAACTTCTCTGTTTCAATAGGAAACAGAGATAAAACCAGCAATCAGAGCTCAAACAACCAAACATGCATGATGGATAAGTTTCAAGAAACAGCAATCCAGAATTGGAATTTGGAAAAACAGCAGATTATTAATGAACCTCAGCACTCATTTGCTAAAGGCAAATGCTTGGCAAATTTAATCTAGTTCTTTTATAGTAATGGAGATTATTAATGAGGATAGTGTGGTCATGTGTTTATTCATTTTCAAAGGGATTAGACAGAGTCCCACACAATCGATGTATTACTAAAATGGAACAGGATTAATGGAACAGTGACAGCATCAGTGCTAAATATAAAAATACTAAATTTTCTAGGTAAGTAGATTGTAGTAGTGTACAATTGTTTTTAAGACTGGAGGGAAAAGTGCAGTGGTGTTCCCAAATAAAAACAAAGCACTGGAGAAACTTTGCAACTATGGAGAGAGAAACAGGTAACATTTTGGGAGTCCCGTGTGACTCTTCTCCAGGATGGCAGTGGTTCTCCCAAAGGGTCAATATCAAGATCACCGCCTTTTCTAAAAAATATAAATGACCTAGCCTTGGATATACAGGGAACAATTTTCAGGTGATACAAAATTCTGAAATGTAGGGGATAAAATGGGGATAAGCGACCGCGTTTGTTTCCACCCCTGGGTGACTGTCTGTGTGGAGTTTGCACATTCTCCCCTTGACTGCATTGGTTTCCTCCCACAGTCCAAAGTATGCAGGTTATGTAGGTTGGAGTGTCCAGGGATGTGTATGTTCAGTGGATTAGCCATGGGAAATGCAGGGTAACAGGGATAGGGTAAGGGTGTAGGTCGGTGTGAACTTGATGGGCTGAGTGGAATTCTTCTGCACTATAGGGATTCTATGATTCTATGACATAGATGAATCATATGGCATGATGATATTGTTCTTCTCTCTAAGCCAGAAGCTTCAGATTAAAATTCACTTCACATGACATAGGAGCAGCACTCTGAAAGCTTGTGATTTTAAAAAAATCTGTTGGACTATAAGCTGGTGTCTTGTGACTTCTAACCTTGCCCACCATAGTCCAACACTGGCACCTCCACATCATATCAAATAGTTAGCATAGGCACAATGTTCTGATTAGCAGCCTCCTATGCAGTTCCATTTCATTAAAATTCTTCAGAGTTATACTCTTTGTTTTTGTTACATCTATGGAGACCTGTAAGTTTTTATAACCTCCTTACTTTTGTATTCGTTTCCTAGTAAGTATGGAAGCCTGTAACCTGATCTCAAAAATGGCTCCCCTAGTCGTCTTTCCCATTGCAACATGAAACACATTAGCGGTTCTACCTGAATAGGAGATTAATTAGCTATCATTAGCCCCCAGATCCCTTTCAACATAGAAGTAATGGATGGTTTAAAGCACAACTGTTTACAATCCAACACTACCTCTGGGATGTTATGCGCTTCAAATCTACTCATCATAAATTCAGAATCTACAAGTACAAATATCTCGTACCTTCTTCCCAGCAAAATAATCTAAGCCTTCCCCTGATTTTGCACAATCCAAACCACCTGACATGCAGACTGTAGAACTGGTCACATAACTCCATCTTCACTTTTCCAGGTCTGTAGCTTTAAATTTAGGATTAGTCTAATCTTATGAAGCTCATAATTGTAACAGTTTCAAACAGTTGATTTCAGAAACCATGTGTTGTGCAATCACCTGCTGCACCCCCATGATCATGTGTTAACAGTGTACCTGGAGGCATGCTTTTGGTGTGGCATGTGGTGTGGTAAGAGTGTTATTCTAAGGGCAAATGTTAATTGTTGGTGGGGTAGTTGGAATGAGAATCTAAACTACTTTGTCTTTCTTCATTCTCTATTATTTGAAGGGAATTGATGATCTCACTTGTGAACGTTTGATTCAGCGTAATGATGACAAACCAGAAACTGTCACTTTGAGACTCCAGGCATATGAAGAACTAACGCAGCCAGTTTTGGAATACTATCGGTGAGTGGTGAAATTCTATTTAATGTGCAGAAGGAAAATCTGAACTCTTTATAAATTATGCATCTTGGGTATTCGTGAGACAGAGTAGTTCAGTAAAAGAAATTTTTAAAAATAAGCATTTGTAAATTTGGTACATATTCAACAGGAAAGAAATGATTGAGAAGTCAGTCATTTGTGGAACAGAAGGAGGCCTTTTGGCCCACTGAGTCCCTGCCAGCTCTCAGCAGAACAACCCAGCCAGCCTTACCTCTGCTTTTTCACCATAGACTTGCAATTTATTTGTCTAAGTACACGACCAATTTCCTTCTTTAGTTGTTCCCCCATCCATCACACTTGTGGGCAGAGAACTCTAGCTCAATACCACACTTTTCTTAAAAAAAAACTCTTCTTCACATTCCCCCTGCATCTATTGCCCACAAACCACAATATCTGTTTTCCCCCTATTCCTTGTACAATCAGCAACTTGAAAGAGTTTTCCCTTACCTACCTTATCGAAACCCATCACAATTGGTTTGTAAGCTTCTATCAAATCACCCCACTCTTCTTTGCTTCAAGAAGTATGAACCTAGCCATTCCAATCTAACTCTGTAACTAAAACTACTCATCCCTGAAACCACTCAATTCTATGAGCCAAAATTTTCTTAAACTAACCTTTTAGGTATGACCTTGTCAACTGCTTTCTTAAAATTAATTTTGACAACTTCATTGCATTCTATTTACCAACATTGTCTGTTACTTCATCAAAAAATTCAATTAGGATAGTTGAGCACGATCTGCCTATTACAATTCTGTGCTGGCTTTTCTCGATTAACTCAAACTTATTCAAGTTCCTGTTGATTTTATTTTCCCAAGATTTAAGATCGCAAAGCCTTTTACTGATATCAGTATAACTGGCTGTAGTTGCTTGGACTGTCTTTGCCATTTTCTTGAAGAATATTTGCCACTGTTCAATTCGTTGGCATTTCCCTTTTATCTGAGAAGCTTGAAAGATCAAAGCAAGTCCTTCTGCAATCTCTAACTCCACTTCCTCTAGCAATTTCCAAGGTAACCAAGCATGTAGCTTAACTGTTCTAAGCAAAGCTTTTCCAAGAACATCCTCCCTGTAAATTTTGCACTATCCATTGCCTCCATTATCTTCACTTATGCCAATATTTTGTCAGGTTCCTTTATCTTCGTAAATAAAGATTTGCAGTTACCTAGCACTTCTCATGACCATGAGCTAACTACTTTTGAAGTGACTCACTGTTGAAAGTAGATAACTTGGCTGTCAGTATGAGCACCATAAAATTCCACAAGCAGCATTGTTATAATGACCAGGATAACCTGTTTGTTTTGAGATGTTGACCTGACGCATCAATATTGGTCAGGGCATGGGAGCTACATCCCCCAGCTCTCAATATAATGTGGAAGTATCAATTATTTGCACTAGAGCATGCAGATACAGTCTCATCCAAAAGACAGTGCAGAACCCCTTCAGTACTGTGCTGAAGTGCTGGTTTTTAATTTTGTGCTCAAATTCAGGAGTGGGAATTTAATCTGGATCAGCGAAGATGATACCAACTGAACTACAGTCTATTTTCTGTTTCTGTGAATGAAAGATAATTTTTGTGTTTTATAGAAATAAAGGCATTTTAGAAGTCTTCTCGGGAACAGAAACCAACAAGATTTGGCCTGAAGTGCAGGCTTTTCTCAGCCAGAAGATAGCAACAATTTCTTAAAGTAAAGAGTGCGGCTGCAATACAATGGTAGAGAATCTGGTGGCACCTTGACTGATCATCTAGCCAGCTCGAGAAGGAAGAAAATTTGAAATGGTCTTTTAATTGCAGTCTTAAAAGAAAATTGATGTGGACTTTTAAAATGAGTATTTCTCAGAAATACAAATAATTTTTCAAAATTTTTAAAACATTTTTCATGTCTGACCAGAGTAAACCAGCAAAACTTTCTTAATTGAGAATTGCAAAAGGTTTGTTTACATAGCTGATCATTTGTTGTACTATTGATACTTATTGTAAATGACCAAAACTTGACACAACTGATTTAAAATGCAGTTGGAAGGGCATGCTCTGAATGGTTAACTAGAAACATTTTGATTTTGGCACTTTTTTTCCAAACGAGAGAGGAAGGAAAAAATAAGTTTTCACATATTGTCATGTTGATAGCTGGGAACTGCAAGTCAGTTGGTTGATTGAACATGAGGCATGTGACTCTCCGACAGTTAACCAATCCATTTGTTCTTTCTGATTTTGGCTTGTGTGAAATTTATAAACTAAAATCCAGTACAGGACGGGATATAAAGTTCTTGGGTCATTCAGAAGTATCCTTAATCATGTCCAGTAGTGTCGCTCCCTTTTGTGAGTGGATGTACAGTACAGTATTTGTGCGACTGACCATACCAGACTAACCAAGTGTCAAGGGGAACTGTTGGCACGCCATGCATACAAACAGTAGACGCACAGGGGGGTGCCATGGAGTGAAGATGGGGAGCTGTGAACCCTCATTTATCTGTGAAACATTTCCAGTATTTTTCATTTTAATTTCAAATTCCAATACATGCAGTGTTTTTCTTGAGTACAGCATGGTTCTATATCAAATACATAAGGTGTAGCAGGAACCTCTGTTTTTCTCTTAATATAGAGAAAGCAGCATTACAAGGTGTGTTTTAGTACCTGGGACAATTAAATCTAAATACATATAAAAGGGAAATGGTAGTTTAGAGTAAAATGTTAAAATTTTAGTAGAATTGTTTAAAACATGTTTTGGATGAAGGCAAGTCACTAATTTTGTTCTTGATAAATTAAGTTTCATGGCAAGAAATAATGAGATCTGTCTATTACTGAATTGTGCTAACTGCCCAGCTGTATAGCTTTGATATGAAGCATCAAAAAATGTTACTTCTAAGGAAGGCAGCCTATGAGTGGCCTGCTCCAGCTAATTTACATAAATGCAGCATTTCGGGCAAAGTGATAACTAAGCAACCAACCTAGATTGTACCAGTTTGCTCCCAAGCTTTGAGTTCTCTTCATAGTTCCAGTCCCCTATCATGGCAGGAATCTGAAAGCAATGAAAAGTATTTTATGACACTTTCTGTCCTATGTGTCAATGAAATGTCACACCTTGATGAGTCAGGTGGTTTAGGTCTGATGCTTCCTCCTGCTATACGCTGGTCATCTGCTATTGTAAGCAAAAACACTCAGGATAGTGACATTTATAGGTGTCTATTCTTTTGAGTACTCCAGGAGTATCTAGAATGAACACAACCACAGGACCATGCATTCAGAGATGCAAGTTTTGTTGTGGAATGTAAAATATTGCTGGACTTTTGTGGACATATGAAAGGACGTGATTTATGCTGTAATATTTTAATCTGGAAGTATTTCAATTTTTGGCCTGGTTTTCTTCTTGCAAAAAAAACTAAACAGTACACCATCCTATGTACTCAACAAAGTCTATCAAACTTGCTCTTAAACTTTAATTGGCCCAACATCCCCAGGTTTGAGGGAAGAGTATTCAAACTTTTTTCAACTCTGTGTGAGGGATTTACTTAATTAGCTAATCCATTTGGAATGAAATCAAGATTAGCCTCCCCTTATTCTGGATTCTGCAACCAGAAGAAATAATCCTGCTGCATTCACTGTATCTTTCAAATTCTTTTATCATCTACACTCTGCTATATTCATCTACTGTTTTGCACTAAAGAACATTCTATCTCATTGTTTGTCTCACGGTGCAATTTTCCATCTTCATTGGCAGTACATTTGACTTTAGCTACTCATGAGTGCTATTCAAATTCATTCTATTCTTATCAAGAAAGGAAGGCACAGGCTAAAAATCGAAAGATGCATAATTACAAGAAAAACCAACATTTTTAAATATTACTAATGTAGAGGGCATCTTGGACCTTACTGGTTAGATACAGGAACCTTTGTCTTCAGACTTCCTTCATTGTATGAATGATTTTGAAAAGAAAAATGAAAGATTAGTCAA
This sequence comes from Rhincodon typus, assembly GCF_021869965.1. Classification (NCBI taxonomy): domain Eukaryota; kingdom Metazoa; phylum Chordata; class Chondrichthyes; order Orectolobiformes; family Rhincodontidae; genus Rhincodon; species Rhincodon typus. The sequence continues at coordinate 8,290,897 of NC_063334.1, forward strand.
ACTAAACTATTATTGAATTTCCTATGTCATGCTATGACTAAATGTTTATGTACAATTAGATCAATAAAAATCAAAAAGGTGTCTCTGAAGAAAATCATTTGTTTGATCAGTTTTGTGTATGTCTCACACATAGCTGCAGTAAGTTGTTTTTCATGAACATAAAAATAGTTCAGGGCTATTAGTAATTTGGTATCAGGATTGAAGCAAATGATGCCACTAATTTGTGAAGTACTTTTGAAGCATACTCATATACTAGTTAGTGTGGTTGGCAGGCTGAGCACAGTAAAGTCCCACAGCCAGCATTGTTATAATGACCAAGATTACCAATTCTTTTTGAGATCTTGATATGACAGATTAATATTGGCCAGGGCAATGGAGCTAAATCTCTGACTCTTCAATAAAATGAATGAATCACTACTCTTACTGGAGCAGGCAGTTAGTTTTAGGTCGCACTCAAAAGACAGCAGTTCTCCGGTAGTATTGAAGGGTGCTGTACTGTTAGTGCAAGGTTTGACTTTTATGTTCAAATCCTGAAGTGGAAATTTCGTCAGGATTTATGAGAGTGATCCTAACTGAACTAGCAGTTTATTTACACCAACTCCACTAGAGCATGTTTGTGACACATCTTTTAAGGATTGGAAGACAATCTGAAATGTGGATACTACTTTCAGCAGACTTTGAGGGCATGTATTTTGAGATTCAGGTGCTGAATTATAATAGTTCTTGGAAAGTCAACTGAAAAAAGCCAGTACTTAAAAAGAAAAGAAAGTCTGTGATGCTGCAATTGAAATTAATCCTGGCCAAATGAGAGGATAAGACCAAATGTTGGCCAAGTCAGAATATAAACTATATTGGGAACATGTAGAAGATTGTTTTTAAAAGAAATCTGAGTGCAAAAAATAGAGTCAAGTAAAAACTGAAAGACAGACAAAAGCAGTTTTAAAAAAAAAGTAACAAGTCAAATTATGGTGAGCAAGTAGAGGAAAATGTAAACTTTCACACTATTTTTGGTTTAACTTAGATTTAGAAGACCAATTTTGTCATTTCTAGGCTATTACAATATTGTGGAAAAAGTGGAATTTTAAGAAAACTAATGGACTATTCCCTATCCTTAGTTTCCTTTGAGGTGGTGGCTTCCTCCTTGAGCCACTGCAATCTGTTTGAAGTTACTACCATTGTTAGATTGGAAATTTCAACTTTAACCAGTAATAATAAAGAACAGCCATGGGCCCACGTCAGGATGGTGTGTAACTTGACTCATGTCCCTGTTATTTCTATGATCTGGGTGATTAAATATGCAGGTTTGGGGAATGCTGAAGGTTTGATGAATCTTACACTGCCTCCTGTGGATAGTAAATATTGCAGTTACAATGCATCAGTGGTGGGGAACATGTTTAAGCTGGGGATGCATAGCCAGAACATACATCTGCTGTTTTTCTTTCCTTAACGTTTTTATTTCCTGTCTGCACAATGCTGCACTGTATTGATTTTAACACTTCTAATCCTGTGCTTTTGTTGATGCTGCTTCTGCCATGTGCCACTGTTGATTTGATTTGATTTATTATTGTCACATGTATCTAGGTACAGTGAAAAGTTTTGTTTTGCGTGCAGTACCGGCAGATTATAACCATATAAAGGCTAATGGAACAGAACAAGGAATACAATGTTACGACTGCAGACAAGGTGTGCAAAGAGCAAGGGAAATATTAAATTTTAAATTTTGAGAGGTCTATTCAGAAGTCTCATAACTGGGGAAGAAGCTGTTCTTGAAGCTGTTGGTACATGTGTTTAAGCTTTTGTATCTTCTGCCCGACGGAAGAGACTGTAAGAGATTGTAACGGGGTGGGAGGGGTCTTTGATTAAATTGGCTGCCTTTCTGCGGCAGAGAGGAGTATAAATGGAGTTGATGGATGGAAGGTTGTCTTGTGTGATGTATTGAGCTGTGTTCACAACTCTGTAGTTTCTTACTGTCCTGGGCAGAGCATTTGCCATATCAAGCATGGATGCATCCGGACAGAATGCTTTCTATGGTGAATCTATAAAAATTGGTAAGATTCGTTACAGACATGCCAAATTTCCTTAGCTTCCTGAGGAAGTAGAGACTTTGTTTTCGTGACCATCACATCAACATGGGTGGACCAGGACAGGTTGTCGGTGAAAATCACTCGTAGGAACTTAACGCTCCCGACCATCTCCACCTCAGGCCCATTCATGTAGACAGGGGCGTTCCCTCCACCTTGGTTCCTGAGGTCAGCTCTTTTTAGTTTTGCTGTTGTTGATGAAGAAATTGTTATCTTTACACCATGCCACCAAGCACTTTAGCTCTTTCCTGTGTTCTTTGCATTTCATCAGCTTTAAACCTGAACTTCTGCTTTTCAGCCACTAATGCACCATTTCTATTTGGAGCATATAGTCCTTTGCCTGCTCCTAGGGGAAAGTGGATTCTTCTCAAGCCCATTTCCCATCAACTTTGTTAATTTAGTGGAGAATCGCCATAAACAACTCAACTAACACAGTATTTCCAATGATTTCTGGTGACTGCCCCTCCTTATTAAAAATCTAAACTTCAGTGTTTGACAGCTCCTATTGTGTTTAAGATTCATTAGTGAACTTGATCCCATCACAGCTCACTGTCAGCTACTTACTTACAATCCTGGGGTGAAAACCATCTGTTTGTAGAGGCTTAAAAATAACAAAGAACATAACTATTACTTTAATTGAATCTAATACATTCCTCCTCTTGTTTCACTTTACTTTCCTTTTACCATGAATATTATATTGTGAGAAGGACTACACATTATTTAAGCATTTGTACATTGGTATATTGAGTGCAATTTTACCTGCACCCATCTTTAATGGACTGATAACTACTCTAAGTATTTTTAACTCCTTGTTTAGCCTCTTCACAACATTTCATTTTCTGTATCCCTATAAATCAAACATTTGTGCCCTTTATATCTTTTGCTCAGTTAGATTACCATTGTTTGACATTTATATAACATTTTAATTTCATCTTACCATATGGTGACAATAAAAATTGAACTTAGGTTTTGATGTATTTATCTCACACTAAACACTTTGAATGCTGCCAACTGTTTTCCTACAGATTTCAGTTGGAAGGATTTTAACTTTCCAAACATAGACTGGGACTGTCACAGTGTTAAGGGCTTGGACGGAGAGGAATTTAAGTGTGTAGAAGAAAACTCCCCTATTCAATATGTGGATGTACATACTAGAGGAGGAGCAATATTTGACCTTCTGTTGGAAAATAAAGCAGGGTAAATGACTGAGGTGTCGTGGGGGAACACTTTGAGGCAAGTGATCATAATTCTATTAATTTTAAAGTAGTTATGGAAAATGATAGACCGGATCTAAAAGTTAAAGTTCTAAATTGGAGTAAGGCCAATTTTGATGGTATTAGGCAAGAACTTTCAACTGTTGATTGGCGAAGTCTGTTCGCAGATAAAGGGATGGTTGGGAAGTGGGAGGGCTTTAAAAATGAGATAATGAGAATTCAGAGACTGAGTTCCTGTTATTATGAAGGACGAGGCTGGTAGGTGTAGGGAAAGCTGGATGACTAGAGAAATTGAGGCTCTGATCAAGAAAAATAAGGAGGCATATGTCAGGTATATACAGTTGGGATTGAGTGAATCCCGAGAAGAGTATGAAGGCAGTAGGAGTATACTTAAGAGGGAAATCAGGAGGGCAAAAAGAGGACGAGAGATAGCTTTGGCAAATAGTCAAAAAGAATCCAAAGAGATTTTATAAATACATTAAGGGCAAAAGAGTAACTAGGGAGAGAATATGGCCCCTTAAAGATCAATGTGGCCATCTGTGTGGAATCACAGGAGATGGATGAGACGCAGAATGAACATTTCACATCAGTATTTACTGTGGAAAAGGTCATTAAAGTTAGGGAACTTGGGGAAATAGTGATGTCTCAAAAGGAATTCATATTACAGAAGAGGAGCTGCTGGAGGTCTTAAAACACAGAAGGGTAGATAAATCCCCAAGAACCTGGGCACATCTCCTCCAGAACTTTTTGGGTACCTAGGAAAGAGATTGCCGATCCCCTTGTTGAGATATTTGTATTATCAACAGCCACTGGTGAGGTCCTGGAGGACTGGAGGTTGGCAAATGTGGTGCCATTATTTAAGAATGCCTGTAAAGAAAAGCCAGGGAACTACAGACCGGTGAACCTTATGGAAGTGATGGGCAAGTTATTGGAGGGGTTTCTGAGGGACAGGATTTGCACACATTCGGAAAAGCAAGGACAGCTTTGTATGGGAAATCATGTCTCACTAACTCAATTGAGTGTTTTGAAGAGGTGACAAAGAAGATTGATGAAGACAGTGGTAGACGTTGTCTATATGGACTTCAGCAAAGGGTTGTGACAAGGTTCCACATAGTAGACTAGTAAAGTTAGATCACAAGGTATCTGGGGGAGCTAGCCAATTGAATACAAAATTGGCTTGAATGTGGCTCTTTGGACTGGTGGCCTGTAACTAGTGGTGTGCCACAATGATTCTGCTGGGTCCACTGCTTTTCGTCATTGATTTCAATGATTTAGATGTGAATATAAGATGTATGGTTAGCAACTTTGCAGATGACACGAAAATAGGTGGTGTAATGGACAGCGATGATCATCTCAGAGTACAATGGGGCTTTGATTACATGGGCCAAAGATGCCGAGAAGCAGAAGATGGAGTTTAATTTAGATAAACGTGAGGTGTTGTATTTTGGTAAGACAAACCAGGGCAGGATGTATACAGTTAATGGTAGTGTCATGGGGAATGCTGCCAAACAGAGACCTAGGGGTGCAGGTGTCTATTTCCATGCTATATGAATATGTGAGTCTATGTTCAGAATTAGTTGTAATGTATTCAGCTATGGCTCCCTCTATTGTCTGAAGTGGAGTATCTCATTGTTGCTGAGATAGTGGGAACTGCCGATGCTGCAGAATCTGAGATAACAAGGTGTAGAGATTCATTTTTGAAGAAATTCTTCTTCATTTCTGAAGAAGGGTCCAGACCCAAAATGTCAGCTTTCCTGCTCCTCTGATGCTATTTGGCCTGCTGTGTTCATCCAGCTCTACACCTTGTTATCTCTCATTGTTGCTGTTTGGTTCTCCAGTCAGAGCTGTGAAACCCTTCCCAATAAATCAAAATTTCAAGATTCATATCAGAAATTTAACCACAGCCTATTACTTCAGCATGTCAGATGTCATTTAAGAATTGGAAGACAAAAGACTACCACCAACCTGATGGTCACACTATATAATTCAATTTATTGATTTCTTTTGTGATTCCTTTTTGTGCCCTTCAAATGGTGGTTACTGTGAGTGAGGAAGGTGCAGTCATGGTCGTGTTCCTACACCACCTTTTCAGGTTAAAGTGTAGTTTTAGTATTTTTAACTTGACCTCAAGCCAGTGTAATAAAGATTCCTGAAGGTGTTATTTAATAAATTAGGTGTCTCCATGTACAATACTTTACTCCCTAAATGAACACACCCATTGTATACAGCAAGGATTAGACTATTACTAAAAATGTAAAATGCAGCCATTTTATTACAACTACTGTAATTAAAGTAAACTTGACATTCAACTAGAACCAATTTAATGTTGAAATTTTGCTTGTTTCAATTTAGACTTGCCTATAAGCAAGTCAAAACTTGTGACTGTGCAAAATTGCAATTTGAAACCAAACCAAAAAGCATTCCTTTATATTATGGATACATCCCTTAAACATTTGATCATAAACCATTCTGAATTAATTTCCAAATAATATATTGATGAGAAAACAAAGTAACTCAACTGCATTTACAGCCATTTATATATTTTCTGAAAAGATATCATTGTTATTAAATTAAGTTCATCGATCCAAAGCATCTCTCATTCATTTGAAACTTTCAAAATTTGAAATACCAGTGGTGGGTGAAGGGAGCTCATAAAAAAAAAAATGCTTCTTGTTTTAATACCAATTGCTAACGAGGTTTTATTTAAATCTACATAGAGTAAACTAGTACAAAAATTTGGTGAGCACTCTTACTCATCAAAAGTGCAGTTTACTTGTATGATTTATATGGAAAGAGTTGGCATTAAATGACCACAAACAGTTCAATAATCAGTAGTTACGACTTACTTAATACAGGATTGAGAAAACCATCAAACTGGTAAAGGATTAGACCAGATTAAGTTCTGATGAAAGGTCATTAGCCTGAAAAATTAACTTTCTCTCAATAAATGCAGGTTGACCTGAGCATTTCCCAGTATTTTGTTTCTCTTTGATTTGCAGCATTTGCGCTAATTTTTTTTGTCAATGTTTGAAACTCACTATAAAATTGATGGCTGGTAGTTCACAATAAAGCTGATTTTTAGAACTGTTTTCAAACTCCCACTCAAGCACGAGAGTGTTCATTTAATCGCATATCACATTGCACTGTTATCACCGTGGAACTCCAATTCAAGTTTAATTTTTCCAGTTGTTCTTCAGAGCATGTGCACATTTGTTCATGAACTGCATTGTCATTTTTCGTGACTGAGCATAATTTAAGTCAGTCAAGTTGCATAAGTCTGCTAAAACCTGTGTAAATTCTTGGACTCCTATCCCAACTACACAGAATTTCACGGGTAACATGAAAAACAAATTAAGACAAAGTGCTGGAGTAACTGCGGAGGGGTCTGCGGAGAGAGAAATAGAGTTAACATTGAGTCTAATGGTTCCTGAAAGTGTTGTTCAACTCTACGTTAACTGCTTCTTGCTCCACATATACTTCCAGTCTTGCCGAGTTGGTCCACTACTTTGTGTTAATTTCAAATCTCCAACATCGACCTCACTTTGCTTTTGAGAAACCAACCCTACTGTACTCCAAAAGTTTCATTTTTTAAAACAGGTTAATTGGAAAGCCAAGTCAGTGCATCCCAATTTCTCACTGGTTACTCAAATTTCTGTGCTCTAGTAATTTAGACCCACGCTGAGGAAGATGGACAGCTGTGTCAGAATACTATGACAGCACAGACCAGCTGAAATACTCCGTTGCATCATCAACTTTCTGCAAACATGTGTCCCAGGATTTGCTGCGTTGTAATTGGTTATTTCTTTGTTATGTCACATAGATTTTGATTCAATGAACTGTGCACTTTTCTAGTATACAGGTGTAAATGATCTCTGCTGCTGTCATACTTAAAAATAACCGAAACAGTTACGCTCCTCTGCATATTTCCGTCTACATTCAGTTTTCATTAATAAGGCTGAAATAATGTGTGCGTAAAAAAGAAACACTATTAGTTCTTTGCACATACTTTGAAATCAATACCATCTATCTGGTCAGCTTTTTAAGAATTAGTCAACGGTACACCTGCTCAAACAAGATCCCTTAAAGAAATAGATCTGTGCTCGGTCATCAATTGAAAAGAGTTTTTTTTAAACAACCGAACAGTATCTTTTGAAATAAGAGAGCTTGGGTCCTTTGAACTTCTTACTAAAGAGAAATCATTTCTCCCATTTCCTAGCAATATTGATTTGATTTAAATAAAGAAAAGTCTGTGTTTCAGTCTACACAGTTTGTCAACTTCCAGTTGTTTTTCAGATAGGGTACCGTGGGATGTGTTTTCTATCAATACTGGCAATGTCAGTCTGAGTGGGGAAAATCTGCTTCATGCTCAACTTTGTTGTTATTAAGAGAGGAATAATTGTCTGCGTGGTGAAAGTTAAAGGCACCAGCCCACGTCCCACTTTTCTGCATTTTATTTGTGAAAAACTTGATTTGCAATTAAGTAAATCTTTCTGACTGGCCTGCCACTGTTTTCAGGAACTTGGCAGATACCTGTATGCATCTAATCACCACAGTAATAAAGAAGGACAAAATATGCACACTAGCAAGATACACTGTGCAATCTTGAGTGACTCTTTGCAAAACTAAACCAGAAGATATCTTGAAATGTGTGTAATGGAGAAAAGACAAAAAAGTTGATTAGCAAATCCTTTTTCAGAACAGCCAGCATTAGAATGCATCAAAATCATACAATTTTTTTGTTCTAAACAAACCTTACAAATAAAGTGCAGCATCCACACAGGCAAGTCAACGGTTACATACAAAAACAGGCTTTTCTTCCACTGTTGTGAAATTTTTTATGCAATCAACTAATAGTGTTATTGCCAAACAGTTAAGATATGTCCATTTTAGGTTCTTCATTTCTTTCTTCTTTGGCTTCTTTAGTATTATAGATCCTTAAGCCTGCATCTATACAGCGCTGCAAGTAGTGCTCAGCAACCTATGGTAGACAGGAATGCAATTAAACTCATTGTCAATAAACGTACGTTGTTGGCATTACAATAAAGGTAAAGAACTAGAAGATGTGATAGAAAATCAAGACAAAGTGATCACTGTGTGGAATGAAATTTTTTAAAAAATACAGGAATTTTACGCTCTTCAACATCAAAGTTTAGGTCCCACATGAATATTGATTTTGAAGTTAGAGGTGAGAAGCAAACTAGGCTGCTGGCAAACACCGATGGTTGTATGCCTGTCCAAGGTTTTATTGAATGAACTTCAACCAAAATTCTTTCTTGCCTGTTCAATGTGGTGTCAAAAATCCTATAGGATTTTCTCTTGAGCAGGGGAGACATCCAGTTTATTGGCCATTGTTTATCCCTCAATCAACCTTTCCAGAACCAAAAAAAGGCACCATTTGTTAGATCTTATAATGTAAATACTGGCAGCTATATTTGCCTCTGAACAGTGACTGCATTTCAAAGCTGTCTCATTACCGTGTGAAAGACTCTGCATAAATGAAAATCTTTACTCCTCTTCAGTAAATGCTCCACAAATTGCATCATAAATTACACAACGTAACTCTCCTCTGATTTCCGCTCCCTTACGGAAATGGAGTTGGGAATCAAGGATACAGAATGAAGGAGCAGCATCTAATTTCTATTTAGTACCCCATCAACAAATGGATGAGTTGGACTGAAGGATCTTTTTCCATGCTGTCTGACTCTATGACTATCTATGACAATACATGGTGAGATCAGACACCAATGATATTCACCAAAGTCCAGTTACTCCAATGAGATGATGCCAAAACATGAGACTACTTTGAATTCAAAAGATTCTGAATCCAAATTTCTAATTCTCTTACAAAAAAAAAAAAAGGCTACAAGCTGGGCCAACTCAACCTCACCTTTGTGTGAAATAGTACAGCCTTTAAGATGAACAGCAGCAGACAGGAGGCTAAATCATAAATAAGAGATAACATTTTATAAATTCTGATCAAGCTGAAAGAATGGACATTCTTAAAACATACCTGTGGGTCCATGTTGCTCAGCATGTTCTGAAGGACATGAACATCTTGCAACTGAAAACACTGCTTGAGTTCCTAAAAGGCAGAAATAAACAATTGTAAAAAGTGATGATCAACGCAATCCCAACCATCAACAGTTTGGGACAGTGGGGTTACTGATTGGAAGCACAATGTTTTTTCCTAGATCTGTTCAATTTCCCTGTCAAGGAATTAAAGCTGCACAAAGTATAGTGTGAAAGATAGGCTTGAAGAAAGTGTGAACGTTGAAGTAACAGTTTTCTGGCAATGTGCAGGAAATGTAAAGTGAATGTGGAAATAACAGGGATAATCAAATTAAATGGTTTAATGTCCACTCATTCTTGCCCAGGAAGAAATGCTTTACAGGCAGCAAAAGAGGAGGAAGATAATGAATGAAGCCGAATGGTACACAAAAAAAAATTGAGTTATTAACCAAGACAGGATAAACTAGAGGCAATGAGGAAAGTACAAAGGGAAGGTGTGTGTGTTCCTTACAATGCAGGAGGAGGCAAGAAAATAAAATAAATGAGAAAGCTGGATAACAAAGTTTGAATAAAAAGGCCCACATAGAGCTATGAAGCTGTACAGCATGGAAACAGACCTTTTGGTCCAACTCCTCCATGCCGACCAGATATCCTAAACTGATCTAGTCCCATTTGCCAGCACTTGGCCCATATCCCTCTAAACCCTTCCTTTTTAAGTACCCATTCAGATGCCTATTGTATCCGCCTCCACCATCTCTCTGAGCAAATTCCATACTTGCACCATCCTCAGCGTTAAGAAGTCACCCCTCGGTTCCCTTTGAAATCTTTCCCCTTTCACCTCAATCTGAAATCTTTCCCCTTTCACCTCAATCCTAGTTTTGGACTCCCCTACAGTGGAAAAAAAAAGACCTCATCTATTCACCTTATCCACGCCCCTCATGATTTTATGAACCTCTATAATGTCACTCCTTAGCCTCCGATGCTCCAGGAAAAAAAGGCCCAGCCTATTCAACCTGTGGATCAAACCCTCCAATCCTGGACATCCTTGTAAATCTTTTCTGGATCCTGTCAAGTTTAACAACATGGCCCACAATACTTATTTTGAATGCAGCAACCCTGAACATTTGGTTTGTTGAATTGAGCAATTATATATTTGTTCACTCACAAAAGCAAAAATCACACATAGTTCATTAATATTAAATTTCGTTACCAGCATGAGCTGCAGTGCAAATCAGCATCCAAATGGATGCAGGAAAATGTATACAGTTTATTTTTAGAAAAAAGCATGCCTGGTGCTTACCAGTGGTAAAGATTCAAACACTTCCATTGGAGGCATACCACGAACATCCAGGTGATTCAAGTGCTGAGCCACATTATGTATTGCTACTGTTTCCGCAGTCTTGGTTTCTGCAAATTCACGAACCCGTTGGATAAACTCTGCTAGTTCAGTGTTAAATGCTTCCATATAACCTTCTTCAGCTATCTTCGTGGAGGGGGAGGGGGAGGGGGGTTAGTGAGAAACGGAAAAAGTAATGTCAAGTTTACCTTTAGCTGAACCAGATTAAGTATTTTGAGAACAAGCTCACTACTGTCCTAGTCAATCACAACTACAATTGCCACACAGAGTAGCTTGAGGCAGGCATCGATAAGCCACAAGTAAATACAAGACGACTTAATAGTAGCAGTAAATTTAATTTGTGTTCGCGAAGAAACAACACAGGCATGATAGGTGCCTAAAAGCCACAACAGCTTTAAACCCAAGAAAGGCCATTTGGCTCATGAAGTCCATTCCTCACAAAGTACTTGCAATTTATATCACTACATTTTGAAGGCATGAGGGGAATAAAAAGAAAAGAGGGTGGTGGGAATCTGGAACTGACTGCCTGTAAAAGTGGTAGATGCAGAAACCCTCATAACATTGAAGTCTTATTTAGATATGAACTTGCAATGCCAATGCGTACAAGGTGATGGATGGAAAATGGGATTAGAATAGTTAGGTGGTTGTTTTTGACTTGCAGGCTCGATGGCCTGAAGTGCCCTTTTCTACACAGTAGACCTCTATGATTCTATATTCAAAAGGAATTAACACTATATAACCTTGACAGAGCTACCCACATAACTCACTGAAATTCTCTATTGGTCAGCGCCAGCAATAAAAGGATACAGTGCAAGAAAGGATGGAAAAATTTTCAGTAAGTAGATTCTTCACACATCCACAGGCTTGGAGGATGCAAAGCTGGACTACATATTGAAGAAAGCAGTTAGGTAACACTTAGACTAATGGAAACTTAATACACCAGTTTTAATATACAGGGCACAGAATGGATATTTTGGTGAGAATCACCGCTACTTGTGGAGAGGGAGCTCTAAAATGGAAGCTTGTGCTCTTCCCTCACCCCCTTCTTTTTTAGATTCTTACTTTTGCTTTCTCAAAAAACTGTCTGAAGCAGCCACGAGGATCTTCCTGAAGACTTCTGCCCAGTTCTATAATGAACTGCATCACAACAGCCTGGTGTGCCACTTGTTCCATCAGTGCTTGTTTCTGTAAATACAACAAGGAAGTAGGTCACAGGAGAGCTCCAGTGAACAAGTTCTCTTTTTGGAGGAGGGCATAGGGTAAGCTGTACGTTAAACCCGTCCATTCCTTTCCAGTCAAAATGATAAATGCCATCAGATGAATGAAACCACTGCAGCATAGGCTTGGGTTAAACATGCTGCACTTCACTGTGCAAGGATAAAAGCACCACTGCATTATTTGTCATTTTTCATTCCATTTACATAAAGTGTTTCTTGCATTCAGACCTCAATGTCACATACCCTTTTGCTGCCAGGAAAACATACTTCCAGTGGTGCCCAGTATTGGCCATGAGTTTGGTCTCTGTACACAATCCTCATTAGTCTCAAAGTCCCATTTGTATTCCTCTCCTCTTCTGGGGCTCTGACTAGGTCAACATTCTTAATCAACAAAGGCCTTGTTCTGTTACTCTGGTGAAATATATCCAAGTAAACCCAGTACTTACAATAACTTGTAACATAGCTTCTTTTTAACCCTGAATTGTTGGGTTTTAATCAGATTCCAATTCATCAATCTAATCCTTAGCTCTATCTCACTGTATTTTACTGTACAGATTACAAAGTTTTTCTCCTTTTTACGAATCCCTTTTTCACAATAGTTAGGAAATGCTAGTGATGACAGAAAATGTGGCATTTCCTTTTCTGATCCATTACGAGATCAAATAACCTTGCACAACCTCTCAAAGATAGCACTGATGGTGTTCTCAACTATGTTTTTGTGGGACAAAAGCATTCATTTGACAATTAGCCCTTTTCCTTTAATAATTAAATAAAATGTAATACCCCAATTTTGCAAATTAAAACACAATGATATTCAATTAGTCACATCAAACTCTATGAAATCTTCAGAGGAAGCAGGGAGAACTGGAAACAAAAACATTTAAAGGTGAAGCTTGAATCATTATTTCACAAGAGACTCTATAAAGATACTTATATTGTAATGTTACTGAAAGAAAATCAAGCTAGGTCAAGCAGAACCTTAAATCGGTGCTCCCATAACACTTACACCAGATGTACTGTCTGCCTGAACTTATATTTAATATTAAGTTTAAGACAGGTTGGTTGTCATAGATCAAAATGTATTATAACACTTCACCCATACTCAACCATATGATCAATAATCAGCCTTGCAGAATGGATATCAAATGCTCACCATTCATAAAAAGCTCAATATAGCTGTACAATTTAAATTACTTCAAAACATTTTTAAAACCTAGCGTTGAATACTACTGGAGAATTGGGCACGTTTGGAATTGATTTCAGTTGTACTACAACAAACAGTTACTGGATTATAATGCAGTTGAGCGCACTTAAGTTGCCTTCTTACACCTCAACAAAATAATGGAGCAATTTTCAAATGTTACTTCTATGACAGGGTGTCACTCAACAGGTTCATTAGAATGATCCCTACTGTGGAGGGATTGTCTTATGAGCTAAAGCTAAACAGGTTAGGATTCTAGTCACTGGGGTTTAGAAGAATGAGAGATGATCTCATTGAAACATATAGGATTATTAAGGGGCTTGACAGGGTAAATGCTGAGAGGATGTTTTCCCCTATGGGGGAGTCTAAAACCAGAGAACATAGGCTCAGAATTAAGAGGTGCCAATTTAAGAATGAGATGAAGAGGAATTTTTCTCTCAGAGGGTTGAGTGTTTTTGGAACTCCTTGCTACAGAGAGCTGTGGGAGCAGAGTCCTTGTGTATATTTAAGGCTGAGGTAGATAGATTCTTGATCAGTAATGGAATCAAGGGTTATGAGGAAAATGCAGGAAAACAGACACAAGGAATATTGGATCAGCCATGATCTATTGAATGGTGGAGCAGGCTTGAGGGGCTGAATGGCCTACTCCTGTTCCTATTTCTTATGGTCTTATAAAGAGGGTGCCTGGACTATTCAATGAAAAATAATTAAACATTTCTACCCCAAGAAGTACTTTGGGCTTTCCTGAATACTTCCAACATTTTCTGTTTTCATTTTATTTCTATAATGTTTGCAAAATTTATTTTGTTTCATTGTTTCAAGACTGTTCAGCTGAATATCAATCACCAACTTACACAGTAGAAAAATAAGCAAAGCCCAGGGATACTAACAATTAGTGTGGATTAAACCTACATTGCTAAAATTCTGAAGAAAGGTCTCGACCCGAAACGTCAGCTTTCCTGCTCCTCTGATGCTGCTTGGCCTGCTGTGTTCATCCAGCTCTACACCTTGTTATCTCAGATTCTCCAGCATCGGCAGTTCTTACTATCTCTTGCTAAAATTATTTTTTGGTTTTGGCTTACCTCTTCCTTCTTCAAATTAAAACACCAGTTTATTAGGTAATTAGCAGTATCTTGACAAATGAGGTGAGGATAATCCGATAAATATCTCTGACTATCGACCCATCGTTTCAACATGCCTGCAATGACAGAGGAAGTGGGAAACTTCACTGAACAGTTTCTCAAACTTCAAAAACTATGACACAACATAAACTAAATGTTTATTTTGCAGTAAGAAATCCTGCCCATTCCATTATTACACAGTAGTTGGGAAATGGAAGCGTAGTTAAACAGATTTCATAGCCAATTGAATTAATCTAAATAATGCAGTGTGCCAGTTTAAACATAATTGTTTCATTTCCTAAATGCTGAATATTCCCGAGAAAATTGTACTGCTTTGAGAGTACTCTGTTGTAACCATGTTATGGACTGCTACAGTTTATATTTGGATGGCTTCTTTCATAGGCTAAAGGCTGCATGTTTGTTTCTTCATGGATTCTATCAGTTTTGGGTATATGTATTCCATTCTTAGAGGCAGCCTTGTCTGGCTAGTCTACTACTGTTTTAAGTCCCTTTCATCTTTAGCCTGCTTTTTACTGAACATGATGGAGAATTACACTGAGTTATACAGTAAGTGCTTTATTTACACTGATAAACATTGTTCTAAATACAGCTCTCCAGTAGTATTTCTCTTCATGTTGTGATCCCCTGTCTCCCTCTGCTTCCATCAGACTAGCATTAAGATCATCATTAAGATCATCAGTAACACATTCATTCCCCATTATAGTACGGGCACAGCCAACATTGTCCAACAAAATCAGTGGCTTTCTAGCTCACTTTAGGAGGCAGTACCATGAAAAGGAAGGACAGTCATTTAATTCCCTGCTTACTGTTTTAACGATATCAATGTTTTAAATTGTTAATTTATTGTTTATAAACAGAATGTACATGGTCAAAATGCTCTGGGTTCTTAGGCGAGGTCTCTGGATCATGTTTAGTAACTTGATTCATAATTCTATGCGCTGAAGTTGTCGTTAAGATCATTAACAATTCACAGTTAAGCTAGTTTTACACAATAGGCATAAGTGCACTTAAATGATTGTGTGTTGTGGAAGGTTAGGCAGTAGGAGAGAGAAATCTCTGATAACAATGAATAAGATGCAACCTTTCAGCTGGCAAGCAAATCAAACGTTTGGTCAAAGAGGTAGGTTTAACGGAAAGTCTTAAAGTAAAGCAGAAGTGGAGAGGAGAGATGAGATGGTGGTTTGTGAAGGAGCTCAAGGCATGAATGCCTGAAGGCTGATCACTAAGGTGGAGGAAAGCAAGTCAAACATGCAGAAGACATCAGAGCTTGGGAACCACAGACTTATTGGAGAGTTGTAGGGCTGGAGGTGGTTACAGAAAAGGGAAAAGGAAAGGCCTTGTGTGGATTTTAGCAATTTAAAATTGACATGGCAGTGAACAGGGAATACAGCAAATACAAACCTTACTATTCCAGAACGAAGTGCAACTATTTTTAAAATGTCTAAAAGCAAAATACATAATTTCACTAATTTATTACCTATTTAATATTCAAGGATGGAAGGGAGATTCAAATTCTCACTGCACAGTTCAGAACAGTTAATTAGTATTTTCATTGACAGATGAATTGACTTAGATATCTTTTCAAATTTGCAAAGAAATCAGTATTTCCATGAGCTCATCTGGCAAATCATTGATATCAGTATAGCTATTCACTGAATTACTTGTTTCTTTTACATTAAAAATTCACCTTCATAACAGAGATTGCGCAACATGTGGTGTGCACGTGTTGCCAGTGTCTTTTTGGGAAGGTACACCGTGCAATTCCTAGTTCGCTTTGGTAAGAATTGGTTATTTTACAAATGTACATTGAGAGTACTCACTGTGCACTTCAACAGCTAAAGAGCTGTTTACTTACCAAAGTGCCTGATCTGCTGGTGATATCTCTGTACAAAAGTTACATTTTTTCCATCTTCCTCTGCTTCTTTACACTTTTTGTTGATCACACTCTGTAAAAAGCAAATCAAACTAAGAAAGAAAAAACTAAACCTCTAGAAGAGACTTTGGAGTGCAGGTTCATAGTTCCTTGAAAGTGGAGTTGCAGGTGGACAGGATAGTGAAGGCTGCGTTTGCTATACTTGCCTTTATTGCTCAATGCATTCAGTATAGGAGCTGGAAGGTCATGTTGTGGCTGTAAGTACATTGGTTAGGTCACTTTTGGATTACTGTGCTCAATTCTAGTCTCCCTGCCATTGGAAAGATGTGAAATCTGAAAGGGTTCAGAAAAGATTTACAAGGATGTTGCCATGGTCGGAGGGTTTGGGCCATAGGGAAAAGGTTGACTAGGCTGGGGCTATTTTTCCTGGAGTGTCGGAGGCTGAGGGATGACCTTATAGAGGTTTATAAAAGCATGAGGGACATGGATAGGGTGAACAGCCAAGGTCTTTTCCCCAAGGTAGGGGAGTCCAAAACTAGAGGACATAAGTTTAAGGTGAGAGGGGAAAGATTTAAAAGGGAACTAAGGGCAACTTTTTCCACACAGAGGGTGGTGCGTGTATGGAATGAGCTGCCAGGCGAAGTGGTGAAGCCTGGTACAATTATAACATTTAAAAGGCATCTGGATGGGTACACGAATAGAAAGGGTTTGGAGGGCTATGGGCCTAATGCTGGCAAACGGGACTAGATGAATTTAGGATATCTGGTCGGCATGGACGAGTTGGACCGAAGGGTCTGATTCTATGCTGTACAGCTCTATGACGCTATGAGACAAAGACATTGCAGATAATGGGACAAAGCAGAAGGAATTAAGAACCATTAAGAGTAATGAGGAACTAGAAATTCTTCTAGGCATAGTTTTTAACCTCCCACTGTCATTCCCAAAGAATGAAAGAAGAGGGTCTTAGTGACAGGCATAGGAATGAGTCCATGATTAGGAATTACCATTCTGTGGTCCCACAATTCATAACCCATTTAAAAGTCAATATCTTCAACTATGTAGCCCTCTCTCAGAAGCAGTCTAAATTGTCAGCCAAGCTTTTAGGTACAAAAGTATATCTACTAACAGAGATAGTAGGAACTGCAGATGCTGGAGAATCCGAGATAACAAGGTGTAGAGTGGGATGAACACAGCAGGCCAAGCAGCATCAGAGGAGCAGGAAAGCTGACGTTTCGGGCCTAGACCCTTCTTCAGAAAAATGATTTTTCTCATCCAGCTCTACACCTTGTTATACCTACTAACAGTTGGCAGAATGATTCCCATTGTGGTTTGCTCTGCTGTCTGTTTGCATCTTAGGTCTCAAATCACAAAACTAATTTGATTTTAGAAAATCAAATGCTATTTACTGTTCAGGAGTTTTAATTAACAACACCACTGACAGAAAGTCTACCTTGAATTGCAGAATCAGTCTACTTAAACTTGTGTTTTACAGCTTCATAGTTTATTAGAAAAAAGAAATAAAGATACCACATGCAAGTTCTCAAGCTGCAATGGTGGTTTTGAATTAAAATTCTCTAGATTTTTAGCAACATAATCACATTGCTCTCATGCTCCCTTTACTCCGATTAAGAGTTGGAAATATATACTGTACCTTATTAAAACCTTCCCTACTGTCTGTATCAATGTTCCATGAACTTAGCCTCTCATTCCAGGTCAG
This sequence comes from Rhincodon typus, assembly GCF_021869965.1. NCBI lineage: Eukaryota > Metazoa > Chordata > Chondrichthyes > Orectolobiformes > Rhincodontidae > Rhincodon > Rhincodon typus. Next base: position 8,308,708 of record NC_063334.1, read on the forward strand.
CTCTTCCTCCTTTTGCCTCCATTCATCTTCTTTTTGCTTCAACTCCCAGAATTCAACCTGCGCTTTGGCCCGTTCTTGTTCCAAAGACTCAGAATTGTGCAGCTCCAAATCACAAAGTCTCTGCTGAGCTTCAGCAAGCCTCCAGCCACATTCCATTGTCTTCTTCACCAATTCCTGCTGCGTGTGACAAACACTATCTACTCCACTCATGCAAACCTAGGAATACATACGCAGCAGATTAACAAGCATCAAAAGACTGCAAATTATTTAAACTGAACAACACAGGACCATATAAAAATTTTGCAGCATGGAATGTGGACAATCTTAATCCGCCATACCTTGTATCAAAAACAACTTCAGGATGTCCCAAAATGTTATACAGTTAATTAAATACTTCTGAAATGTAGTTACTGCAAAGAAGGAAACACTTTACACTGAAGATCCCCACAAACAGCAATAACAATATAATTACTTCACTGGTATTAGTCAAAGGACACCAAGAAACTGATAAGACATAAGACCATAAAACACAGGAGCAGAAATTAGGCCATTCAGCCCATCGAGTCTGCTCTGCCATTCAATCATGGCTGATAAGTTTCTCAATCCCATTAACCTGCTTTCTCCCTGTAATCCTTGATCCCTTTGACAATCAGGAACCTATCTATCTCCATCTTAAATATACTCAATGACCTGGCCTCCATAGCATTCTGTGGCAGTGAATTCCATAGGTTCACCACACTCTGGCTAAAGAAGTTTCTCCTTAACATCCTGTTCTTTTTCAAACAATACTATGGAGTCTTTCATGCTCACAGGAGTGGCAGACAGAGCCTCCTTTATTATCTTATCCAAAAGGAAAACATTCTTAAAAACTTTATGGTTTCCCCATCAGTGCTGCAATGAAATGTCAGCTCTTTCCACATTCTGTTGGTGTCTCTAAAAGAGGGTGGTGCATAAAATTTTATCGCTAACCTTGTGAAACCAAGGCACCTGCTAAGTCATGGCAACTGTAATTCTGTAGTCACTGTACAGTCAGAAGACCCCACAGTTTGAAATCTAGGGACAGAAGTATGCCAGTCAGCCCTCCAATCTGTTCTGCCATTCCATTAGATCAAGGCTGATCTGCAACTTTGCTCCTTATCCCTTAATACTATTACTGAACAAAAATCAAAGGGATGAAAGATCCAATTGTTCCATCACTCATAATATTTTGGGAAAAAGGAAGAACTTTAAGAGTGTTTTGTTTTTGTCAGTGATAATGTACTTCCCTCACCCCCTACATCGACAGAAAACATAACATGCACACCAACGCATGCCACAGAAGCACCTCTGCAAAACTAAAGGTCATTACAGCAAACACCACACCCCATATCATTAGCTCTTTCATTGAATTTTTTTTTTTAAAAATCTGATCCAATGCTCTGCTTTTTGCAAATTATTAAGAGGGTTTTCAACTTTTCTGTCACTTTTGGTTCAGTTTGGGCTGTTGCAGTAAGAAGCAGTCAACTGACTAAAGTACTTCAATGTCTATCATTTTCATAACCAGAAATCTGATCAAACATTCAGTTTACACGCAACATACTGCATATCATGCTGACATCACTGATGCACTGCACTGCATGCCTGGACTTCATTTTTAGCTAGAAATAAAAAGTTGGGCAAGGTGCATATTTAAAGTAGTCTCACATTCCTTTAAGTTTCAGATTACATACACTGCAAATGTCATTCTAATTTTTGAGTTAGGGAGACATAGAGTGCACTGTCACAGTCAAACTGACAATCCTTTGCAAGCAAAATTAAATACAATGCTGAATTAGACCTTACACCGATCCACTCAAAAACCAGTACCAAGTGCAGGGTCCCAGAAAAAAAAGCAGTCTGGACTTGGAAGACAGAGCACAAGGCTTGGCAGTAGGCCATGCTACAAGTAAATATTCAATTTAACCGGACTCAAACTAGATCACATTAGTTAAAAACATGAAAAGTAAGTTGATTAAAAACAAAGACTTCTATTAATAAAGTTCGATAAAGATGGCATCGCAGGTAGTGTCTCATAACTGCAGTAGCAGGGAGATTCGTGAACAGAACACAACTGCAGTGCCTGCACTACAACGAACTTCCAGCTTTGAGCCGTTTTTAGAAAGAGAGAGAAAAGAAAAATCAAATGCCATCCTTGCACATGAACCAGAAATTTAATATACAGCGACAGCATCTAATGAGGAATGCAAATGCATGTTGGTTTTATGGCAAAGGATTGGACTGTGGCAAAGAAAGCCTTGAAATGTGGCAGAGCTTTGGTGAGGCTGACTGCAAGTTTTAGTCTCTGTACACAAGGGCAGAAAGGCTTTTGTTTACCCTTAAAGCAATGAAAGCTCACTACATTCATTCTGGGGATTGAGGGGATTATCCTATGACAAATATAGGCCCACTCTCTCTGATGTTAAGAATAGGCCTACTCTCTCTGAGGTTAGGAATAATAAAAGGCGATTACATTGAAACCCAATATTCCAAGAGGGCTTGACAGGGCACATGCTGAAACTTTAAACCGAAATGGAAATTGGACTACTACAACTAAAATACCTGGAAAGTTGTTTACAACTTGAAAATCAAGTGCAGGATATTGTTGAGTTCTGCAGTACAATATTGCGTTTGCAAAGCAAAAAATTGAGGTTGAGACCAAACAGCACCAAGAATCTTTCCAGTTCAGGAAATTCTGCCTGGCAACAACTCTGTTTGTTGAACTGTTGTAATAAAAAGTTCCAAGTGCCAAGAACAGCACAAGAGTGAAAAATCATCCAGAGCCAGCAGGCAGATGACAACCCCCTCTCTTCACCTGGGGGCAAAAGAGAAGGACTAAAGGAACGAATTTACGAAAGTAAAGATCCAAGTTCACCTAATTAACTGTCGAATTAAAGACCATCAGTGTATAGACAACAGCACAGTACCATTTTTAAAAATCAAGAGGACTGAGCGAGGAATAAAAAGAGACTTCCCACCTCATGGTCTGTACTTTTGATCTACGGAATTTTGTTTATCCTCTCTACATTCCATTCCAGCCATGGTATGTGTGTTAAACAATTCATCCTTCTTAAACTGCAACTGTATGTATGTTTGGGTTTTGAAAAGGGTATAGTTCAAGTTGCATAAACTAGATTTTTTTTTTAAACTGTCACTGTTGAGGTTAAATATTAGCATATAGTTATCTTTACCATTATGGACACAACCTGGTGTTAATTTGTTTTGATCCGGATAGCAGGCGAACTGGGTTTTGGTGAACTGATTGGGAGTTTTATACACTTACACATTTTGTTGAACAGTGAGGCATAATTATTGGCACATTATACTCAGTAAAGTCACAAAAATGACTCTAAAATTAGAGATCTTAGTCTGACTATATCAGCCACTTGGGAGAATTGAAAATCTATGGAATTCTCTATCTCAGGTGAGTGTGGATACACAATCATTTATTGCATTTGGAGCTGCAGTCAATAAATTTTTGGCCACAAAGGAAATGAAAGGATATGGGTATTGGGCAGAAATTACAATTGAGGATAACATGTGGCCACAATCTGAAGTGACAGAATAGGCTCAAGGGGTGATATGTTCTTGAAAAGCATTTTTTGGCTTGAATTTTAGCAACATTCCAAACAGAAGTGGGGAAATATCCATACTGTAATATTCCAGGACCAATCCATCACATTTGCTGTGAGAGTGAGCATGTGGAGGAAGCGCTGATCTGGATACAGTTGACATACTAAACCAATTTTGGAGGGCTTTTTAAGAATCAAAACCATAGTTTTTTTAAAAATCTATTCATTTTGTGGGATGTGGGCGTTGCTGGCTGGCCAGCGTTTATTGCCCATCCCTAGCTGCCCTTGAGAAGGTGGTGGTGAGCTGTCTTCTTGAACCGCTGCAGTCCACCTGCTGTGTGTTGACCCACAATGCTGTTAAGGAGGGAATTCCAGGATTTTGACCCAGTGACAGTGAAGGGGCGGCAATATATTTCCAAGTCATGATGGCGAGTGGCTTGGAGGGGAACTTGAAGGTGGTGGTGTTCCCATATATTTGCTGCCCTGGTCCTTCTAGATGGAAGTGGTCGTGGGTCTGGAAGGTGCTGTCTAAGATGTTTGGTGAATTTTTGCAGTGCATCTTGCAGATAATGTGCACTGTTGCTACTGAGTGTCAGTGGTGGAGAGATTGGATACTTGTGGATGTTGTGCCAGTCAAGGAGGCTGCTTTGTCCTGGATGGTGTTAAGCTTCTTGAGGGTTGTCAGGGCTGTACTCATCCAGGCAAGTGGGGAGTATTCCAGCACACTCCTAATTTGTGCCTTCCAGATGATGGACAGGCTTTGAGGAGTCAGGAGGTGAGTTACTCGCCATAATAGCCTCTGACCTCTTGTAGCCACTATGTTTACGTGGTGAGTCCAGTTGAATTTCCAGAATGTTGACAGCGGGAGATTCATTGATTGTAACACCATTGAATGTCAAGGGCGGTGCTTGGATTGTCTCTTATTAGTGATGGTCATAGTCTGGCATTTGTGTGGCGCAAATCGTACTTGCCTCAGAGAATTGTGCTTCAGTATTTTTGATCTCCAGAAACAACCTAGTAGTATCTACCCAATCAAGCCCCTTCGAAACATTGTACATTTTACCTCTTATTATTTTATACTCCGGTTAATATAGACCCAATTTGCTCAGCTTCTCATCACTGGTTCCTATGAATGTAGGGTAAATCTATCTAATGAACTCTCACTGTATCATCTCCAATGTATGTATTTCCTTCCTAAAATGCAGGTACCAAAACTACACATAGCAGTCGAGATGTTGCACAAAGTCTGCTACAATTATAGCAAAATTTTCTTATTTTTATCCCTTTTCAATAAACGCTAGCTTGTCATGTGCCTTCTTTTTTGCCTTCACTGCAGAAGATGGGTAGAAGTAATGATTATGCCCATTTATTAACCTGTGAACAGTACAGCACAAAAATTAATGGTCAACAAAACTTGATACACAGAAAGGGTAAGATCCAAGGAACAGGTAATTCATTTTTAACAAAGATATGAATTTGGATCTTGAACAGTGTTTTCCAAAACAATCCATCAAGTTTAAAAAAAAAGGTGAAATGACATTTAAGAATGTTGTGGGGTACTTTAGTTAGAATAAGAGATTAATGCACAAGATTGAACCGCATGGGATTGAGGGAAGTACATTCACATGAATAGGAAACTGGTTGGCAGAGAGGAAACAAAGAGTAGGAATTAATGGGTCCTTTTCAAACCGGCAGGCAGTAACTAGTGGGGCGCCACAGGGATCGGTGTTACCCCAGCTATTCACAATATTATTTATGATTTGGATAAGGGAACAAAATGTAACATCTCCAAGTTTGCAGATGATACCGAGTTGGGTGGGAGGGTGAACTGTGACGAGGATGCAGGATCTCGACAGGTTGGGTGAGTGGGAAAATCAATGGCAGATGCAGTATAATTTGGATAAACGTGAGGTTATTCACTACAGAAAGAAAAACAAGGCGGCAGATTACTACCCGAATGGTTGTAAATTGGGAGAGGGGTGTGCAGCGGGACCTGGGTACCCTTGTGTACCAGTCACTGAAGGTAAGCATACAGGTGCAGCAGGTGGTAAAGAAGGCAAATGGTATGTTGACCTTCATTGTGAGAGGCTTCAAGTACAGGAGCAGGGATGTGTTGTTGCAGTTACACATGCCTTGGTGAAACCACACCTGGAATATTGTATGCAGTTTTGGTCTCCTTTACTGAGGAAGGGTGCTCTTGTTCTCGAGGGAGTGCACAAAGGTTTACCAGGTTAATTCCGGGGATGGCGGGTCTGATGTATGAGGAGAGATTGACTAGGTTGGGAATGTTTTTGCTTGAGTTCAGACGAATGAGAGGGGGAATCTCATAGAGACTTATAAAATTCTAACAGGAGTGGACAGGGTAGATGCAGGGAGGATATTCCCGATGGTGGGTGTGTCCAGAACCAGGGGTCACAGTATGGGGATTCGGGACAGACCATTTAGGGCAGAGATGAGGAGACATTTCTTCACCCAAAGAGTGGTGAGGCAGTAGAATTCATTACCACAGGAAGTAGTTGATGCCAAAACTTTGAATGTATTCAAGAGGCAACTGATATAGCACTTGGGGCGAATGGGATCGAAGTTTATGGGGAGAAAGCAGGATTAGGCCATTGAGTTGGACGATCAGCCATGATCATGAAGAATGGCGGAGCAGGCTCAAAAGGCCAAATGGCCTCCTCCTGCTCCTATCTTCTATGTTTCTATATTGTGGACTGCTTCAGCAGCTGTGCTGGAATTTGTCTCAGTTGTCAAAATGTAAGTAAATTTTTCAGAGCTGCATGTTAGATGGTTTGGTCACTGTTCTCTTTGCATTTCTGTGCCAGAGTGGAATAGACAATTTTTGTAGTTTACACATTTAATCTTTGAATGTTTGCCATTGCCTATCCATTGTCATTGCTTTCAGTGACATTTCCCATTCCAGCATAGCTGCCTGACACCTCACACCATCATACTTTCCCTGATGACGATTCAGGACTCCAGTCTCAGAATCAACTACCACACTCTCCATCTTGATGAGGAATTCTATCATGTTACAGTCACCCATCCCCAAGGAGTTTCTCAACTCCACTGACAATTATTCCTTTCTCATTGGCATAATACCCAGTCTAAGATAGTCTGTCCTCAAGTTGGCTCCTCAATGTACTGGTCCAGAAAACCATCCCATATGCAGTCTAGGAATTCCTCCTCTACAGTATTGCGACTAATTTGATTCATCCAATCTATATGTAGACGAAAGCCACTCATAATTACCGTATACATCTGAATTCTGGTTTGATGCCATTCCCAACATTGTCAGAAGTCACATAACACCAGGTTATAGTCTAACTAGTTTATTTGAAATCAAAAGCTTTCGGAGCGCTGCTCCTTTGTCAGGTGATGTGCTCATTCATCACTTCACCCGACAAAGGTGCAGCACTCCAAAAGCTCATGCCTATAACCTGGTGTCCTGTGACTTCTGGCTTTGTCCATCCCAGTCCAACACCAGCACCTCCACATCATCAGTCCCAACATCACCACTACAGTTTGATCGTCTACATACTACCTTCACAAATGGTTTTTGTCCCTTTGTATATCTCAATTTTACTCACAGATTCTATGTTGTCTGATCCAATATCTGTTCCTAACATTGTGATTACTTCAAGGCAAATTAGGGATGGGTATTAAATGCTAGCCCAGCCAGTGATACCTACATTCCAAGAACAAAAAAGTCAGGGGAAATATCTCCACATCAAAAAATATTACCTCAGGTAATATTTCAGGAAATATGAACAAGACCTGCAGTCATTAACATCTGCATTCTAATACTATGTTATCAGTTCTACATTAAAAAAAATCTAATTCCTCCTCTATTATTCCTAGTTCAGTTCCCACCCATCCTGTATGGTTCTCCATATACCTGCTAGATCAATATCCACTGGATATTAGTTTAAGCATTCCCCTTAACTCCAATTAAGCATCCCACAAGGATATTTGTTCCAGCCCTATTCAGGGACAACCTATGAATCAGAGTTTCATCCTACTGTATCACTTCTCTGGCCACAAATTCTACTTGTGTTATCATCCAGCTTCTACATACAGTAATGAATGGAAGTAAAGAATGGTTGAGGCTCTAATCTTCACTGTTCTTTCCTCCATAGCTCCTGAAACTATGTAACTCTAAGCTTTATCCTTCCCCCCACACCCCCCCCCCCGAAAAACACACACAGTTCTATGTAAAGTTTTGCGATTCTTTGATGCGTTGTCACAGTTTTCAACAACTTCTGACTGGGGTCCTGTTCCCAGTATGATCTGTTCTCTTGCTCTGGCACCAGAGACAGTACAACGCATTCGAAAAGGGAACATCGGTGGAGGTTGACCAGGGATAATCCTACAGCCGTACGGAGGATCGAGACACTGGGGAAGGACAGGGGGAGGCTTTTTTTTTGCTGCAGGGTGAATGACGTTAATGTGCAACTAGCTCCTGGGGTCAGTGACAAGATGGTCAGCCCTGCTGATGGACAGTACCTGACTCGGACAAGCCATGTTGGGGAGGAGTTTATGTCGCTGTCCGCCCTCCTCCTCCTCTTCCTCCTCCTCGTCGCCGTCGTCGTCTGAAGCGATTGCGGGAAAGCCAGGCCGGTAATCCATCATCATCATCAGCATCATGGAGCCCCGGGCCCGGTCTCAGTGTAACAAAGCGGCTGCGGTCACGTGATCGGAGCGGGCCGTGGGTCACGTGACCCACCCGCCGGTCCTCCTCCCCGCGCCTGCGCAGCAGCACCAAAGTTGTCCAGCTGTTTTCAGGGATACAGTGCAATCCGTGGCACAGTTAGGGTCCCAACCCCTGCACCCGGAGGTTATGGGGTCAAGTCCCACCTGCTTCAGAGGTGTGTAGTAGCATCTCTGAACAGATTCATTGGAAAAATTTGGTTAATTTTTTTTAACCATGCCCTCCGCACAAGAGCTCTTCTCTTGCAGTAGCATTGCCCCTACCTCTGGACCAGGGGACCCGGGTTCAACACCCACCTACTCTAGAGCTACGTAGTAACATCGCTAAACAGGTTGATCGGGGAAACACTTCTACAACCTCCAGAGAAATGGGGCAACAGACTGTCCTAAAGTACACTCCGATTCTGACTCACCAACGTTGCAATGTTAGTTTTATCCATATCATTGCAATCTATTTGCCCCTCACATTCAAAACCATTCACCCCAATCATTATCACCCATTTATCTCTGTCTCTTCTTTTTTTAACACGACAGATGCTCTTCTTCCATATTTTCATATTTCTTACTACTTTGATTTTTCTAAATAATAACAAATGTTGCTGGATAAATTCAATAGGTCTATGGGAAGCAACATCTGTGGGAAGAAAGCAGAGTTAGCGTTTAAATATGGTGCCTCTTCATCAGAATTATTTTTTCCAGCTTTATTATTGTTTGGTCATCCTTTTATGGCAACTAAACTTTTATAATTTTCTGGTTTCTCACCTCACATTTACTTCCCTATTATTACAATTCATTTACTCTCAGCTTTGTAATTTATTTTCCACTTTCATTGTCATCCATATATGTGACAATGCCTGTAATCTCATAATACAATGAGAGACTGGAAAATTTTAAAATATTTAGAAACCAAAATAATAATAAAGGAGAAATTAATAAAAACAGGCAGTAAGAGTTTCTACCGGTATTAAAAAAACAAAAGTAACTAAAGTAAATATTCCTTAGAGGATAAAACTGGAGAATTAATAATGTGCAAAAAGAAAATGACAGAGACTCTGTACAAGTATTTTGTATTTGTCTTTGTTGGGGCAGAATGACTAAAGTAATTACTCAACACCTGGAGTCCATTTCCAGCATCAAAAAATTTATTGATGTTACATTAGTGGGAAGAAACCTCTGGGGGTCCAGGAGCCTCTTCCCTAAACAAAGGCAAGACATATTTATCTTGTTCCACCGTTAGCAATTACAGACCAATCATATTATTAATTACCTATGCACCCAATTTTTTAAATGGTGTAATTACACTCACCTCTACCACTTCCTCTGGCAGTTCATTTCATACATGCACCACCCTCTGAAGTTTAATTTGGATAAATGTGAGGTATTGCACTTTGGTAAAACAAGGACAGGACATACAATTAATAGGAAGACCCTGGGCGGTGTTGTAGAACAAAGAGATCTAGGGGTTCAGCTACGCAATTCTTTGAAATTTGCATCAAATGGATGCAGGGTGATTAAGAAGGTGTTTTGCATGCTTGCCTTCATTACTCGGATCTTTGAGTATAGGAGTTAGGACGTCATATTGAGGTTGAAAGGGATGTTTGTGAGGCCTCGTCGAGAGTACTGTGTATAGTTTTGGTTGCCCTGCTATCAGAAGGATATTATTAAATTGGAGAGGGATCAAAAAAGATTTAATAGTATGTTGCTGAGAATAGACGGTTTGAATTATAAACAGAGGTTGTATAGGCTGGGACTTCTTTCATTGGAGCATAGGAGGTTGAGGGGTGATCTTATCGAGGTTTATAAAATCATGAGGGGCGTGGATAAGGTGAAAAGCAAGGGTCTTTTCCCTAGAGTGGGAGAGTTCAGAACAAGGGGGCATATTTTTAATGTGAGAGGAGAAAGATTTGAAAAGAACATGGAGGTGCAACCTTTTCACAGAGAGTGGTTAGTGTGTGGAATAAACTGCCAGAGGAGGTGGTGTATGTAGTTCAGTCATAACGTTTAAAAGACATTTGGATAAGTACATGAATGGGAAAGGTTTGGAGAGATATGGGACAAATGCAAGCAAGTTGGAATAGTTTAGTTTGGGACATGGATGGCATGGACTGTTAGGACGAAAGGGTCTGTTTTCATGCTATGACTCTGACACTGTGTGAAAAAGCTTCGCTTCAGGTCTCTTTTAAATCATTCCCCTTTCACCTTAATCCAATGCCCTTTAGTTTGGACTCCCCTACCCTGGGAAAAAGACCTTGGCTGTTCACCCTATCCTTGCCCCTCATGGTTTTATAAACCTCTATAAGATTACCCCTCAGCCTCTGACACGCCAGAGTAAAATGTCTGAGCCTATCCAGCCTCTTGTTGTAACTCAAACTCTCCAGTCTGTCAGTCCATAGGAAGTTAGTGGAATCTCTTTAATACTTATTATGTTTTTTAATAACTACGATTATCTGGAAATTTTAACTAAAGTAAACGGATCTTTTCTTCTATTTGAAATGGATCTCAGATCTTAAATCAACTACATATGGAATTCTTCTATCAGCATACACGTAGGTTTCTTATTTAGCTGTCTTTGTAATAAATAACTGCAGATGCATGTTTCCAAAAAGACCCTTTGTGTAGTGGAATATCTCAAACATTGCAATGATACACATTAATATATTTTGCTTGGATCTAGCTATTGTTTCTTTCGTAAATATATTGAACTATTTACTTTGGCCTAAATAATATTGTCTAGCAGCATGGTATTTTCTAAATGAACAGGATTGCATGATGATCAACCATACAATTTGTGGCAAAAGGGGAATTGTTAGTTCTGTAGCATTTAATTCTAACAATGTTCTGTATAAGGGAGATAAAGGTCTGCTTCTGGAAACTGCTGCTTCATTATGAGAATAAAATGCCTGAATTAAGACACACTGTGGCACAGTGGTAATGTTCCTCCCTCTAGACTAGGAGGCTTGGGTTCAGAGCACACTGAAGGTTAATATATTTTTGCAATTTCAGCAGGTTGGCCAGGAAATTGTATTGTTAACTGACACATCTAATGTTATAATTATGTGCCAAAGAAAATGAGCAAATATATGTTGCCATGAGCTAAATTATCCCAAGCATGATTGGTCATTCCTTTCTGAAAGACCAAGGAGGTACTGTATTTATGCCAGCCGACCTTGCTGCACAGATATTCCCCCAGACGTTTCTGTCTCTTTATACTTCAACGCATCTCTGCCATGGCTTCTAAATTCTGTAAAGTGGGATCACTTTGAAGATCAAAGCTCTATAGCATTTGTTGACTATTCTACAGACCCTACAGAATGTGGACATTCTAAAGTAAAACTTCCTGCTTATTGTTTAATGGCTCAAGACTCTGATTAAATGTTCAATGATAACCTAATGACTGTCCTAATATAGTGTGATGCCTGCGAGCCAGTCAGTGGCAATCCCCAGCAATTGATAGCTGGTGATTATTTGATAGTGCTAGTCCCTGAATGCCAAGGGCTGATGGTTAGTTTGTCTTTTGCTGAAGATGGTCATTGCTTGGCATATATCTAACACGAATGTTACTTGCCATTTTCCGCCCAAACCCTCTGGTTTTGCTGCTTATGAATGTAGGCTGATTTAGTAGTTGAGGTGCCATGAGGTGCTGACCACTTGCAATCAACAGCAAACATTCCCAGTTCTGATCTTATTTTGGAGGGAAATTCATTGGTGAACGAACTGAAGATATAAGGGTCCAGAAGGAAGTTGTGCAGAGATGTCTTTGGCCTAGACATGTAACATCCGAAAACCATAACCATCTTCCTTTGTGTGAGTTATGATTTCAAGCAGCAGAATGTTTTCTTCATGCTTCCCATTGATTCCAGATAGGCTAGGGCTCATTGATGAAATAATCAATCAATCAATAATGCTTCAGAGATAGTAGGAACTGCAGATGCTGGAGAATCTGAGATAACAAGGTGTAGAGCTGGATGAACACAGCAGACCAAGCAGCATCAGAGGAGCAGGAAAGCTGATGTTTTGGGCCTAGACCCTTTTTCTGAAGAAGGGTCTAGGGCCGAAACGTTAGCTTTCCTGCTCCTTTGATGCTGCTTGGCCTGCTGTGTTCATCCAGCTCTACACCTTGTTATCTCTAATCAATAATGCTGTCTTGATACCAAATGCAGTCCCTCTCACCTCACCTGCAGAGCTTAGCTCTTTGGTCCATGTTTGGACAAAGGATGTAATGAGATCAGGAGCTCAGTATCCCTGAAAGAACCCAAACTAAGAGTCAGTGATCAGATTATTCCTTTGCAAGTACTGCTTGATGACTCCTTCCATTACTTTGTGGATGATCAAAATAGGGCAGTAATTGGCTGCATTGGATTTGTCCTGCACTTTTGTGAACAAAACATACTTGGATAATTTTCCACATTGACTGGTAGATGCCCCCTGTTGTAGATGTTCAGGAACAACTTGGTGAAGGGCATAGCCAGTTATAGAGCACAAGTCTTCATTACTATTGTTGGAATGTTGTCAGGGCCCATAGTCTTTGCAGTATCCAGTACCTCCAACAATTTGTTGATATCATGTGAAGATAATCGAATTGACTAAAGACTTTCTTGCTGGGATCACTGGCATCATTGTAATGCTAGGTCCTGTGGAAGAGGCCAAGACGAATCATCCAATTGGCACATCCGGCTGAAGGTTGTGGCGAAAGCTTCAGCCATGTCTTTTGCACTGGTTCTGACAATACAACAATTACCACCCTTCAAATGAGAATTATTGGCTGCAAAGAACAGTGGAACATCCTGAGATCTTTGAAACCTTGATTTTGTGTGCTAAAAGAATTTATCCACCTCTGTTCTAAAAGTATTCAATGACTTTGCCTCCACTGCCTTCTGATGCCGAGGGTTCTAAAATCACAGAACCTTCCTTGAGGGAAAAAACATTCCTCATCTCTGTCCTACAGTAGCAACCCTTAATTTTAAAACAGTGCCCACCTGCTGAACTCACCCAAAGCCACTTTTTAAAGATTATTCATAGAGTCATAGAATCATATTGCATGGAAACAGACCATATTATAAACTTCGATCAAATCCACCCTCATTTTTCCAAACTCCAGTGAAAACAAGCACATCCTGTCCAAACGTTCCTCAAAAAAAACTCAGTCATTTCAGGTTTCATTTAAGCTGCTTCCAATACACTTCGACTTTTCCTTAAATAAGGAGACCAAAATTGCACATAGATTTTGAGATGTGGTCACACCAGTACCCCGAGCAAGTACAGAATAACACCCTTATTTTTATTCAATTCCTCTTGAGATAAAATATAACAGTCCATTAGCCTTACCAGCACACTAACATTTTGTACCTTACGTACTGGAATACCTGGATTCCTCTGCACCTTGGAATTCTGCAGTTTTCCTCTGTGTACATAATGCTGTGCATTTTTTATTTGCCTTGCCAAAGTGAAAACTTCACATTTTCCCTCAGTGTTGTAGATGTACCAGCACAGCTCGGTTGGGATACAACAAGTCATAGAGTCATAGAGCTGTACAGCACGGAAATAGACCCTTCGGTCCAACACGTCCATGCCAATCAGATATCCTAATTAAATCTAGTCCCATTTGCCAGTATTTGGCCCATATCCCTCTAAACCTTTCCCTATTCAGATATCCATCCATATGCCTTTTAAATGTTGTAATTGTACCAGCCTCCACCACCTCCTCAGGCAGTTCATTCTATACACACACCACTCTCTGCGTGAAAAAGTTGCCCCTTTGGTCCCTTTTAAATATTTCTCCTCTCATCTTAAATCTATGCCGTCTAGTGTTGGATTCCCCCACCCTGGGGAAAAAGACCTTGGCTATTCACCCTATCCATGCACTTCATCATTTTATAAACTTCTGTAAGGTCACCCCTCAGCCTCTGATCCTCCAGAAAAGTCAGTCCCACCCCATTCAGCCTCTACCTATAATTCAAACCCTTCAACTCTGGCAACATCCTTGTAAATCTTTACTGAACCCTTTCAAGTTTCACAACATCCTCCTATAGCAAGGAGACCAGAATTGAACGCAGTATTCCCAAAATGGCCTAACCAACGTCCCGTATAGCCACAACATGACCTCCCAACTCCTATACTTTGTTTAGAACTATTGCTAGAATGTCATTATAGCACAGAGCACTTACAGTATCCAGTGCTTTCAGCTCTTTCCTGATATCAAGTAAATTGAATCAAATTGGCTGAAGACTGGCATAGGTGATGCTGGGGACCTGAGAAGGAAGCCAAGATGGAACAGCCATTCAGCACTTCAGCTTTGTCTTTTGTACTGATGTGCTGAGTTGCGGATATTTGTGGAGTCTCCTCCTTTTGTTCGTTGTTTAGCCATTCTGACTGGATGTGGTAGGACTGTAGATCAGGTGTTTGTGGGATGGCTTAGCTTTGTCCAATATATGTATGCCACGCAAGCAGTCTGTGTGGTTGCTTTACCAGGTTAATGCCTAACTTTTAGGTATGTCTGGTGCTGTTCCTGGCATGCTCTGCTGCACTCTTCATTGACTTGGGGTTGATCTCCCAGCTTGATGGTATTGATAGACTGAGGGACATGCTGGATCATGAGGTTACAGATTGTGGTAAACTACAATTTTATTGCTGCTGAATGCCCACAATGCCTCACATTGACATTAGATTCACTGTACCTGTGCTTTGTTATTGTCCATAGGCAGTTTGCTGGCATTATCAGCAATAATGGATATGCATGGTGTCTATGCAGACAACCTTTTAACTTCCACTACTAACAAAAATACGAATGTGGAGTGCCTTAAAATCAATTTGTCAAGCAGTTACACATCACAGGAACATCTGTTTCATATTGGGTTGTAATATCAACAAGGGGATATTTAAGATTAATAAATCCTTATACTCCTCCGGTAGCACTGTAGAACAGAGAGACCTAGGGATTGATGTACATAATTCTTTGAAGTTTGCACCACATATAGATAGTTTGGTTAAGAAGGCATTTAGCACACTTGCCTTCATTGCTCAAACTTTTGAGTATAGAAGTTGGGACATCATGTTGAGTTTGTGCAGGACATTGGTGTGACTTTTTCTGGAGTACTGTGTCCAATTCTGGTTGCCCTGTTATACAAAGAATATTATTAAGCTAGAGAGGGTTTATAAGAGATTTACCAGGATGTTGCTGGGAATGGAGGATTTGAGTTACAAGGAGAGGTTGGATAGGCTGGGACTTTTTTTGCTGGAGCGTAGGAGTTTCAGGGGTGACCTTATAGAGGTTTATAAAATCACGAGAGGTATAATTAAGGTGAGTGGCAGGTGTCTTTTCCCTGGAGCTGGGGATTTCACTAGGGGACTTATTTTTAAAGCGAGAGGAGAAAGATTTAAAAAAGACATGAGGGACAACTTTTTTACACGGAGACTGGTTCGTGTGTGGAATGAACTTCCAGAGGAAGTGGTGAATTAGGCTACAGTTACAACATTTAAAAGATATTTATATAAGTGCATAAATAAGAAATGTTTGGAGGGATATAGGCCAAGCGCAGGCAGGTGGGACTAGTTTAGTTTGGGATTATGGCTGGCATGGACTGGTTGGACTGAGGGATCTGTTCCCGTCCTAATTGACTCTATGACTCTTGGACATGCCCACAAGATAATGTGCTGCCTTGTTTGAATTATGTCCATGTCCAAATGTGAACTGGATGAAAATGTACCATAGCAAAATAATCTGTGATCTCTGTGATGCATTTGTGGACAGAAAACTGAACATTATAAATGTCACTAACTTCACTGAAACAAAAACTGAATGACAGAGATTCAGTGCTTCTTATGATGTTTACTGATAGCATTGCATTACTATTTGATTTCTTCTGCAATAGTTTTCTCCTAATTAGCATTATTTCATTACATGATTCACGTTTAGCTTTATAGAATGAGAGCCATAGATCATTCATATCTAGGGCAATGCACCAAAATCCATGAGTACCTGCAGCATCTCATTATATATTTTCTATAATACTCATCCTCACAATCTGCTCTTTGCATACCTCAGCATTCTTTTCTGCCAACCACAGTGCTAGTAGGCAGTGAATCCAATCCCCAGCCTGCTATTAGTTCTGTTGTTGATCTTCTATGGCTGAAACAAAAAACAACTGCAGTTGCAATGACAGTTATAGAACAGCATCCTGAATAGACCACTAATGTTAAATGGCATATAATGGCCAAGTTGCTTCTAAATGCCAGAATTAACAACAAAAAAATGTATTATTCCCTTACGCTGGCAATAATTTCACATTGTGCAAATAAATTGACACAGATTTGATTTGATTTGTTATTATCATTGAATCGAACAGCAATTCATAGATTAAATTGTGCCAGTATACCTTCTGACATATCACAGAATCACAGAATTGTTATGGTACAGAAATAGGCCATTCAGCCCAAAGTGTCTGCACTGGCTCTCTGAGCATTTTGATCTAGTGCCAAACACCTGCCTTTTCACTAGGATCATGTACCTTTTTTCTGTTTAAAAAAAAATCAGCTAGTTCTCTCTTGAATGCTTCAAATAAACCTGCCTCCACCACACATGCAGACAGCATTCCAAACCTGGACCACTTGCTGTGATAAAAAAAAATTCTCAACTTGCATTTGCTTATTTTCCAAAACATTTTCAAACAGTGCCCTTTGGTTCTTGATCCTTTCACAAGTGGAAACAGTTTCTTCCAATCTATTTTGTCGAGATCCCTCAAGATATTGAAAAAACATTTATGAAATCTCCCTTCAGTGCTCACCTCTCCATGATAAACAGACCCAAAGTCTCTAATCTATCCTCATAACTGACGTTTCTCGTTCACATTTCTCCCTGGGTGCATTCATGTAAGCCTTTTCTGCACTCTCTCCAATGTATTCATATCCTGCCTCACGAGTGGTGCACAGAACTATACAAAATACTTCAGCTGCAGTCCAACGAGTGTCCTGCATAAGTTTAAGTTCAGCATAACCCCCATGCTTTTGCATTAATATCCTTCCTAATGAAACCTAGAATACTGCATGCTTTATAAATAGTTCTCCCTACCTGTACTGCCACCTTGAATGACTTATGAATGTACAAACACCAGGTCTTTCTGCTCTTGCATACACTTTAGAAAAGTGCTCGTCATTCTTTGTAGCAAAGTGTATCACATCACGTTTCTCCACATTGAACCTCATCAGCAACCTATCCTCACATACCACCAACTTGTCAATGAGTTTTTGAAATTCTACACTGTCCACCTTACAATTTACAATTCTTCAATGTTTTGTGTTGTTTGCAAACTTTGAAATTGTCACTTGCATATCAAGATACAGATCATTTATTTGTATCAGGAAAATTAAGGGTCACAATGCCAACCCCTGGGGAAGTCCACTACAGACCTTCCCCAAGTTTTAAAAGTCCCCATTAACCATTGATTTTATCCCCTATTCCTCAGCTAGTTTTATATCCATGTTGCTACAGTCTGTTTTATTCCAGGACCAGTCACTTTTCTCACACGTCTGTTGTGTGGCATTGTATCAATTGCTTTTTAGAAACCTATGTCCACCAGATCAATAGCCTACCCCTCATCAATCCTCTCCGTTAACTCTTCAAAAACTTCAGCAAATTAAATTGACATGATCTTCCTTTAACAAATCCATGCTAGTTCTATCCCTAATAATTATTTCTGGAAGTTCTCCCACTACCAAAGTAAAACTGACTGGCAGGGGCTTTCCTTATAAACTTCTTTGAGTAAGGGAGTCATGTTTGCAATTCTTCAATCCTCTTGCACCACTCCCAAATCTAGGGTATGGTATTTAAAGTTCATGGTCTTGTACAGATGAATATAACTGTCATTTTCAGAATTAATACAATGCATTTTTGTTACTAGGGACTCTTCTGATGCAGAGTGCAAAGATGAGTCAAGCAGCAACACGGGTTTTATTTAAGTTTGCTCTGAGCGAGTTACTATCCACCCATATGCAGCCTTCACCATATCCTCACTCAATGGCTTATTAATAGATTTATTACATTTCTGAAGGAAGAACATAAAAAGAGAACAACAGCATAAGACCCCATCAGTCTGTTACACCATTCAGTAACACCATGGCTGAACTTCTGTGTCACTCCAATGTCTTGGTCTTATCTTCCTATCTTTCAATTTGCATAGTACCAAGAAGAAATCTGTCGTTTGAACATTCACAACTTACTGAGTTAGAGAACTCCAAAAAAAAATTCACAGTTAAGCCTCTAAGTTATGAAATTTCTCTTTATCACAACCCTGAATGGTCAACTGCTTATCTTGAGATAACTTTGCTGACTTCACAATTTTAGGTGGTCTGGATGTTGCAATTTTTTTCCACAATGCATTCTATTTTGACTTGGAAGATGGGTAGATGTTTCGTTTTTGGATTCTTGACATTGACTCGGGTCTTGATCTTGATTGACCTGTGAAACATTTCTCTGCTGAAAGATCTTTTGTCTCCTGACATCCTTTGTTGAGGATAGCATTCATGCTAAACCCAGTAGTTGGTCCATCCTTTACCTTATCTTAAGGACCCTTAGTCTCCTGGATTCCCTTCACAGAGGAGCTCTTCTCTGCTAACTAAGGTAGTTGCGCCATACCATCATCTGAGGGACATTGAATCTTGTGAATTTACACTGTTAAAACAAGTACAGTCTTATTTGCGGTTTCCTGGATTTTTGGTCCAAGAATTTGCTCTTTCATTCAAAGAGGCGTGCACTTTTGTTCAGTATCCTGCAAGTTCAGAAAGGTAATTTCTTCTTTTTGACCACATCCTGTATTTATGGACATTGGTCTGTCTTCCGGGAGTCCTACGCAACTTGTATCCATTTTTTTGCAAGCAAATATTCAATCTCAATCTGCTGATAAATCTGAGTTGAAGAAAAAAAAACATTTTGATTAGGCTTGACATCTTTATCCATCCTCTGTGGATATCTCACTGGTAATCTGGACATTTTCACCTCCTCAGTTGTGTTATTGAAGGAATGCTGCTCACTCAGCACCATTGCTGACACCGACAATAGCAATTCTGCTTTGGGAGACAATGGATTGAATACAATTGATTCAGTGATGATAGGAATGAAAAACATTTTTACTATTAGTGTAAAGTCAACTACAAGTCTCATATGCCAACATAGATTGTCTCAAGAGATGATTTTCTCACCTTCTGTAGCAAAGATAGAGGTTTCTCACATCTTCTGGGGTAAAATGGTTGGTTTCCCAATTTTCTTGGCCCATAACACAACACACACTTTTAAAAAATAAACCTCTATGGTGGCAGCCTCAATAAATCCTCTCACTTGAAAAGCTGGTTTTAATTATACCTCAAAACTTCCTAAAAATCTTAAAGTTCTTCTAAATATCTTCTTCTGTTCGACTCCTTCTTCAGATGTTTTTGAAACTTGCCCTTTTGTTGCCTGAAATAAACTGCCACTTTTTCAATACTGGAGCTTGGTACAAATTAATTTCTGGCCTTTTCTCTGTCTCTCTAGCTATGCCTCGTGGACCCAAATTGCAATGGCAGTGAAGTTCATTTTGCGTGGTAAGTACGCCCTTTCCCTTCTATCCTTTGCAGCCAGGTCTTCTACACTGTACCTCCCCCTTGCTCTCAGGCATCTCTGCTTTACTCCCAAAGCTCACAATTGCTCCCATAGAGACTTCTACTCTTCGCAATGTGACCAACCTTTACTCCTTTCCTAGCCTGTACGGCTTTCCCTGCTCTGAGGTGAAAGTTTGCTTCTGAAGTGCTGCTTGTCCTGATGATACCTGGTCAAGTGCTGCTAACTGCTTGTCAAGTCTTCTTGAAGTGAAAATCTACATGATGTGGTAATGTCTTCAGAAATATTTTTTCCTGGGTTGAATACATTCTCTCCACATTGTTACCTTGAGATATTCATCAATATTCCCAGCCACTGACCACTATGTCCTTCTGGGCACTGAGTGGTTGATATGTCATGTTGCTAACTAATCTTTTTTCTTTGTTGAGTCTAACGGCTTATCTAAACATCAGTGGTAGGAGAAAGACCACAAGTGAGTCTAAACAAGAAGAGGCACTTGTCTTACTCAACAACAGATAGCTTATTATTTTATAGCTAAGGGTACAATAGGTATACATTGCTATGTTACAATAATAGGTTGCATGGACTAATTAGGCATAATTAGTTAAGACTATCAGGGGCCAAGAGATGACACTTCTGCCCTCATCAGCTCTTGTGCAAGACTGCTTGATTTTCCACCCATCACTGTGTAGCATTATCAAATTGAGTACAGCCCAATGCAACTCCAACAGCAACTCTTTCAGAAACATCACCTTATACAATAATCTTCACAAATTACAAAGCACTGTAGTTTGGAAAATGTATTGGCTCTTAGTGCCTAGGATGCATAGAACTTATATTTTACCTTTTAGATTCTTCTGACATTGTGCCAGATAGCCTAAATTATATTTTCTATTTCTGATGTATGTAAGTTCTAGATCCTCAATGTTCTTGCACTAGATGCAGCATAAAAACAGCTAGGGTTACCATTGATAATTGCTATTGAGCGGCTTGTGCTGGTCAGCGAATGTTTATGAGCTTGGGTGATAACAGGATTGGACTTGTGTGAAAGCTTCCTCTTTATTTCTTACGTGACAAGCCATTTGTTGCCTTTAACCTCCTCCCTTCGTGCACAGTTACTGTACTTGTTAACTTATGAAGTCTTTCATACACAAATAAAAAAACATGTTTTGCCACATAACTTCAAAGTGTATTAAAGGACAACCATGCAGATGTAAATACTACTTTAATTTTTGAATTGTGAACTTAAAAATAAGAAAAACAAATACCGCTTTTTACCAAGCGACTATTGAAAAAGGTGTTGCAGTTTTAAATGAGTTCCGAAACTAATTCAGTGTTGTATCAATATAGTGGCCTTATTCAAGCAGTGGGGGGTACAGGCTAGAGATCTCTATTCCATGGGTGAACGTTCAGGGCAATTTGCCCAGTGACAAATCATTGATTGCTTTTTTTCAAACAAGATCAGTTGTATATTCAAGGGTACTCAGTGTAATAGCAACTACATGATTAGTTCTTGGGCGAGTAGATGCAAGCTTTGTGTTTGGACAATATGGTAGAAACATTCACCCTGTGAAGGAAGAAAGATCTGTCTCTCCCTTCTGTGAGTGCAGAAGGAAAATGTACCATTCTAAGCAGCTCGGAACTCTCTCTGCAAATTACCTTCTTGAAAGAAGAAAGGGAGAAAACACCCACAAAGACACCAAAAGGGTGAATCCTCAATTGGCGAATTAAAGGTCAAGAATTGGTACGTCCATAACCTTGTGTACTTCTCAAAAACTTGAAAGGAAATAGAAGAGAATTGAAGGAAAACATCTTATTGATGTTTGGAATCTGGACTGATGCCAGAACTACGCTTCACTGACCTTTTCTTTGTTCCTTTCACAGCCATATTTGTTTGTCTTATCATTGTGTGTCTATAAGTGTGTAAGAACTTTTTCTTTGAAGAAGGAGTTTAGCTTATACAGAGTTGTAAGTCAGTAACTCATATTACTTTTCTACCATCAGTTAAAAACAATCAATCAGTTTGCAATAAATAGCTGTTTTCTTGTTTAATACAGAAATCTGGTGAGTGTTTTTTTCTAACATGGGTTTGTTGGTCAGATACATTGGGGATTTTGGATAGTTTGACCAAATCCTTTTACAACTGTGACTCTGGGAATAGTAGAGCTTGATTTCCAGTGCGCTACCCTGGTGAATCGTGATTCAGTGTGGAAGATGAATCAAACAAACTAAGAAAATGTGATAAGTTCCTTTAGTTGAAAGATATTTCTCAATCAACTGAGCTATCAGAGCTAAGCTTCTGCAGTTTTTAGGTCTTTTTTTTGGCTAGAAACCACAAATGAGCAGATTTGTGGAATTCAGGTTGAAGATATCCATAGTGGTATTACGAACTCCCAATATCTGAGTCTGTATTCTGTCCAATGCCACAATCATTACATATACCACTGAAGTGCACCTCTCGGGCACCAGTAGCCTGCTGGCACTGCAGCTGACAGGGTATTGCCATCAGCTATATAACATTGCCAGGACCACAACAACCAAATTCAATCACTAATACTGAACTTGCAATGAAATGTCACCTCATAGTACCCTTACAGACGATGCACAGTCATAATTCCTTGCGTACGGCTGGTGGCAAGGTTAGGGTTAGCACTACTGTCTGACAATGCTAGGGACCAGGGTTTGATTCCACTGTCAGGTGACTGGCTGTTTGGAGTGTCCAAGTTCTCCTTGTGTCTGCGTGGGTTTCCGCTGGTGCTCCGGTTTGCTCCTATTGTCCAAAGATGTTTAAGTTAGGTGGATTGGCCACGCTAAGTTGTCCCATAGTGTCCCTGCAGGATAGCAGCATTAGCCATGGTAAATGGGGGATTACGGGGATTGGGTAGGATGCTATTCAGAGGGTCTGTGCAAACTCGATGGGCCAAATGGCCTCTTTCTGCCTTGTAGGGATTCAACGTATGTATCTTTTCCAGCAACTTCTGTTTTTGTTCAATGTGTGCGTTTCTGCGAAAATTTTAATATAACCACCTAGTGGCCAGAGTCTGCAACTACATTGTAACCATTAAAGTAGCAACTCACTTTATAGAGTCATACAGCACAGAAACAGACCCGTTGTCCAAACAGTCCATGCCGAACATAATCCCAAACTAAACTAGTCCCATTTGCCTGCTCCTGGTCTATACCCCTCCAAACTTTTCCAATTCATGTACTTACCTAAATGTCTTTTAAACATTGTAACTGTGTCCACATCCACCACTTCCTCTGGAAGTTCATTCCACACGTGGACCATCATCTGTGTAAAATAAAATTAGCCTGCCCCCTCGTCTTGAAATCCCCCATCCTAGGGAAAAGACAACTAACATTAACTCTATCTATACCTCTCATGATTTTATAAACCTCTATAAGGTCATCTCTCAACCTCCTATGCTCCAGTGAAATAAGTCCCAGCCTATCCTTTCTTTATAACTCAAACCTTCCATATCCAGCAACATCTTGGTAAATCTCTTCTGAACCCTCTCTAGCTGAATAATATCCTTCATATAACTGGGCGACCAGAACTGGACACAACACTCCAGAAGAGGCTCTTACCAATGTCCCGTACAACCTCAACATGACGTCCAAACTCCTATACACAAAGGACTGAGCAATGAAAACAAGCATACTAAATGCCTTTTTAACAGCCCTCTCTATATGTGACGCAAACTTCAAATAATTATACCTGAACGCCTGGGTCTCTCTGTTCTACAACACTACCCAAAGCCCTACCATTAATTGTATAAGTCATGCCCCTGTTTGTTGTACCAAAATGCAAAACCTCACATTTATACAGATTGAACCCCATCTGCAATTTTTCAGTCCATTTTTGCATTCGATCAACATCCCTTTGTAATCTTAGAAAACCTTCTTCACTGTCTACTATGCCACCAATTTGGTGTTGTCCACAAACTTACTACCTTTTAATGCCTTCTATATTCTCATCCAAACCATTTATGTAAATGACAAACTAAAGAGGACCCAGAACCGATACTCGTGGAACACCACTGGTCACAGGCCTCCAGTTGGAAAAGGTACATTCTACCACCACTGTCTGTCTCCTGCCATTAAGTCAATTATGTATCCAATTGTCAAGCTCATCCTGAATCCCAAGTGACCTAACTTTACTAACTAGTCCACTATATGGAACCTAGTCAAAGACTTTACTAAAGTCCAAGTAAACAACGTCTACTGCTCTGCCCTTATCAATCTTTTTGGTAACTTCCTCAAAAAACTCAATCACGTTTGTGAGACATGATTTTCCTGGCTTATAACCATGTTGACTATCTCTAATCAAGTCTTGCCTTTCTAAATTTGTATAACCTTACTAAATCATCTCGAAAACCACAACTGAAGTCAGACTCACAGATCCAAAGTTCCCCGGTTTCTCCTTACTACCCTTCTTAAACAGAGGTAAAACATTTGCCACCCTCCAGTCATCAGACACCTCACACATAGTTATACATGATGTAAATATTTCTGCAAGGGCCCCCGCAATTTCCTCCCTTATAGCATTCTGGGATACATTACATCAGATCCTAGAGATTTATCCTGCTTTATATTCCCTAAGACCTCCAGAACTTCTTCTTCTGTAATGTGAACTGCTTTTAAACCATTAATATTTATTTCCCTGAGTTCTCTAGCCTCCATTTCTTTCTCCAGAGTAAAAAGTGATGGGAAATATTTATTTAATTTTTCTCCCATCTCTTGGGGTTCAACACAAAGATGATTTACGTGATCTTTAAAGGGCCCTACCCTCTCTCTGGTTACCTTCTTGCTCTTAATGTATTTACAGAATCATGCTTTTCATTTTAAAGCACTGCAGAGAAGATAAATTGTGTACAACTAAATAATTTCTTTTCAGAAATATTGTTGAAAGCCAAAGGTGCAGTGTTGTGAAGGATGAAAGAAAAACAATTAGACAGGTTAATGAGGCTAAGTGAAGATGAAGTGCCAAGGCCTGGTCAGGAGTCTGATCTTGGAATCCTTAAATAGTTGAGGGAGGAAATAAGACCATAAGATGTAGGAGCAGAGTTAGGCCATTCAGGCCATCAAGTCTGCTCTCCCATTCAATGACTTCATGGCTGATCTGACAATGCTCCACTCCACCTTCTTGCCTTATCTCCACAATCCTTGCAGAGGCCTTAGAAAGTATGGCCTCAATCTTCCAAACTGGGTCAGTGTTCTTATTTCTGAACAAAATCAGACTGAAAATTGCTCACTTACCTCTGGTGCAGTTTTTTTAGGCTGCTTGATCAGGGTGTAAGGCTCTGAAAGGATTACTGCTAAAGAATGCCTTCAGCATCATTCACTGTGATGTTGCCGTATGGAGTAGGGACAAACAATTTAGGATCTCGAAGGTATAAGTCCTACCCTTTTGGTCTTCCTCCTGGACCCTGTAACAACGTTTATCACGTCGACATAACTCGTACCTAGCTGCTATCCTGGAACAGGTTGCATCTTATTTAGGACAAGACCCTCTTCCCCTTATGCGACCAAATAGTCTTCCTCTACCACAAAAGACAAACAGGCCCTAACAGCAAAGAGGATGGTGGCAACAAATCTACCAGATGGGCATGGATACACCATGGTGAGCAGTGGTGAGGATTCATCTTATATGCCAGGAAATTTCTCATCCAGACAGCCAGCGGTGAAGGGTATTGACTCTGCAACCAAATGAGGGGGTAGAGTGGTTCATGTAAGGAGTAGAGTGGTAGTTGGGTGAGGTTAGGTTGCCAGGTGGATCAGCAGTACAGATATCAGGTGGGTGGAAAACATGGTGCCAGGTGTGTGGGGCTGGGACAATGGCAGGTATTTGCATGAGCTAGGGATGTGGGTAGTGCAGTAGGGTGCCAGGAAGGTGAGTGGATAGGGCATCAGGTGGTTGTGGCGTGATAGGATAAGAGGTGGGTGAAGCGTGTGGATGCCAAGTAGGTGGGGAGGGGCATGAATGTAAGTGTGTGTTTAAGGGTTTAGGAAAGGTTAGGAATATGCAGCTTCAGGTTGAATCAGTGAGAGATTTGGTTCCAGGAGGGGTACATCGGTAGCTGGTGCATTTCAGATCTGCACAGGAGATAGGAGACTGGGGACAGGGGAATAACGGTTTGAGGGTTGGGTTCATGGTAGAGCTAAGTTGGGAGGGGGTTCAGTCACAATGGGATAAGGGGATACAGTTACAAAGGGATAAGGGCATGTACAGTGACAGGGGGAAGGTTAGGTCTTGGGGGTTGGGTGGTTATCAGGTCTGTAGGGATATCTTGACTGTGTCAAACCCGGGGCAAAGCACGTGTTGGGATTGGCACAGTCATGGATTCATGACGGTGGTGTCAGACCTGGGCAGGGGCGGTTGTTGGGCTTTTGGATCCATAGGGAGTTGAGGATTGGATTGGATTAGGATTTGGGTCCGATCTGGGGGAGTTCAGGGTTGGGATCAGGTGGTCAGATGTCTGCACGGGGGTTTAATTTTACAGTTAGCCAGATATTATAAGAGTTTTTAATTCCTTAAATTTTTTTCTGGCTAACTATTCAGGTAGCTCAGTCAGAACCCTCCAAAGTCTTTTACTTTCGCTCAAAAGTTGGGGACTTTCTCAGAGAGTTCCAGATGCTGGGTGATTGCCCATTGGAAATTTCAGTTTTGTCAGGACATCCACGTGTCCCTATAACAACTCTTCTCTGCATTAGTGCAAAAACTGTTTTCCTACTGCAGCTCTGGGTTGATTGTTTCAGGTTTCGACTAAGCTTAGATGTATTCCAAAGGACTGGAGAATGATCAAAGTCAGACTAATTTTATTCTTTTTTCCATAGAAGTATTGTTACACACAACTGAACTCTTTTTCCTCCATCACCAAATCACCATGGTATATTTTTCATCTGTTAACCACCACCAGTAAATCATCAAGTTTCCAATTGAATAATTGACATGCAAAGCCCGTTAAAGTACCTAATTTTAAAAAGGGAAAGAGCTAATTTGCACAATTGTAGGCCAGTTAATTTCACATCTGTGGTAAAGAAAAGCAAAGACACATTATTGAAAGATGAAATCATCCCATAATTGGATATCAAGAAAATTGATTTTAAAACAGATAATTGTGCTTTCCAAACCTAAGTGAACAATTGGAGGATGTAACAGACATAGTGGAAATGCAATGGAAGTGAAGTACATAGACCTTCCGAAAGCATTTGAGAATGTGTTACTTGGAAAATTAGTTCAGAGTATTAAAGGGTGTGGAGTTCAGAGGAGGATAGCAAACTAGGTTAAAATTTGGATATGAATGAGAAACAGAGAATTTGATATAATAGCAGACCATTTAGAAATGCATAATATGATAATGCAAAGTCAGCGTGGCTTTATGAAGGGGAAATCATGCCTGAGCAATTTATTAGAACTCTTTGGGGAGGTAACAAATAGGATGGATGAAGATGAATCAATGAACATAATATATTTGAATTTCCAGATGACGTTTGATAAGGTACCACACATTAGGCTACTTAATAAGATACAGCCTATGGTGTTGGAGTTAGTATATTAGCTTGGATAGATGATTGACTGACTAGTAGAAGACAGAGTTGAGATCAGGAGGAATTTTCAAGGTGGCAAACTGTAACTTGTGGCATGCCAAAGAGACCAGTGCTGAGGCCAAAACTATTTACAGTATATATTAATGACTTGGATAAGGAAATTTATTGTACTGTCAACACGTTTGTGGGTGGAAACTGTGTAGTTATGCACTTTGGCAGGAAGAATGGAGAATATTATTTACATGGAAAAATACCGTAGAAAGTTGCAGCACAGAGGGTTTTGGGAGTCATATTGGATAAACCACAAAGAGCTAGCATACAGGTTCAGCATGTAGGAAAGGCAAAAGTAATGGTCTAAAAATAGGGAAACTATAGAAGGGAGTAGTTAGACCACACCTAAAATACTGTGACCAGATTTGGGCCCTTATTTCAGGAATGCCAACTTTGAATGAAATGACTTTATGTGAAACATTGGTTGACATAGAAACTAATGTTAAAACTGTAGTTAAGTTTTTAGGACCTTCCTTATCACACAAAAGTTGAAATATTTTATATTGCCAAATTTCTACATTGGTAAATAAAATAACATGAAATAAAATAAGTCAAGAATATGACAGGAAAATGCTACTTACAATGCTATCTTCTTGCTGGTGAATTTGCTTCCCAAAACTAGAAGCACAACTGAAAATTTATTCAGCACACAAACTGAATAAATTTGGTGACAGTACCCAGCCTTGTCATTTTCCTGATTGTCCCCTTCAGGTTTGATACTCACTATTTGGTTCCACCATAGGCTTTGGTTAAATCTCACATCTTTACTGTAGATGGGAGTTTACTGATCCCTCTGGTCACTGCAGACCCTCCCACTTTTTGTTCCTCTGAGTTGTGGCCTCTTCGTCATTTCCCAACCGCTGAGTTGTGGATTTCCTTACTGCCCAACTCTAGTTTTACCTCACCAACCCCTGTTCCCAACCTCTTACCCCTTCCTTCTCTTGGACTCGCATTCCTTTTCAGGATCCAGAATCAATTCAAAGCTGAAGTTCTGATAATATGGAAATGAATTCTGATGGTTCAGAAGTGCTAAGGCTTTTACAATCCACGTCTATTTTAAATGCTCCCACTTGCTGCTTCCCTCTCCAGAACCCTTGCTGTGGGCAAGGGATTCGGAGAAGATCAGTGAGGCAGGACACTTTGGAAGTCACTTAAAAGATATATTTGAAATATTGTGACTTGAACTCCCAAGGAAGCCATTCAGTTTAGGTAGCTTGTCATCACCTACTCAAGGGCAATTAGGGATGGGCAATAAATGATGGTCTTGGCTTCAATAATCACATCCCAAGATTTAATAAAATATGTTCATTCAATATAAACAGGATGTGTGTTTCGCTGCAAGAGTTGGGTTGCCATTGTCAAAGATGGTCTTCGCAGTTACACCCAGACAGTTTACCAAAAGAAGCTTGCAGCATACTCTTGTTATAAATGCAGGGTGGAAATTTCCACCATTATAACAGTACGTTGACCTCACAGGATCCAGTTTACTGCTTAAAATTTCCAGTGGCTTCTGGAGTGAGTAACTTCAACTATTACCTAAGCCACTCCAGAAATCTTGGAGTTTTCAACTACTCCAATATTCATCTTGCTGAAACAGCTGAGTAGCTGATTATTATAAGTGTTATAGTGTAGAAACTACATCAACAAATTTGCACACTGCAAACATCCAAAAACAGTGATGCGATAATGACTAGATAATTTTTTATTTAAAGTTGATTGGGGGATAAATACTGATCAGAGCACTGGGTTTATACCTCTCCTCTTCTTAAACATAGTGCCATGGGAGAAAAGCAGTGAAGTCAGATCTGTGACTGAAAGGATGCAAAGCTACAAAGAGCTAGCATACAAATTCAGCAGATAGGAATGGCAGCTGGAATGTAGGCCTTTATTTCAAAGGGAACGAAGTCTAAAGATAGATAGGTCCTGCTGAAACTATTGAAGGCAGTCATTAGACCACACCTAAAATACCGTGACCAGATTTGGGTCCTTATTTTAGGAATGCCACCACAACTTTAAATTGTGGCCAGCAGCCCTTGACGGGTGAGAGAATGGGGTTTGCTAGACACCTCAATAACATACCTTGTCCTCAGTCCCCAGGACGCAGTGCAGTGGAACAGACTATGAAAGAAATGTGTGTTTTGGGAGAGAAATGTCCAAATACTTATAAAGTCAGGGATAGGATCCTTGTCACTCAGGAATAGTGATGTGAAGCTGACGTTCTCATCTTCTGTGCAGAATGGAATTGACAGAAATACACTGTGACAGCTGTGAGATGCTCCTTGATTGCATTTATCTGGTTGATGTCGTTATCCGCAATTGCCAGCTTAATCTGATTGATACAGGATCCCACCATGTCAACAAACACTCTCGCAATCTCATCCATAATCTCAGTGGTCTCATTCCTCAGCCTGGCACAGAATATAGCCCTGCCTGCCCCCAACAAAATTGTCTTGCACCATCAGCTGATACATAGTGCAGCCATAAATGTTGATTTTGAATGACCCATCAATGAGCAGCAGACCTCCAGATGGGACTTCATTGTTGGTGTCATGAATGCAAATGAACAGGATGCAGTTCTCATGACTTATCCAGACTGCCACAGATGGCATCCATGTTGTCATAACATGCTTTAGTTCAGTATAGTAAATTCCCGAACATACGGTAGGAACATCAAGGAGGATACAGCTGGTTGGCAACGTGTAAAATGCGGCTGCCACAGGGATCAGTGCTGAGACCTCAATTTTTTTGTTACAAATTATACATGTGACTTTGATGAAGGGATGGAAGGTTTAATGGCTAAATTTGCTTCTGGCACAAAACTGGGTAGGAAAGTTATTAGTGAAGAAGACATCAGGAGATTACAAAATTACATAGTTAGGTTAAGCGAGTGGGCAAAGATCAGGATGAGAAATTGCCCATTTTGGCAGGCAAAATCAAAAAGCCGCACATTATCTGAGTGGTGAGAATTTGCAAAGCTCTGAAATGCAGAGAGATCTGGGTGTCCTAGTGCATGAATCACAAATGGCTAGTTTGCATGGCAATGGCAGATCAGGGAGGGGAGAGTTGAAATCGAACAATCGACGGTCATGGATTCAGATCCACAGCAAAGGATCAGGTGAGTTCGAGAGCAATGGAACCTCTCACAGATAATACACCTTTTCCTTATAAAAGTTCTACAGCGTGGATAAATGCTCATATCCATTTGCCCCAAAGTAACTTCACTGATTTTGAGATTCAGACTCTTCTGGTAGCACCTGTAGCTGGATAGTTTCTAAAATTGTGCCACTAAGTGAGTACCTAATGATTGAGTATTTATGGTACACATTATGTCACTGCACAAGTAAGGCTATATGATGGTGTCACCACGCCTGCTTTGGCACCTGGGAAAACCAGTGCTGCCCCCAATGGATGGGCTGGCAGCCATGCTTTGATGATGGAACAGATGGGCTAAACTGTGTATCTGTGGGTGGATGTAATGTGAACCATCTAATCAGCAGTAGAGGACTTAGCTTTAGATAAATTGACCTTTTCTGGTTTAGAATGGAGACAACAGTGGTAGATTCTGCTGCTAAGATTGCTAAATAATTTATTCGATTGTTGAACAACAAATATCTCAACCAGTGGAACCAACAACAACAGCTTGCATCTAAATAGTGCTTCTAGCATACTGAAACAACCTGAAGCATATCACATTAGCATTATCAATCCAATTGGACATGAAGCCACAAAGGAAGATATTCAAACAAATATCCTTAAATTTGATCAAGAAAGGTTTTAAGGAGTACCACAAAGGACCAGGGAAGAGAAGAAAGGCAGATAGTTTAGATAAAGAATTCTAGAATGAAAGATCTACGCAGCTAAGGGTACAGTTGTCTATGGAGGAGGGACTACAACTGTGACTACACAAGAATTAGAATTACACAAATGTCTTACAGAGTTGTAAAGGTAAGGGAGATTAAAGAGATAGGATAGGGTAAGGAGCAGCATGTATGAATTTCAAAACAAGAATAAGAATTTTAAAATCAAGACTTTATTGGACTGGGTGAAAATGTAGTTCTTCAGCAAAGAGTGATGGGTGAACAGGACTGAGCACAAATCAAGACAAGGGTAGCAGAATTTTGGATGAAATCAAGTTTATGGGGTATAAGAGACTGGAGGCTAGGCAGAAAATGATTGGAACAGTCAGTTCTAGTTATAACAATACATGGACGAGGATTTCATCTGCAACAGTGATAAGAAGGAACTCAGTACTGCATATGCCTCTAACATCCTTTGTTAATACGCTGTGCTATTACCATTACTTCGGCTCTTCCTTGAGGTTTCTTTCCTGCCTGGTTGATGCTCTATAACTGCAAGCTGAAAAAACATATAGGAGGTGTTAAGCTAACCCAAATGAACAAAAAGGGGTAGCACAGTAGCTCAGTGGCTGGAACTGCTGTCTCACAGTGCCAGGGACCTGGATTCAATTCTACCCTTAGGCCACCATCTGTGTGGAGTTTGCACATTCTCCCCGTGTTTGCATGGGTTTTCTCTGGGTGCTCCAGTTTCCTCCCACAGTCCAAAGATGTGCACGCTAGGTGGACTGGCCATGCAAAATTGCCCATAGTGTTCAGGGATGTGTAGATTATGGGGGATGGGTCTGGGTGGGATACTCTGGGGGTCAGTGTGGACTTGTTGGATCAAAGGGCCTGTTTCCACACTGTATGGATTCTATAGAAAAAAAAAATCTGTTCATATTTTGAAGCTATGATATATTCCAACACAGCAGCTGAGACAACCCAAAACAATTCACAAAATAGCTGGCTGTATATCCCTGTTTTTGTTGTGTTACATCTCTTTGCATATGTGTATTTATCTGTATTTGCATAAGCCCATTAGTGTACATATTTTTAGTCAACAAGTAGGACATGAAAATGTTACAAGATGGTGGCAGAGTAAGGCTCCTGTGCCAGACTCCAACCGCTTTTCTTTTCCTTTTTGTATCCCTCCCTTTCTTTTTAACTCATTTACCTTGTCCTGAGCTTGGACAGCATTGGCAGCGGCAAGAGCCCAGCCCGCAGACCTCGAACGGTCTCAAGCCTGGTCCAGGGTGCAGACATCAAGCCATTTTGAGCTGGGCCCAGGGCACGGACCTCGGGTGGGTTAACCATGGAGCTCGAGAAGAATCACAAAAAACAAATCCTCAGAATATTTCAGAAGTATAGCGACTTGAAGACTTACGCAAAATGAGGCAAGCTCTGAAGAGACAGCATCTCCTCACTAGCTCAGCAGTCTCTGCCCTTTCTGTAACCCTTTGATGCTGTTGAAAGACCAAAACAAGCTCTTAGATTGGAGGTGTAGAAGACATACTTCCACAGGTACAAAATAACTTAGGTTGCCATTTGACACAGCAACAGTTCCAGGTCAGTACTTCGTTATAGACCCCGGTGCTGATGTGGTCCTAACAAGGCAAGGTACCAGTGGAATTTTCAGTCATTTCCTGGGGATTTTCATTCAGTTCAGTCCTCACAGTCTTCAATGCTTGTTTTAGTTTCAAGAACCTGGTTATTGAACATGCTTGGCTGAAATAGGTGTCCCAAAAACCAATGGTCTTGGTACACTCCGTTGAAGATTTATATAGTGTCACCATTTCATGTGATGACATGGCGTTGAGAGATGAAGTTGCTGGAAATTTTTAATGGCATATTCTCTGATTTACTGCGGGGTGAACAAGGCCTTACAGTGGGAAAAGGTGGGAACCACTATTTAGAAATGCAGGCATTGTGATACTAGAAAGTATCGCAAAGCCTTCACTGTGGCAGATTTGATCGCTTTTAGCTGGTTTGCGATGATAATTTATCTCTTAAGAGTAAATCAAATAAATTACCTGCAGAACAAATGAGAATTCACGATCTGAAGTCACATGGGGTGCCCCACATAAATGCAATACGAAACAAAATTTAACGAAATGCAACGAACTGACCTACTGGACATGGTGTTTGACCAAACGTTGTTATGCTGCCTTTAAAAAAGTGACATATTAATTAACACCTCTTCCAAATGTTGCTCATTATTGTGTTCCAAGTACCAACGTGCTGCTTGACTTATTTTACGTTGAATGGGAACTTATGATGGGACTCCTCGGAAGGATTTTTAAAGAGCAGATGAATGGTTGAAGGACTGGTATAGATAAGGTGAATGATTGGTGTCTTTTCCCTAGGCTGGGGGATTTCAACACTAGGGGGCACATTTTTAAGGTGAGAGGAGAAAGATTTAAGAAAGATTAGAGGGGCAATTTTTTTACACTGAGTGTGATTAATACGTGGAATGAACTTCCAGAGGAAGTGATGGATGCGGGTAGTTACAATGTTTAAAAGACATTTAGGTAAGTACGTGAATAAGAAATGTTTGGAGGGATACGGGCCAAGCACAAGCAGGTAGGACTAGTTTGGTTTGGGATTATGGCCAGCATGGACTGAAGGGTCTGTTTCTGTGCTGTTTGACTCTATGACTGTCTTCTGCAAAGCCAAGGAAAATAGTCTCAGTCTATCATTTGTTATGTCTCACACCTGACGAAGCTTCACAATAATACAGCACCACTAGCATTCAGAGCAGCTATGCAAATGGATGGTCTGGTCAGGTACGTCACCTTCACTGCCTCATGTCAAAGTGATGGGTTCATAATGGAGAGCAGCCAGGAAACTAAAGTCAAGAGTCAGCCATGATCACAAAGAATGGTGGTGCAGGCTTAACATGCCACATCTGGTCTTCTCTTCCTCCTATTTCTTGTGTCTTTGTGAAAATTGGACTGCTCCAGCCTGAATGCATCATGATAACTCATAGAATCTGGCACAGACATGCATACATCTCTCCTTCTCAGTGCACATTTACAAATGAATATCTCTTGTAGTTTATACAAAATAAATGATGGGTGTATTGGAGAACAGTCTCAATGGCAGTCTGCAACTTGGGAATTCAATTAGAGTGTTCACATATTCCATTGTTATCAGCAGGAAAATGTAATTAATTTCATGAATTGGCAAAATCCATTAATCATCCGCCTTATGCATTCATCTGCATTTGACTGTAAGATCCTCAATATATCTGTGGTAGTGTCATGCAAGGTTCCAAAAGCAAACAATTAAAGGTAGTGGTCATGTAGACAGTTGCTGGTAATGTGTGGCTGCTAGCTGTAGCAGGTAGCGTGACTTTTTTGAGGCACTCTTTCTAGGAGGCTGCAGACAACTGTTAGCTCCTGACATGACAACCTCAGCTTACGGAGAGTTCAAGGAAACTCAGTCTCCTTCTGTTAACCATGAGATGTGGGGAAACTGCTTCCGGTGGTTAACTCCTCTGTATATCTCCCTCTGGTGCATCATTCTGTCACATGAATTACGGTGTTCTTCTTCTTGTGTCCTGTCACACAGCTCCAACATGATTCCTACCCTGACCTTGCCAATTTGAGGTCCTACAAGTTTGAATAAATTTCTACTATTCAACTCATTGCCCAAGGTTTACCAGAGGAATCGAGATAGCATCTGCAACAAGTGACATTTTGTTCAAACAAGTTAAACACAAATTTAAAAATATGCAGCTGAACTGGTTTTAATTAAAGTATAAGGTGATTTGCAATCCTTTTATTCAGTTAACATTGCCACTGGCGAGGTCAGCATTGATTGCTCACTCTGAATTGCCCTTGAGGAGGTGGTGATGAGCCATTTCCTTGAAATGCAGAAGCCTTGTTAGAGATGGAGTTCCAGGTATTGAACAGTGATATATTAGTAATTCAGGTTGGTGTGTGACTGGGAGGAGATTTTGTAGGGGGTGGTATTCCCACTCACACAATGCTCTTGTCCTCTGAAGTTGCCAATGGTCTTGATTTGGAGGTTTGATTTGTCAGAGAAAGTGTGGTGAGCTCCAGCGGTGCTTGGAGTGAATACTTAAGATGGTAGTAGCGGTGCTGCTTAAGTTGGGTTCTTACTCTTGGATTGAGTGTTGAGCTTCTTGATTGTCTTTGGAACTGCTCATCCAAGTAAGTGAGACTATCCTAGCACACTTCTCACCCGTGCCTTGTTGATGGTGGACAAGCTTTTAGAAGTCAAGGGATTTCATGAAGCTCTTATAGCAATAGCTAACTACTACACATCCATGTTCAAAAATAAAATCTTTGACTTTGGCAAGCAAGTTTCTCACTGACGTTAAAATTGCTTCTAGCAATCCAGGTGCAAGCATGTTGTAGATGTGTTGCTTTCCTGATAGACATGTAACCCCATCATTCTGGGAAGTTAAATTCCTTCCTCCCTCTCTCTCTCACACTCTATCACATACCCTCCCACTCTGTCATATTTCTTCTCTCACTTTGTCACCTTCCCTCTCTCTCTCTCTATCACATTTCCCCCTCTCACACACATTCACTCTTTCAATCTGTCACATTCTCCCCCCGTCTCCCTCTCACATTCCAACCCTCTCATTCCATTACATTCCCCACTCTGTCACATTCCCCTTTTCTCTCTCTCCCTCTGTCATATTCCCCTCTCTGTCACATTTCCATCACCCCATTACATTCCCCTCTTCTGTCACATTTGCCCCCTCTGTCTCTTTGTCATGTTCTCTCTGCCATATTCTCTTTCAGACTGTCACATTTCTTCTCTCACTCTGTCACATTCCCTCTCTCTGTCATTTCCCATCTCTTTCTCTGTCACATTCTCTCTCCCTCTCTCTCACTGTCACATTCCCCAATTATTTCTCCCTCTTTGTCTGTCATACTCCCTCTCTCTGTCACATTCCCCCTCTCTTTCTCTGTCATATTCTCTCCCTGTGCTCTCTGTCACATTCCCCATCCTCTGTCACATTCCCCTCTTTCCTGTCTCTCTGTCACCTTCCTCCCCCTGTCACATTTTCTGTCTCACATTCATGTGCCCCTACCATATTCCCCCCACTCCTCGCTGTCACATTCTCCCCTCTCTCGGTCACATTCCCCTTCTCCCTCCCTCTCTCTTTGACAATCCCCCTCACTCTCTCTCTTTACATTACCTCTTTCTCTCTGTCACACTCTCTCTTTCTCCCTCCCTCTCTGTTACATTCCATCCCTGTCTCTCTCTGTCACAATCCCGCCACCTTGTTGTGTCACACTCTCACTTTGTCATACTCTCCATCTCTCTCCCTCTGTCACATTTCCTCCTCCCTCTGTCATTCCCTCTCTCTGTCACATTCCCCCCCTCCCAGTCCCTCTCTCTGTCACATTGCCTCTCTCACTGTCACATTTTCCCTCTCCCTCTCTGTCACATTTCCTTCCTCCCTCCCTCTGTGTCACATTCCCTCTCTCTCTCCCTGTCACATACCACCTTCCCTCCCTCCCTTTGTCACATTCCACCTCTCCCTCTCTCCGTCACATTCCCTCTCACCCTCTCCCTCTCGCATATTTCCTCTCTCCCTCCCTCTGTCACATTCCCTCTCTCCCTCCTCTCTGTCACATAAACCTCTCTCTGTGTCACATTTCCTCTCTTTTTCTGTCACATTCCCCCTCTTGTTCCCTCTCTCTGCCCCATTGCCTCTCTCTGTCACATTTACTCTCTATCTTTCCCTCCATCTGTCACATTCCCCTCTCCCTCTCTCGTTCTCACATTTCCTCTCACTCTCTCTGTCATTCTTCCTCTCCCTCCATACCTCTGTCACATACCCTCTCCCTGTCTCCCTCTCTAACACAATCCCCCCACTGTCACATTACCCAACTTCACATTCCCACTCTTCCCCTCTCTCGCATTCCCCCCTTTGTCTTTCCCTCTCCATCTCTCCCTCCTTCTCTCTATCCCATTCCCCCCTCCCTCTCTCTCATATTCCCTCTCTCTCTCATTCCTCCTCACCCTCTCTCTCTGTCACATTCATCCTCTCCCCTCTCTCTGTCACATTCCGCTTCTCTGTCCCTCCCTCTCCGTCACATTCCCCCTCCCTCTCTCTCTCTCTCTCCCTGTCACATTGCCCCTCTCTCTCCCTCAATCCCTCTCTGTCACATTCTCCCTCTCTCTCCGTCCCTCTCTCTGTCACATTCTTCCTCCCTCTCCATCCCTATCTCTCACATTCCCCCTCTCCTCTTCTCTCTCTGTCACTTCACACGCCTCACATTCCCTCCCTGTCTGTCAAATTTCCCCTCCTCCCTCCCTCTGTCACATTCCTTCCTCTCCCTCTCTCTCAGTCGCACTCCCCCCTCCTTCCCTCTCTCCCTGTTGCATTCCCCCCTTCCTCCCTCTCTGTCACATTCTCCCTCTGCCTCACTCTGTCACATTTCCCCTCTCTCCCTTCCTCTCTCTCTGTTACATTTCTCCGCTCACCCTCCCTCCCCCTCTCCCATTTCCCCCCACCCATTCCCCCATCTCTCCCTTCCTCTCTGTCATATTTCCCCCTCTCTGTCACATTTCCCCACTCACCCTCCCTCCCCTTCTCTTTGTCACATTTACCCCTCTCTCTCCCATTCCCCCTCTCTCCCTCCTCTCTGTCACATTCACCCTCTCCCTCCCCCTCGTCACATTCCCCATCTCTCTCTCAATCACATTCCCCCTCTCCTTCCCTCCCCCTCTCTCCTTTTCTCCCTCCCTCCCAGTCACATTTGCCCACTCTCCCTCCCTCCCTGTCACATTCGCCCTCTCTCCCTCCCTCCCTGCCTGTTACATTCCCCCCCC
>NC_063334.1:8361845-8479822 GCF_021869965.1 Rhincodon typus
CTCCCTATTTATTTCAGAACCCCCTTCCCCTCCCCCATTTCTGATGAAGGGTCTAGGCCCGAAACGTCAGCCTTCCTGCTCCTATGATGCTCCTTGGCCTGCTGTGTTCATCCAGCTCTACACCTTGTTATCTCAGATTCTCCAGCATCTGCAGTTCCTACTATCTCCAGTATTGTTATGATATGTTTGAAATCTGAGTAACATTAAGTTGTTCAATAACATTTGAGAACTAACTTTTCCTTGCCCTTCCTGAGTCTCTGTAAAGCACTTTTCCCACTATTTTCTCCTTCAGGTCATTCACTTTTTCCTGATGTCAGTTATTGTTTGGCACCTCTATCAGTGGCTGCAAATTTTGACTCAAATTTGTCCCTATTCTCTCCGTGTTCTACAAGGACATTCCCAACAAGATTTACTGCGATTAAACAGGAAGAACATTTTTCAGAAAAGATTGGTATTCAATTTATTTTATTCCCATGTACATGTCCAAATGACTTAATTACCTCTCTGAAATTTAATGAAAATTGTAAGATTTGTTTTATACACATTCATAAAATTGAATTTCATTTTACTTCCTGATTGCTTCAGTGTGCTTCGCTGCTTATCCTGCTTGATGAACACCTGGAGATTCTCTTGACTTGGCATCAAATTGGAAGTAAAATCACAAGAAGGAAAATCCATCCCACAAAAATTGCTGGATCTTTGTGGGAAATGTCTGTCACAATCAACGGTGAGACTTTACCGCTGACTGTGAAATCTAAATTGTATATAGGCCAAAGGATGCATGTTAATGGAGAGCACTGTCTTTCTTGAATCTCTGAAGATGTACACAGAAGTTTCTAGGTTAAAAAGTTGTGTGACTATTGCAATAGTATAATTTAAAAAAACCGAAGAGGTTAAGGAGAAAAATGATCATACATCACAGTTTTTGTTTACCTTTGTTTTTAGTGTGGTTGAGAAGCTTTGTTTTTCTCTTAGCCAATAGTGCTAATTATTGTAAGATGTAAGTTAGATCAGTTGCAAGTGATTCAGTTTCAAGCACGCTGTCAGTCATCTTCCTACTCTGTTTCAGTAACTGACCCCCTTTTCCTGCAGTGTTTGCAGTTTAAAAAAATGTTATTGTCACCATAAGAGCACAAGTAAGCTACTCAGCCCATTGAGTCTGCTTCTCCGTTTAATGAGATCTTGGCTGATCTGATAATCCTCAATGCCTGTCTCTTCCCTATAATCCTTGATTCTGTTACGTTAAAAATCTATCTCAACCTTCAATGTACTTAATGACACAACCTTTACAGTCCTCTGTGGTAAAAATTTCCGCACATTCACAATGTTCACAATAAATTCCACCTCATCTTTGTGTTAAATGGGTAACCCTTACTTTGAGATTATGTCCTCTGGTACTAGACTGTGCCACATGGGGAAACAAGATCTCTGCATCTACCCTGTCAAGTCCTATAACAATCTTATGTGTTTCAAAAAGGTTGCCTGTCATTCTTTGAAACTCCATTACAGGCCCAACCTACTCAACCTGTGCTCATTAGGCAGTCCCTTCAAACCTGGAATCAACCTAGTAAACTTTCTTTGGACTGCCTCCAATACTGGTATATCTTTCCTTAGATAAAAGGACCAAGACAGTTCACAGTTTTCCATGTGTACTCTAACCAGTGCCTTGTATAGTTTTAGCAAGACTTCCCTATTTTATACTCCGTTCCTTTAGAAGCAAAGGCATTTGCCTTTCCTATTACCTGTTGAACTTGCATGCTAGCTTTTTGTGATTAATGCACAAAGCCTTTGAAGTTCCTCTGTGCCCAAGCTTTCTGCAGTCTTTCTCCATTTAAGTAATATTCAGCTCCTCTATTCTTCCTATAAAAGTGCATAACATAACATGTTCCCCATATTATATTCCATCTGCCAGGTTTTTGCTGAATTACTTAACCTGCTTATATCCCTCTGCAAACTCTTTGAATGATTGTCACCACTTGCTTTCCACTTATTTTTGTGTCATTCGCCAACTTAACCACTGTCCATTCTCTTTCCTCATCCAGATCATTAATATATATTCTAAATACTAATGGCCCAGCACTGATCCCTGTGACACTCAACAAATTACAGGTTGTCATCCTGAAACTGCCCTCTTACCTCAACTCTCTGTCTTCTACTAGTTAGCCAATTCTCTATCCGTGCTAATATACTACTACTAACACCATGGGCTCTTAACTCATTAACTAGCATACTGGTGCTTTATCAAACGTTTTCTGGAAACCCAAATCTATTTCATTCGCAGTTTCTCCTTTATCTATACTGATTGTTAGCTCCTCAAAAGATTTTAATAATTTTAATATACTCACTACTTATCTTAATTAACTACTTATGTTCAACTACTTATTATTATTAAAAATGCAGTCAATGACATTCATTTGAAGCTAAAGAGTACAGAAGCTGTTGGTTTAATACTTTTCACATGTAATTTTGTGTGTTTTGAATATTGAATAGCTTTAGCTACAAGGTCAAATTGTATTGTGAGCAAAATATGCTTGGATGGAATGTAATGTAAAACTGAAATGAAAGACTTACATTTTCGTTGTACTTTTTATGACCACCGGCCATCTCAAAGCAGTTTATAGACAATGAAGTCTTTTCAGAGTGTACTTGCTTTTGTAACGTAGGAAACATGAGAATCAATTTGCATGCAGCAAACTCCCACAAACAGAAATGTGAGAATGATCATATTGCCTGCTTTATATGTAGTTGGTTGAGTGATAAATATTGCCCAGGCCATGGGGGATAACTCTCTTCAAAATAGTGTCATGCGATCTTTTCCATCCATCTCTGAGGGCACATAGGACTTTGGTTTAATGTCTTATCTGAAACATGGCACCTGCAGCACCTCCTCAGTTCTGCACTGGGGATACCGTTCTTAATTTCTGTGCTCAAATCCTGGAGTGGGATTTGTGACTCAGTGATGAGAGTACCACCAACTAAGTTACAGCATACTCTCAGGTTGGCTGATTTGAACAAATGACATTTTCTGATTACAATGCATTGTCTGAAGAATTTAGCTTTGATTATACATTCAAATCATTTGCCTTGATGAAGGTAGAGTAACATTAACCACCTGATTTTGGTCAGAGTACTGTTTATGAGATTGCAATTAAAGGCAAAGCAGAATGCTTGGTAACATGAAGATTTTATCATTGCGGGGGTAGCCTGTTAAATTTTCTTTGCTGTATTATTTTATTACAAAAGAGCAACAGTGTAATTGCATTAATGTATATGGAAATAATAGACCATTTCAATCACTTGCATGTTACTGAATAGTTTCAAATTTAGACAATGAAATAGGATGCAATTGATTTTAAAACAGATGTGATCAATTGAAATGAAATCCCTCGAATATGAATAAAGTTTGTTAAACTTTCAATTATCAGGAAATTAATTGTGATTTAGAAACTGAAATAAGATCTTGACATAATCTGATATAATTTGATATTTTCATTTTTCCACTGTTATGCACTCAATTGAAAATAATCTAACCTCTGGTTTTGCAGTAATGGTGGAAAGTGTCAACTTTTTATAGATTTTACCATTTTTAAAAATTCGTTCATGGGATGAAGGCATCGCCAGCTAGGCAATCAATTATTGCCCAGCCCTAATTGCCCAGAGGGTAGTTAAGAGTCAACCACATCACCCTGGGTCTGGAGTCACATGTAGGCCAGATCAGGTAAGGATGGCAGTTTCCTTCT
Source organism: Rhincodon typus (assembly GCF_021869965.1). Lineage (NCBI taxonomy): Eukaryota > Metazoa > Chordata > Chondrichthyes > Orectolobiformes > Rhincodontidae > Rhincodon > Rhincodon typus. The sequence goes on from NC_063334.1 coordinate 8,365,586, forward strand.
TTAAAGGACATTAGTGAACTAGATGGGCTTTTCATGACAATCGGCAATGAATTCACAGTCATAATTAGACTCTTAATTTAAGATTTTTATTGAATTCACATTTCACTATCTGCCATGGCAGGATTTGAACCTGGCTCCGCAGAACATTACCCGGGTATCTGGATTAATAGTCCAGTGATAGTACCACTAGGCTGTTGCCTCCCCATTTGCAGCACTTGTGCTTGCTGTTGGATGTGGAGATCTAGATTTCATCTAAACGTAAGTGAACAGGAGCAGCTTCATGTCAATGGAGAAGGACTAATTAAGAACTTTAAATCATAGGGAGAATTTTAGTTTGCATGAATGAAATATGAACTTTATTCCATGTAATTTTCAAACTTAGATCGTTCTTTACTCCCTTCAAGCATGAATTTGAGAACGAATAATGAAGCTTAAAAGGATAAGTTAGAACAGGTTACATTAAAACAGCAAGTGCTAGGGAAATGCAGAAGATCTGGCAGCATCTGTGGAGAGAGAAATAGAGTCAACATTTGAAGTCCAGAATAACTCCTCTTCAAAACATGGAGTTGAATGTTAACGTTAACCCTGTTTCTTTCTCCACAGATGCTGCCAGACCTGCTGAGTTTCTTTGGCACATTGCTTTCATCTCAGATTTGCAGCATCTGCAGTATTTGTTTTATAACAGGTTTATTAAACATGATTTAAAGAGTGATCTATATGAGGTGTTTAAATGATACAGGGATTTGATGGGGTAGATAAAGAGACACCAATTTTTCTGCTGGGAGAATAAAGAAAAAGGAAACACAATCTTAAAATTAAAGGCATTTTGGAGTGAAATCTGGAAGCATGTTTTCACACAAAGGGAGTGGAAAATCACTCCCCAAAAGGCTGTGAATGCTGGTTCAGTTCAGGTTTTAAATGCGCAATCGAATGTTTTGTTAGGTGGTGTTAAGGGTTCGGTTGGCTGGGAGGCTGGTTTGTGTGAAACTTGGCTGAGAGTGCTGTTAGCAGCATGGTTTCAGTTCCTGTACTGGTTGAGGTTACCATGAAGGGACAGCCTTTTCAGCCTCGCTTGAGTTGTTGTTGACCCTCAGGTTAAACTCAGTTGTTGGTATCTAATGAGAGAGCAGCCTATTGTGACTTTCACTACACTCAGTTTCGTCAAGAAATTTTGAACAAAGGTAAGTAAATGGTACAAATTTGTCACAATCTATTATATGGAGAATCAGACTTGAGAGATTGAATGATCTGTTCTGGTTCTTAAAATCTTTGGACATTTGTTGCTCTGGCTTGCACAATACCTAATGGTTGCTGGCCTAGTGATAGTACTAGACGTAACATTATGCAGGAAATTAGATGTCTAATTTTACAGAGTGGTCTTCAATGGGCCTATAGAAGAAAGTGATGGAGCACAAGGTAACTCGTTGGCCTTTTGGGTTTCCAGTTGATCATCGCTATTCTTTAACTCAATCAGCAAGGTGCGACTGTATTTAATAGTTTTTGTAACTGGAGCTTCATTAACTAGTTCAATTGTGATAGTGCCAACAATATTAAAGTTTGAGCAAAAGAGGACAAGAGAATTTGAGATGGGAGAGCTAGCTACAGAATCTTGCATTTAACATAAGCGACTTAGCTGAATACCCACCTCTCCTAAAGGTATTGATTCCCTGCAGGGGTAGGGTTAGAATCATGTCAATGCTGAGTATACCCGATGGTATTTCGTCTAATGGAACGATGTTTATGTGCGAGTATAGATAATTAACTGTTAGATTGTTGAGGGAAGAGGAGCAAGGAAGGGTCATATGAAGCTTGACTTTCACGTACAGGCACTCCAGCATGAATTCCTGGAATTCATCCAGGTGTGGGTCCTCCAGCTTGATTTTTTTTTTCCTTCCCAAGCCCAGGTATCTGAGGCCAGGTGAGCTGAGGTAACTCAATGCTTCCAATTCTTAAAACAATACTTTGAAGACTATTTAAACCTGCATTTGATTCTCCACAAACTTATTGCTGAGGGCAGTCATTTTGCAGATGAGAACACTTAAAATGAAACTGTTTTTCATTGAATACTAAAAACTAGATTTTTTTAAATTACAAGACCAAATGACAAAGACCAGAAGATTAATAGAATGATAACGTATGAAATGTGGATAGTTTTTTTCTGTCAAGATTGTAACCAGGTGAACCTGGAGAACAGAGATAACAAGATGTAGAGCTGGATGAACACAGCAGGCCAAGCAGCATCAGAGCAGCATGCTACTATCTCTGAACCTGGAGAACAGGAAACTTGCTCTCTGATTGTAATATTAGAATTCAAGGTGAGAGTTCCTGTTTTGAATTTCATTTAGATAAGTCTATTGATTTTAACATACAACATGAAGTTGAGGTCTTTTCAAAAAAAAAATAGTGCCCAAAGGTCACTTCATCCAAAACAATTCAGCTACTTAAAACTGACTTTGACAACTGCGCATTGAAAGCTACAGTGCAGTTCAAGTGCACCTCATTTCAGTGTGTGGAATTGATAACTATGAGTATCTTTTGAGTGCTTTTTTAAAATCTAATATTCCTTAGTTAGTTTTCAGGTGAATTGTATAATATGCAAACAACTTTTAACCATGTACAGTCATTATATTGTAAATGGTCCTACTGAAAGTACTGTGGAACCATACAGTTCAGTTTGAGGCCATTCAGCCCATGGGATTTGTACTTGCTTTTTTTTGTTGAAAAGAAATCCAAAAATAATTTCCACCCCACACTTTCTGCTTTGCCTGGCATCTTCCTTTGTTTTTTAATTTTCCCTCAAAGGATGTCATGATCTCTGTCTGAATTATACTAATGGTTGCAACTGTTTGGTAGTGTTCTGTTCGATGTAATCACAGCTAAATAATCATCTGCATTGGCTTTTCCTCAAACTCTTTCACCATTACCAGTTGTCTTCTCTAAGGATCTGTCTTTGTTCCCCTCCTATTTCAACATGTTGTGCCCCAGCAGTGTCTTCCAAGAATACAGCATCAGTTCCACATGTATACTGAAGACATCCAGCTTAACCACAACCACCTCTCTCCACTTCTCCAGATTGTCAGACTGTATTACCAGCGTTCAGTACTCGATTTTAAATATTTTAAAAAATCACTCACAGGCTGTGGCTGCCGTTGGCCATGCCAGCATTTATTGCCATCTCTAATTGCCCAGCAGGCAGTTGTGGGTCAGCCACATTGCTCTGGGTCTGGAGTCACGTTTAGGCCGGACCAGGTAAGGATGGAAGTTTCATTACCTAAAACAGCATAAACAGCTATTCCATCCGGCTAAATATTGGAAAGTCTGAAGTAATTGTCTTTGGACCCTGCCTCAAACTCTGCTCCTTTGTCAATAAATCCTCTCCCTGACAACTATCTGAATCTTACCGGACTTCTCCATAGCCTTGAAGGTTAGATGAATTCTGACCGCACATCTTTGCCATTGTTAAGATCACCTATTCACACCCCTGTAATATTATCTGATTCAATGCTGAGTTAGCTGCTGCTGAAACCATCAGGTATGCATCTGTACCTCTAGATTTGACTCTTCTAATGCTGTCCTCACTGGACTGCCATCAACCATCACATGTGGTTGGTATGATGATATTGAAAGCTCTGCTGCTCATGTCCTCTTGCATCAAGTCCCAGTCTCCCATAACCCCTATATTTGTTGGTCTATATTCGTCGCTGGTTAACAAACATGGAGTCATACAGCATGGAAGCAGACTCTTTGGTCCAGTCTGTCCGTGCCAAACATAAATCCAAACTAAACTAGTCCCACCTGCCTGCTCCTAGCGCATATCCCTCCAAACCTTTCCTATTCATGTACTTATGAAAAAGTCTTTTAAATGTAATTGTACCCACATCCACCACTTCTTCAGGAAGTTCATTTCACATGCAAGCAACCCTCTGTGTAAAAACAAAATTGCGCCTCATGTCTTTTTTAAAATCTCTGTCCTCTCATCTTAAAAATGTACCCCCTAGCCTTGAAATCCCCCATTCTAGGGAATGTTCTCAAATCCTCCCATATCCTCCATGCACATACTCACACATACCCTTCCCTATCTTCTGCAACCCCACAGCCCTTTGCACTCTCCTACTTGTGGCCTCATGTGCAACCCCTGATTTCAGTAACTCCTTTATTGATGTCGTGCCTTCCTTTGAAGCCTACTAATCTCTAGAATTCCTTTCCTAAACCTCTTTATTTCTTTCTCCTTCAAGAGATTCCTTTTGCACTTTCGTCTAATATTGTATGTAGCTCAATATCAAATTTTATTCCACTATGCTCCCATGATAAGGCTTTGGGAATTTTTTTTACGTCTAAGATCTTGTACGAGTACAGTAGCAGTTGTTCAAGGGAATAATTTAGGCAGAATCCATTACTTTGAAAGGATTCAGTCTGTATTTCCATTACGTGTGTGCGCAAGTGCATCCTCTGAAATTGTCATTGGCTGCCAATGAAATAACCTTTTACTTTAAAATTATTTCTCAGGTAGTTAGGTTAACATCCTTCTCCCTTCCAGAACCTCTCTGATTTACCATCTCTCTCTCTTCCTGTGAGACTCTCCTTTAATCTTACCACTTTAACCAGGTCCACCTAACATATCTGCAATGTACCTCTGTGGAGAACTTAACAACACTTTGATCCCAACAATCTCCAAACCCCAAGGCATAGGTCTCTGCTCCATCTTCTGCAACTGGATCCTCGATTTCCTGACCCACAGTTCACAGTCCTTAAATTAGGCAACTGCAGCTCCTCCACGACAATCCTCAGCCCCCTACTGTAATCCCTGTACACTCATGACTGTGTGGCCAAATTTTGCCTGAACTCCGTATACTGATGACGCCACTATTGTAGTCTGGATTTGAAACAATGATGAGACAGAATACAGCAAAGAGAGAGAGTGCTTAGTGGCATGGTGTAAAGATGACAATCTCTTCCCCCAGTATCAACAAAAGCAAAGAGCTGATCATTGCTTGAGGAAGCAGAGGGCATGTCCTGTCTGCATCAGTGGAGCTGAGGTGGAGATGGCCGAGAGCGTCAGAGTCCTACGATTGACGATCATCAACAATCTGTCCTCGACCATCCACTTTGATGAGGCAATCAAGAAGGAACAAAATGCCACTTCTTCCTCAGGCGGCAAAGGAAATGCAGCATGTCTGTAAGGACACTCACCAACTTTTATAGATGCATCATAGAAAGCATTCTATCTGGATGCATCATGGATTGGTATGGCAACAGCTCTGCCCAGGATGGTGAGAAACTACAAAAAGTTTTGAACACAGCCTAGTCTATCACGCAACCCAACCTTCCATCCATTGACTCCATTGACACTCTGCAATGCCTCGGAAAGGTAGCCAACATCATCAAAGACCTCTCCCATCCTGGTTACGATCTCTTCCAACCTTTTCCATCAGGCAGAAGCTATAAAAGCTTAAACACACCTACCAACAGGTTCAAGAACAGCATCTTCCCTATTGCTATTAGACTTCTAAATGGACCTTTCAAATTTCATATCTAAAGTTGATCTTGCTTTTTGTGCACCTTCTTTGCAGCCGTAACTTTGTGTTTCTTGCTGCACTCAATCAGTCTATGATCTTTATTATAACCTGCCTCTACTGCAGGAAAACAACTCTTTTTCACTGTACTTAGGTCTGGGTGTCAATAATAATAAATCAATGATTAACATTAAAGGTGCTATATAAATGAAAGTTGCTGTAAGTAATTCAGAATTTGCACTCTTGAACACGTTTAAAACAAATCTTGGCTGAACCTTTTTGCTGTGAAGCTGTTACACCTTTTGTTAGTAACGAGTTCTTGTGTCTGTTCTTGTCATTGACATTAACATTTTTTTTAACTCGTGTTGAAGTATTTGGCAGAAGAACTCCGACAATATGAAGAAAAGGTAATTCTTATACAGTGAATTATTGTGATGTGAAATACACTGCTTGAGAGTCTAATGGAGGCAGATTCAGTCACGGCTTTCAACAGGGAATTGGATAAGCACCTGAAGAGAACACAAAAAGCAAGATAATGGGGAAAGTGGTAGCTGCTAAATTGTTCCTGCAGTGTACTGATACAGGCTTGATGGACTGAATAGCCTTTTTCTGTGCAGTAACGATTCTGCTCAGGGTCATTTTTGGCTTGGATAAGCAGATCGGCTAAGTAACAGAAAACATACTGGATAAACTGGTCATTTTCAACTAATGGGGTAAAAGCAAATTACTAAGCATGCTGAAAATCTGAAATAAAAAAATTGAATGTGCTGGAGAAACTCAACAGGTCTGGCAGCATCTATGGAGAGAGAAAGAAAGTTAAAATTTTGAACCCAGAATGACTCTTCTTCACAACCAGTGGGATTCTACATGGGTCAGTGCTGGAGACTTGCCATTTACAATCCATGTTAACTACTTGGATGAAGAGACCAAATGTATTGTCGGCAGTTATTTGCCAATACAAATATAAGTAAGAAAGCAAGCTGTAAGGAGCTTACAGATTCAAGGATATGCAACAAGTTTGAGTGAGCAAACATTTGGCTGATAGAATATAATGTGAAGTTATTCAATTTGATCGTTAGAACAGAAAGGTGAAACATTTAATTAGAGAGATACTACAGAATGCTGTGGAACAGAGGGATCTTGGTGTCCTCAGACTTGAAATATGAATGCATAGCTTCCAGGTATAGCAAATAATTAGTAACACAAATGGCCTTTATTGCAAGTGGGTTGAAATGTACCAAACAGAGCCTGTATGAGACTGCACTTGGAGTACTGCTAATAGCTTTGTTCTTTTACTTTGCATTGGAGGTAGTTCAGAGAAGGTATAGTTGGTCCATTCCTGAGATGAAGGAGTAAAAACTGAAAGTGCTGAAGAAACTCAGCAAGTCTGGCAGCATTTGTGGAGAGGCATAGAAAATTATGGGTGAAACTTTGATATGACTTTTTTTTCCAAATCTGAAATGAAGGAATTGTCTAATGAAGAAATTGAATAGGTTGCATCTGTACTCATTAAAGTTTAGTAATTGATTTCATTGAAACACAAAATTCTGAGGGATCTTGATAGTGTATATTCTGAGAGGATGTTTCTTGTCATAGAGGAAACTTGATCTAGGGTGTTTACCTTCAGATTATGAGGTCACCTATTTAAGATGGAACTGAGGGGGAATTTATCTTAGCAGGTCATGAATCTTTGGAATTCAGTACACCATAGACCTGTGGATGGTGAGTCTTTGAATATCTTCAAAGCTGAGGGAGGAATCAAGGATCCTGGGGAAAAGACAGGAAAGTGGAATTGACGCCAAAATCTGATCTGATATCAACTTATTGAGTGATGGAACAGGATCAAAGGGTTGTTTACAGACATTCCACTGCGCTGCTTTTTATTGAGACCACTCTGCAATTGACTGAAAGCTGGGAAGAGTGAGTCTGTCTCACTCTTTTCCAACACCCTTGGGAAAATACCCCCGTTAGGTTTATTTTTAAACATGTCTAAAATTGATAAAATTATGTGCACTATCAACCCAACTCAGTGTCTTCTGAACCCTGGCACAGAGCTACAAATCAGAGTACAACCTTTGCAGTTTTCACAGTATTGATTTTTTACTTAAAAGAGGTACGTTCTTTTGAGAGACAGTGAGTGTGACAACATACCTCTTTTCAAAAAAAAGTCAAAAGAATAAAATAAAATTAATTAAAATAAAATCAGTTTTCTTCCTCACCATTTCAGTAATCCTCGATGATTAACCAAGTTTTTGTGATGGTTTGTTTTAATCTGTCCTGATTGGTTACCAGTTGCTTGGCAGTTGTATCCTGGGCAATACAGAATTCACCACCTGTCTGTGAGGAATCTCCAACCCTGATGCCAAGTGAGGATGTAGAGTCCAGAATACAAAAGGGAACAATTATAAACTGGAATCATGTCCAGCCATTTGGCAGCACTGCAGTTATACTTTTTAACAATTTCTGTGTTGTTGCTTCAATATGTCTTGGATTTAATTTCTGTGAATCCGTAACCATATGACTCCTATAGGAAGCCAATGTGCAGAGACAGAGATAACACAAATTGCCTTGCGATAATAACCATTCAAACAATTTTTAGTGGCTTTGATGGAAAGACAAGTATTAGCCATGATACCAGGGAGTATGCCTCTGTATCCAAGGTGTCATGACAGACAGGCCCTTGTATTAACGTCTGAATGAACATAGTCAAGTTCTGCTTCTGGTGTTGAACAGTGTGAAATTGAATGATAATGCCCAAATAGGGTGAGTGAGACATACACGACACAATTTAATACATTAGAAATTTTGGTTTTGATAACTTTCAAGCATAAAGCCACACTAATTACTAGTCCATGATGAAACAATTGTTAAATATTTGAGCTGCCATTGAGCATGACTTCCCTGTTAAAGTTAATAAAATTACTCCACAGTTATTCAGTTAGTGAATCTTGGCAGTGTCCAGACTTGTATTTAAGAAGTAAAAGAGCCTGAAACTGTATAACATTTGGAAGTTAATGTGGTAGTTAGTCTGGCAGTGTATGAACCCATTGGAGTAACAAATGGGATGATGTTGATTTGTTCTGATTTCCGAGACAGTAGACCTCATTGAATGTTATGCACTGGTTGTGTGTTTCTCTCTACATGTAGCAAATGTATGGGTGAGTGAATGATCCATGATTGATCTTACATTCATCCCACTGGCTAGCATTGAAAATTTGATAATAATACATATGTTGGTTGTTTCAGTAGAAAAATGGCGCATGGTGGGGAGAGAAAATGGGTGTAACAGGAATGACTTCAAATATAAAACCAATTCAAGTAAGTGGTAGTGCTACTCACAAATTGGGTTTCCTGTTTCAGTTCATTTCTGTTACACTGATTCTCTCTCCCCATTGGACAGCATCTTTTATTGATACAACCAACATACCTCCTGCTAGAGTAGGAATCTAGACTTGGAGTTCATGTGATATTTACAAACCACTTGCTGTCTTGTTTTTGTTGAGACCATATATAGATGCTAAATATTCACTTCAAAAATGTCTGGGATGGGGAAAAATAAGAAAAGCCTGTAACCAGGATAAAGCTTGGCTCTAGCCTGCCAGCATCTGGTTTTGTATAGATGGAGTGAGCAACCAACTTCCATGTGGGAAGTGGTTGGTAATTTAAATGTTTTTTGTTAATGTAGGTTCAAAGATTAGATGTAAAAGGTGGCCAGGCTTCCTGGGTGTTGGGAAACTCAGCATCTTAAAGGAGGTGAGAAGGCTGAATCCATAAGGTAAGGACAGCCTTTGCAGCCCTAGTAGGCTAGTTGAGGCAGGAGTGTTTTGTTTAGGCTCAACAAGATAACAATAAACCTGTTCTACAGTGATCTGCCTACCTCCCCTGGCTACCCTGAATCATCACCTAGCATATTTATTTGGACCTCACAGAACACCATGAGACATTTCTCCATTAAATTACTTGCTGCTGCAGACTTTGGTCCAGTGAATCAAACTCCCTACTAAAAAGTCTTCAGGCCTATTGTCAAATTGACTGTGAATGAGATACTTGAGGGGTAAAGAGTAAAGCACGCCTGCAGTTAAATTCTTCAGGATGTTTGGGAGGCCTATTCCTTTAGATTTTCTGACCACCCAATGGTGTTCCTGTCTGCACAGCGCTTACCTCGAGGCAAGCCACAGTTATCAAACTTAATCTGTAGATTTCAATTGAGATGTGATGCAGTATGTAGCTCACGAACAAACTGATTAAGGCATTCCACAAGTACTCACTGCTGTGAGATTGGGGCCTTTTAATCACCTTGGGTTTTTTAATTCATTTATGGGATGTGGGCATCACTGGCTGGCGACCATTTATTGCCTGTCCCTAGTTGCCTTTGAGAAAGTGGTGGTGAGGTGCCTTTTTGAACTGCTGCAGTCCACGTGCCATGGGTTGATCCAAATGTCATTTGGGAGGCAATTCCAGGATCTTGACCCAGTGACTGAGGGAATGGCGATACATTTCCAAGTCAGGATGTTGGGTGGGTTGGAGGGGAACTTTCAGGTGGTGGTATTCCCATGTATCTTCTGCCTTGCCCTTCCAGATGGAAGGGGCTGTGATTTGGGAGGTGCTGTTTATCTACACAAGTCTATTGTACATTATGGGTAAGTTCTCATTCTAGGAATGTTTTTCTGTTTTAACAGGTGGATTTGCCTTTGTCTATGAAGCACAGGACCTTGGTAGTGGAAAAGATTATGCTTTAAAGGTGAGTGATGTGCTGAAATTATTTTAAGTCCTGTTCTTGAGGCATCTTTGAGGCATTTGTACCACTTCTGCAGCCATTGCTTAGGGTGAAGTGCATTCTAGTCAATTGTTCTCTATGACATTGGATCATGTCCAAACCCCAAATTAGTCAAGGGATGAGAGTTTCTAGATGAATTAATTGTGCCTTCAAGTGGGAATTTTTAAAACATTTGTGTTTTGTGGTAGACTCAGAGTTACACATAACAGGAAGATCTCTTGATGGTTTTGGTCTATGCATTCATGTTGTAGTCAATTATGAATTGGAGTTTTGAATGACAGAACAATGTGAATGTGTTACCACCGTTGCATGTGAATGAAATTGTGTTTTCAGCTTGGCTTGATCAAGTACCTCAGTCAATAGGGAGATTTAAAAAAGTAATATAAAACATACACCGCAGAAACAAGCCATTTGGTCAAACTGGTCCATATTAACATAAATCTCAATTTCTTTCTCCCTTATGTCCTTTTCCAGCCACCCCTTAAATGCATCAATATTTGCCTTAACTATTCCTTTATTCCTTGTGGTAGTGTCTTCCACATTCTCATCAATTACGGGTGCGAAGTTGCTTCTAGCTTCACTATTTGATTCTTTCCTACCAATGGAAGCATTCTGTTTATATTTAATCCATTCATTGTATCCTGATGATATAATCTGGCAGTCTGATATGATCTGGTAAATCTTTGTTGCACGCTCTCAATGCTTTCTGTTTTATAATACTGGGGGTTCTGCTATAAAGCAATAGTTGCGTTCCTGCGCAACATCGCATTATAGAAAACTGTGCTATAGAAATAACGGGACCTATGGGAAAAGCGGGGTTAGGGGCAGACCACCAAAAAGTATCACTCAAAATCATTCAAAATTCTTCCTCTCCACACTCCTATTGGTATTGTTGCCCTTGACACTTCTAATCAAATAAAATCTATTCACCTACAACGTAGTCTGCATCACAGCCTAGCTCATTGCTGATCTGACCTGACATTCCATCGGCACAGACTTCTGGATAGATTTTCAGATAGTTGAAGCAGAGGAATCTGACCTTTCTTTCCTAACTATCCCATTGACAGTGAAGTTAATTGTAGGATTACAGTGCGTTATAAACCTGAGCAACATTGTATCCAAAATAGTGCTGGAAAAGAGGAGGCTATAATACAGTCAACTTTTGGTATAAATGATTTACATGAGCAAGTTCAAAACTTCTTACATATTAAATATGCAACAAAATCTAGGCAAAAATACTACACGCAAAGGTGAATGTTTTAACAGCACTCATTATTTTAAACTATACTTCATTTTTTTGTATTTAATATGTTCAGCATAAACTCTTCAAACTAAGACTTCACATATTTTCCTAATAAGACGGATGTTCTCTGTGAGATATTATATTTGAGGTTTATGACGTACAATCCAAGTACCTTTTTCAAAATAACTCATTTACACCATCTACAAGGATCGAAAAAAATAAATTTTTCTTTGACAAAGCCCACAATGTCAAAACATACTCGATGAAATCGCATTAAAGCCAACAGGAGTTCGTGTTTTAGAAATAGTGTTCCCCTAATTGTCAATTGCGTTACAGCCAATTTGCATTGCTGGAACACGCGTTATTGGCAGAACCCCCTGTAAGATTACCTGATCTATACTCAATACTTTGAGTATGGTCTAATTTGCTATGTAATTCACTACTTTTCAATTCAGTATCTCTGGAAATAATCTGTAGTATTTGCTTTGGTTAAAATCCTTTTGACCCATGGAATTTTTTGTGATTAGCATATTTGTACTTCCTGATCCTTCTGATTATCCCATTTAGGTTCTTATTTTCCAGGTAATATGCACTTTCCTTATTTTTCTTACCGCAGTGTGATAACTCTCATTTTCTAATGCTGAAATTCACTTGCCAATTTACTGTCTGTTCTGCAAGTTTATTAATGTTATTTTTTAAGATTTTGCAGTCCTCCCTCCCATACGACTATTACTTCCAATTGGGTGTTGGCTGTAAATTTAGCTGAAAGTTCTGATGAAAGGTCATCAGCTTGAAACATTAACTCTGCTTCCCTCCACAGATGGTGTCTGACCAGCTGAGTATTCCTTGCATTTTCTGTTTTTGATACTATAAATTTGGAAGTTGTAAACATCAGAATAGAGTTCCCAACCCTTCAGGAACCCAACTTTGCAATTTCTGGCATTCTGAATAGCTACCCTTTACCCTGCTTTTTGCTGTGTTTTGTAGCTTGCTTGTTATCCATTCTGCTATTTGTCTTTGATCCTATGCTTTAGTCTATTACGTGATACCTTTATCAAAGGTATTTTGGAAACCTAGACTTAGTGCATGACTGTATGACCTTGTCTATTCTCCAAGTTATCTCTGACTAATTCAATGAGATTTGTCAACCAAGGTCTTCCCTTTTAAAATCCAGGCTCTTAAAGCAGGAGCTTAAACTTCTCATTGCAAAAATACTTTCTGCAAGTTATTACTTGAAAAGCTATCTTTCTGTTTTAGTCTTAGTTTTTGCAAATTTTTTCTGCAGCATTAGATTAAGAATCTTTGTGTGCTATGGCTAGAATTAATCTATGTAGGGTCTGTCAATCATAAACTACATCATTGATTTGATAAGAGATTTGATCCCAAATATTATTCTTCAAAAGATTACGTGAACACAAATATACTTTTAAATTTTTAAAGGAAGGACATCCTGGGTACAACGGGAACATTGTTGTACCTGCAAGGAGCATGAGCTCAGATGGAGCCTTACAGTATGGGTAACATTCTGAGAGAAGTCATGGCGGTAAGACTATTGTGGAGCTGAGAGAAAGAATTTACAATTTCTCTTAGCAAAATGTATTAGTTGAAAAATTGCTGGAAGCCATCTTTACTGCTTGGAGAGAGTTTCTGAAGAGGATTTTCTTTTTATCTACACCACTTAGCTGAAGCAAAGGGAATTCAGCCAACTCCAGTTGTCACAGGAAGATTTTTTAATTGCAAAAATATTCATAAAAAATTATCTTTATGTACATACACAAGGTGCTAAAACAGTTCTAAACAATCTTTGCACATGAAGAAAACAGCAGACATTGAAATTTGACATTTCCTGCACATGCAGGACACTACTTACTTACATTTTGAGACAGTGAGATGGTATGATAACTGAATAGATGCAGTCTTTCCCCACTGTACCTTGGCAGCAGCTGCCCCAAGCTGTAGTGTGTTTCTCAGGATATAGCCCTGGACCTTGGAAAGGTGCCATTCTGCAACAGTCGGTCGAGGTCAACTCTTTGCGATGGAAGTCCAACAGGTTTTGGGCAGACCAAAGAACATCTTTCACTGAGTTGATGGTCTTCCACGTGCATTCAATGTTTGTCTCAGTGTGTGCTCTGGGGAACAGGCCTTAAAGCACAGAGTCTTGTGTCATGGAGCTGCTTAGGATGAACCTCGACAAAAACTGCTGCATCTTTCTCCAGACCTTCTTTGCAAAGTCACGTTCCAGGAGGAGATGTGTGACAGTCTCTTCCCCCTTGCAGCTGTTTCAAGGGCAGTGCATGGCGGTGGAGAGAGTCTGGGTATGCATGAAGTATATTGTAGGGAGCATCCTTCTTACCACAAATCAGGTTACATCTTGGTGCCTATTGGACAGTTCTGGCGATAAGGCATTCTGCCAAATAACTTTGATGGTCTGCTCAGGGAAATACCTGACAAGATCAGCACTCTTCTTTTCCCACAGAGTCTCAAGGATGCTGTGTGCTGACCACAGCCAGATGGACCTGTGGTCAAAAGTGTTTTATTTTACAAATTTTTCCACGAGGGACAGGTAATATGGAACAGACCAACTACTTGGAGCATTCTGTGGGAACGAGGCCAGGCCTATCCTTCATTCAACTGTTGCAGGAAGATACAGCAATGTCAGCAGCTTGTGCTTGTGCAAGGTGACTTTGGAATCAGAACATCATTTGAGACTGTCAATGACTTATCCTTTTTAAATGAGTTTAGTTATTATTTGGTCAAAGTATTTCAAAGTTTGCACTTTGTGGAGAAGTCATCAGTAGTACAAAACTCAAGTCTTGCTGAAGAAAGACACATTGTGTCAAAGCTTTCATCTTGCACTCAGCAGAGCAATTCTCAAGAATACCAATTTAAAGGGAAAATCAACATTTATATAATGAGAGAGGAAAACCAACATTTGCGTAGTGAGAGAGGTAATTTGTTTGCTTTGATTATAAGAGGTGTTGCCCTAGAGAACAAACCAGTTTATGGTGATTGTAAGTTAATCATGAGTTCCATAATAGCTCAGTAGTACAATGTGCTGTTCAATGCCAGTCGTCACATCCTTTCTAATGGATTCTAGTGTTTTCTCTACTCGTGATGTCAGGCTAACAGGTCTGTGGTTTCCTGTTTTCTCTGTCCTTCTTTTCTTAAACAGTGAAGTTACAGTGAAGCAATCTTCCAATCTGTAGGCACTGTTGCAGAATTAATAGAATTTTGAAAGATGACCACATTGAATCTATCTCTGTAGCCATCTCTTCCAACATTCAAGGGTGAAGACTATCGGGACCTGGGGATTTGTCAACTTTCAGATCTGTTAATGTCACCAACAGTTTTTTAAAAAAATTAACATTAAATTCTTTCAGTTTGGGTCTACCACAAAACTTTTGAATCTTAATTATTTCAGAGAGTGTTCTTGTGTCTTCACCTGTGAAGACAGACACCGATTGCTTTCTTAGCTAAATGTAAAATATTGTAAACACAAACACAAATCTTCAACTTCCACTGCAAAGATCTCTGAACTCTACAAGTCCCACTGCTCTCCTCCCTGGACACTGACTTAGACTCGATCAGAATGTTTGCAGCAACAGTTTGATATTTGATTCTGACTTGACCCTCTGTCTCTGTATACTCTCCAAAGAGAATATTGATTTTTTACCTCTGCTACATTGATCAATTCCATTCGTTCCTAATTGAACCTGCAGCTAAGAACCTTTTGTTGTCTCCACACTCAACACTCCTGCTGCTTTCCTGATTAGTTTTCCAGCTTCCAACAAAAAAGGCCTATTCTGCCCTCATCCCTATAATCTTCAATGTACATTGACATTATGTATACTAACACCTTGAATTCAAAATTCTAATCCTCATTTTCATGGGCTCATCCTCCCTTTCTCTGTAATGTCCTCAAGCTATACTGCCCTCTGAGACTTCTGCTTTCCTGCACTCTGACCTCATTGTTGGTCCTCTAGGCCCTAACCTCTGCATCTACCACCTTCATCCTCTCTGCCTCTATGTTTCTCTTTCCTTTAAGAAGCCCTTCTTTGAAACCTGCCTCATTGATCAACTTTTAGACATCCCTAATTTTAAAAAAAATGAAATTGTTGGAGAAACTTTACACATCTGGCAGCGTTTGTGGGGAGAAAGCAGAGTTAACATTTCGAGTCCAGTGGCCCTTCTTTAGAACTGGGTACTTCAGAACTTAGTCATTCCTAATTGCTTGTTTTCATAGAGTCATAGAGATATACAGCACGGAAACAGACACTTCGGTCCAACTCATTCATATATCCTATATAAATCTAGCCCCATTTGTCAGCATTTGGCCCATATCCCTGTAAACTCTTCCTATTCATAGGCCCATCCAAATGCCGTTTAACTGTTGTAATTGTATCAGCCTCCACCACTTGCTGTGGTAGCATGTTCCATGTGCACACCACCCTCTGTGTGAAAAAGTTGCCCTTTAGGTCTCTTTTAAATCTTTCCCCTCTCACCTTAAACCTATGCCCTCTAGTTTTGGACTCTTCCACCCAGGGAAAAGACCTTGCCAATTTACCCTATCGATGCCACTTGTGATTTTATAGACCTCTGTAATGTCACTCCTCAGCCTCCGACGCTTCAGGGAAATTAGCCCCAGCCTATTCAGCCTCTCCCTATAGATCAAACCCTCCAACCCTGGTGACATCCTGTAAATCTTTTCTGAACCCTTCCAAGTTTTACAACAACTTTCCTATAGCAGGGAGACCAGAATTGCATGCAATATTTCAAAAGTGGCCTAACCAATGTCCTGTACAACCACAACATGGCCTCCTAACTCCTATACTGAATGCACTGACTAATAAAGGCAAGCATACCAGATGCTTTCTTCACTGTCCTATCTACCTGCGACTCCACTTTCAAGCAACTATGAATCTGTACTCCTAGGTCTCTTTGTTCTGCAACACTCTCCTGGACCTTACTATTAAGTGTATGAGTCCTGCCCTGATTTACCAAACCAAAACACAGCACCTCACATTTAACACCTTACAGATTATAGTCCATCTGCCAATCCTTGGTCCACTGGCCCATTTGATCAAGATCCTGTTGTGCTCTGAGGTAATCTTCTTTGTTGTCCACTACATCTCCAATTTTAGTGTCATCTGCAAACTTACTAAACCATATGTCCTAAGTTCGCATCCAAATCATTTATATAAATGACAAAAAGCTGTGGACCCAGTACCAATCCTTGTTGCTGGCCACATACCTCCAATCTGAAAAGCAGCCCTCCACCGCTACCCTCTGTCTTCTACTTTCGAGCTAATCCTGTACCAAATAGCTAGTTCTCCCTCTATTCCATGTGATCTAACCTTGCTAACCAGCCATGAGGAGCCTTGTCGAACGCCTTACTCATGTCTGTATAGATCACGTCCACCTCTCTGCCGTCATCAATCCTCTTTGTTACTACTTCAAAAAACTCAATCAAGTTAGTGAGACATGATTTCCCATGCACAAAACCATGTTGACTATCCCTAATCAGTCCCTGCCTTTCCAAATACATATAAATCCTGTCCCTCACAATTCCGTCCACCAACTTGCCCACCACCGATATCAGGCTCTCACCAGTCTGTAGTTCCTGGCTTTTCCTTACCACCTTTCTTAAATGGTGGCACCATGTTAGCCAACCTCCAGTCTTCCGGCACTTTATCCGTGGCTATCGATGATACAGATATCTCAGCAAGGGGCACAGCAATCGCTTCCCTAGCTTTCCACAGAGTTCTAGAGGACACCTGATCAGGTCGTGGGGATTTATCCACCTTTATGAGTTTTAAGATGCCCATCACCACTTCCTCTGTAATATGGATATTTTTCAAGATGTCACCATTTATTTCCCCATGTTTTCTATCTTTCATATCCTTCTCCAGAGGAAACACTGATGCAAAATACTTGTTTAGTATCTCCCCCATTTCCTGCAATTCCTTTAAGGGGCCCTGTTCTTTCCCTAGTTACCCATTTGTCTTCAATGTATTTGTAGAATCCCTTCGAATTCTCCTTAACCCTGTTTGCCAAAACTATCTCATGTCCCCTTTTTGCCCTCCTGATTTCCTTCTTAAGTATGCTCCTACTGCCTTTATATTCTTCTAGGGATTCACTGGATCACTGCTGTCTATATCTGGCATATGCTTCCTTCTTATTCTTAATCAACACCTCAATTTCTCTGGTTGTCCAGCATTCCCTACACTTATCAGCCTTGCCCTTCACCCTAATGGGAACATACTGTCTCTAGACTCTCGTTATCTCATTTTTGAAGGCTTCCCATTTTCCAGCCATCCATTTACCTGCGAACATCTTCCCCAGTCAATTTTTCAAAGTTTTTGTCCAATGCTATCTAAATTGGCCTTCCTCCAGTTTAGAACTAGTCTATCCTTTTCCATCACTATTTTAAAACTAGTAGAATTATGATCACTGGCCCCAAAGTGCTCCCCCACTGACACCTTGTCAAGTGCCATACCTTATTTCCCAAGAGTAGGTCAAGTTTTGCACATGCTCTGGTAGGTATATCCACATACTCAATCAAAAAATTTTCTTGTACACTTTTAACAAATTCCTCTCCGTCCAAGCCCTTAACACTATGACAGTTCCAGTCTATGTTTGGAAAGTTGAAATCCCCTACCATTAACCATCCTGTTATTCTTAACAGATAATTGAGATCTCCTTACACATTTGTTTCTGAATTTCCCACTGACTATTGAGGAATCTATAGTACAATCCCAATCCAGTAATTATCCCTTTCTTATTTCTCACTTCCACCCAGATAACTTCCCTGGATGTATTCCCAGGAATATCCTTCATAAGTATAGCCGTAATGTTGTCCCTAATCAAAGCGTCATTCCCCTCCGCTCTTGGCTTCCATTCTGTCCTTGCTGTCACATCCAGTCCTGTTAGAATTTTATAGTTTTCTATGAAATACACCCCTCATGCTTCTTAACTCCAGTGAATGTAATCTTAACTGATCCAATCTCTCTTCATATGTCAGTTCTGCCATCCCAGGAATCAGTCTTTTAAATCTTTGCTGCACTCCCCCCATCGTCAGAACATCCTTCCTCAGATAAGGAGACCAAAACTGCACACAATACTCCAGGTGTGGTCTCACCAAAGCCCTGTACAATTGCAGCAAAACATCCCTTCTCCTGTACTTGAATCCTCTCGTTATGAAGACCAACACACCATTTACCTTCTTACCAACTGCTGCACCTCCATGTTTACTTTCAGCAACGAGTATACAAGGACACCCAGGTCTTGTTATAGCGCCTCCTGCTTGTTGGTCAGCAACAGTTTGTTTTTGGACCAGTCACACTGTCAGAGTCACAGAGTCAGAGTCATCCAACACAGAAACAAATCCTTTTGTTCAATTCTTCCATACCGACCGAGCATCCCAAACTGAACAAGTCCCACTTGCCTGCATCGGACCCATATCATTCTAAATCTTTCCTATCCATGTATCTGTCCAGATGTCTCTTAAATGTCATAACTGTGCCCACTGCTACCAATTCCTCTGGCAGCTCAGTCCAAACATTCACTGCCCTCTTTCGATTTATGTCTCATTATGAATCCTAAGTGTGAAGTGCCTACAGGCATCTTCCTACATTAAAAGCACTGTATAATTGCGATTAATAATGTGATGCAGGTCACATTTAACAAATTAACTGACTGCATCATTTTGTTGGCTAGATAACTGGTGTAGTGACTCATGCATGTTGAACTTTAGTTGCACAGGAAGTCTGTGATATCTGGTGTGTTTAAACAATTAAAAGTCATGCATACTTAATTGTTGAAATTTCACATGATCATGTTTTGCATTTCAGAGACTTCTGTCAAATGAAGAAGAAAAGAGCAAAGCAATCATTCAGGAAGTTTGCTTTATGGTATCCTTTGTAGTTACTTAAGTTCCACTGGTTTTTATTGTAAGTGATTGCTTATTTAGCGAGAGAGCTCTGAAATGCTCCATATTTGTGTAATGTTAGCCTTCCCTTTGTTTAACATAATAACACTTAAAAGTATGCCTTTTCTGATTTTCTCTGCTTTTAACAGGTAATTGAGGAAACTATGTTAATTCACATAGCATTCACTCCAATCACTGTTTCTATTTTTAACTTTGAAAGCTTTCATCCTTACTAATTCTCCCTTCCCTCTACCTTATCTCTGCACAAAAGGGAATGGGTAAAGTCCCCTCAACCGTCTCCATTGCTGCCATATTATCCTATCAGATAGGTCTTGAAAGCATCTCAGTAAGTACTTAGTTTTGACTGGTAGCACTCTTGGCTTTGAGTGAGAACGTTGTTGAAACTCTGTTCCAGAGATTTAAGTGTGTACTTAGGATAACAGTCCAGTGGATTACTGGAGAATTACTGCATTGCCTTTCAGATGAGGTATTGAACTGAGCTTAGTCTGCTCAGATGAGCATAAAATGTCCCATGGTAGTACTTTGAAGAAGAACTGGGGAGTTCTCCACAGAAATGTAAGAAACATGAGCAACAATAGGCCATGGTGTCACAGCCGTGGTTTATTCTTCGTTCAACATGACCAGAAAAAGATTCTCTAGTAATTTATTTCATCACTATTTATAGAAGTTTGTGCGCCAATTTGTTGCTGCATTTACCTATATCATAACAGCTTCAGGACTTTTTGAGGCTTTGAGTAGCTTTGAAAAATACCAGAGATAGTAGGAACTGCTGATGCTGGAGAATCTGAGATAACGAGGTGTAGAGCTGGATGAACATAAGCAGCATCAGAGGAGCAGGAAAGCTGATGTTTCGGTCCAGACCCGAATCGTCAGCTTTCCTGCTCCTCTGATGCTGCTTGGCCTGCTGTGTTCATCCAGCTCTACACCTTGTTAACTTTGAAAAATACCAGTTTGTTTTCCTCCTTCATGCATTTCATTCCTGCTCTGGGGAGGTATTCCACTTAGCATTGATTCATGGCAGTTATCAATAACTTCGTAGAGAAAGGGTTTTGATCTGCGTTTCACCTTCCACAACTCTGTGTGTTATTTTGCTTTCCAAAAGGAATAACCCATATATATGTTCTTTTTTAATCACTATTATTTTTATGTTAAGTCAAATTGAAACAAATGAAAGCACCACAGCAAGGTTTTTTTTCACTTGTGTGAATTGTTACTAAATCCTTATATGTTCAGTGGTCTTCTGGCAATGTAGGTAATATCCCTGCCCATAAACCAGAAGCTCTGTCTTCAACTCCAAACTTCAGGACTTGATGGCCAAGGCAGGTGCATTTGTAACAGGGTCGGCAGGTTGCGTATAAAAGGAGGCCACTTGCCTTTCTGGGACTTACACAGAGGTCAACAGGGCTCTGCTGCATGGTCTAGACATGTAGCGGAAGGCCCCACTGATGTGGGCTAAATCTCAATGGAGACAGGAAGTGACCCTTAATTCACCACTTACATGGGTCAGTTGGGCTTCCAATGGATGGTCAATCTACCAGCTTTTCCAATGCTAGCAAAATGATTTGGCAGCAGGAAGATCTTGTAAAAATGTAAACCTATAAATTCCTTACTGCTCAAATCTTGATATACCACTTTTTAACATGATTACATAATATTCTTTGTTTTTGCAGAACCTGTGCAGGGAGCAAACTTCTCTTTCCTTTTAGAGCATGGTGAGGGTATTGGTGAACTATTGGTTTGAATAATTTTGTTTTCACAGAAAATCTTCTGTAATTTAACCATCCAAGTTGCTTTGACTGACTTCTGGTGGGTGGGCAAGACTTTGTTCAAGTGAGGATACAGGCAACAGAGTTTTGAATGAGCACAAATCTCCATACAATATGTATTGGGAAGCTGAGCACAATACCATTGGAATAGCAAAGTTACGTTGTAATTGCACCAAATGGCGCAGTAAGTTGCATGCTTTGTATCACCCTTGTGTAATTTATGTTTGTGAAACTTTGAACAAATAGTTCTTGTAACATAGATTAGTGTTTAACTTGGGATGTTAGCTTTCCAACTCAGTTACTGCTTGATTGCACATGATATTTGTTGTGAAGTTTAGACTTGTTTTCTTCAGGTAGCTGATTCCACTGTATCATAGCTGCGTCATTAAAACCCACCTGTAATCTTTATGATAAGTTCATAACATATCTGACAGCGGCAAAGTGGAGAGACTTGGTAAGTTTAGTTAAATTTTACTAACACATTGCTACGTGACTGGTGAGGCAGATTTTCTGAGATTTGAATTGAAAAAAGTGATAGTTTGCCTTAAACAAATGCATTAGCAAAAAGCTCTGTATTGAAAAATTCAAGATAAATGTAGAAATTTTGATAGATTGCAGTTTATCTTCAATGCTTTTTAAATAGCTATTTAGTTTTAGTTGTTTGTACTTTGGCAATAAGTAGCAGGAAAAACTTGTTTTTTCCTTTAGAATCATTATGAATAGAGTCATTCATCTCTGGATCTAACAGCCTGTGAGTAGAATAAGGATTAGAGTTGCTACCATTTCAGCAAGACTGACTGCATTCAGTTTATTAAATAACACATTGTAATTGATTGTTTTTTGTAATTAATACTGTAACTGTCCCAAACCGTGACTGGTTAATGTTGAAACACTAGCGTCTATCCATTCAAGCAGTCTATATATGAGGTACATTGAAGTCCTCGTGAGTTCTGTGCCTTGTTTGAAATGTCTAATTTTGACAACTAACACTCAAAGTAAAAGATTAACTTTGTTTATATATTGCTTTACCTACTCTGTGAAGTTTTACCTCGACCAATTAAGGGAGGTAGTAGCTAAATGGTAATGTCACTGGGCACAAAATCCAGAACGCCAGACTAACGCTGTAGGGACATGGGTTCAAATTCCACCATGGCAGATGGTGAAATTTCAATTTTACATCTGGATTTAAAAGCTGGACTAATACTGACCATGTTACTGTTGTTAATTGCTGTTCACTAATGTTCTTCATGGAAGGAAATCTGCTGTCTCCCATAGCAGTGTGGTTGATACTTAATTACCCTCTAGGAAATTAAGGATGGGCAATAAATGCTAGCCTTGCCAGCGACCGCCAAATCCTGTGAACGAGTTAAAAAAAAACATACATGTTATCAGGAGCCTTTGAGCAAATTCCATGCTGCACCTGCATCTAACCAACCAGAAACACATTTTCAAAGTTGTGATTTTCTTTATAAATTGGCACTAAGCGAGGCTTCCAGTATTCATTATTCAGAAGCTACTGGCAGAAACTGGAAGCGTAGTCTACCATTCAGTTATTTTTAAGCATGAAATGATATTTGTTTATTTGGAGATGTTAAGCCTTTCATGTTTTAGTTTGCATGTTCCCATGAGAAAACATTTAGAAAATATGGAGCAGACTGGGTGGGAAGGTGTGGAAAACCATTTAATGCCTTAAATTGTGAACAAAGTAAAATTTCGGCTTGGTCTGGAATTTCTTGGATCCATGAGACATAGAAGCAAAATTAGGCCGTTTGGCCCATTGAGCCTGCTCCACCATTTGAGCATGGGTAATATGTCTGTCAACCCCATTCTCCTGCGTTCTCCCCATAAACCCTTAGTAATCAAGAGCCTACCTCTGTCTGTCTTAAATACACTTAATGACTTGGCCTTCACAGCCTTCTGCAGCGATGAGTTTCACAGATTAACAACCGTCCTGCTGAAGAAATTCCTCCTCATCTCAGTTGTGAAGAGTCGTCCCATTACTCTGAGGCTGCTCCCTCGTGTCCTAGTCTCTCCTACTTGTGGAAAATTCATGTCCGTTCTATCCAGGCCTCTTGGTATTCTCTAAGTTTCAATCAGGTCCTTTCTCATCCTTCTAAATTCCATCTTGTACAGACCTAGCATCCATAACCACTCCTCACATGACAAGCCCATCATCCCTGGGATCACTCTTGTAAATCTTCTATGGACCCTGTCCTTCTGGTACATCCTTTCTCTGATGCAGAGCCTAAAATTGCTTGCATTATTCCAAATGTTGTCTGAGCAGAGCCTTATTTTGCCTCAGCAGTCCATCGCCTATCTTGTATTTGAGCCTTCTCAAAATGATTGCTAACATTGCATTTGCCTTCCTAACTGCGAACTGAACCTGCCTGTTAACCTTAAGAGAATCCTGAGCCAGGACTCCTAAGCCCCTTTGTGCTTCAGATTTCCAAAGCCTTTCCCCATTTAGAAAATAGTCTACACCTCTTTCCTACTAAAATGCATAACCTCACACTTCCCACGTTGTATTCCATCTGCGAATTGGCCCATTCTCCGGCCCATTCTCCAACCCATTCCAGGTCCTTCTGCAGCCTCCACGCTTCGTCAACATTACCTGTCCCTCCACCTATCTTTGTGTCATCTGCAAACTTAGCAACAATGCTGTCAGTTCCTTCGTCCAGATTGATCCTGTATAACATAAAAAGTTACAGTCGCGACACGGACCCTTACGGAACTCCACTAGCCTCTGACTGCCAACCTGAAAAAGACTCCTTTATTCCCACTGTCTGTCTTCTGCCAGTCAGCAAATCCTCCATCTATGCCAGTACCTTTCTCCTAACATCAGGGGCTCTTCTCTTATTTAGCAGCCTCTTGTGTGGCACCTCGTCAAAGGCCTTCTGGAAATTCAAATAGATCACATCTGTTGGCTCTCCTTCGCTCATTAGCTTCTCAAAAAATTCTCAGTTTTGGCCGACATGACTTTCGCTTCACAAACCTGTGCTGACTCAGCCCTGTTTTACCATGCACTTCCGAGTATTCTGCAGTCTCATCCTTAATAATGAACTCTAAAATCTTACCAACCACTGAGGTCAGACTAAATGGCCTATTGTATCGGTATTGTGCCTTTAAGAGGGATTTGCCTTTGAACTGGGTTATTGTGGTTGGTCAGTGGGGAGGGCGAAGCAGATAGGTGAATAGGAAAATGGACAGGTTGGGACAGAGGTTTTGAAGCTGGTGATGCAGGCACAACCACAATAACCCCCTACCTGCATCCACCTATCTCCATCTCACCTAACCTCCCTCCAGCCCCACCCACTTCCCTGTTTATTTCTGGGCTCCCCTCCCCCCTCCCATCTTGACAAAGGGTTTTGGCCCGAAACATTGACATTCCTGCTCCTTGGATGCTGTCTGACCGGCTGTGGTTTTCCAGCTCCACATTTATTAAAATTAGGATATGGCATTTTTGTGGTGTACATTTATCCGTGCTCAGTCCTAATTTAAATGCATGAAGTTGCGTTGTGATTGGAGTTCTGCATAGAAGTGACAGAAAATTTGCCTAGTTATAACATGGAAATGGCGTAAGTGTAATCAATAAATTTGTGTCTGCCAACATTGTGGCATAGAAGAGATGTAAATCATGTATTTGTGTGTATCCTTGATTGGGAAGAAATAGCACAACGTTGCTGTCATGCTATAATGATGGTGGTGGACAAATCTCGACCTTGGTGCGATATTGTCTGTCTAAATACACATTCTGCATTTTCTAAGCAAATATATTGATCCAGGCCTGAGAAATTGACTGGATAATGTTACAAGGGAGTTCCTACTGCTGGTCTTGAGCCAATAGACTGGAGTGTGAAAACTTTATTTGAGATTACTCACTGGTTAATTTTTTATTACATTTCCCTCCCTATGTTATGTGAGCAGATAAATAATTTCCAGGTAATGGCAATGTTTTCAATCACAGGGATGGGCTGATGTTACCTCATCTTTAATGTTCCTTTTTTTCTCTGAAAATATTCTTTGGTAAAATAAGTCTTTTCTGGCACTGCAAAAGAAGTTTTTAAATATTAATTCCCAAAATATACAGAGATGTTGGTGATAAATGTCTTACTTATCCTTGAGGCAGCAAGTACCTAGAAAAAAATCATCAGCTGCTTTCCTTGATTTTCTATTCTATGTGCGTTAGAGTTTGGCTGTTAGTTATAATCTACAATAGGCTAGGAGTCTATTTAACCATGCAGCTTTGATTAATCTTGCAGATGATAGTAGAAAGAACAGGTTGTTATGGCTGGACTGAGATTGAATGTCGGTCTGGTGCTTTTTAACGTGGACCTGAATTACATATGATACTGAATAGTTTGATGGATTTAAATCATAGTATAAGTACAGTATAAAAGAAAGCCATTCAGCCTGTTGAGTCCATGCCAGTTCTCTGGAACAAGTATCTTTATAGTTGCTATCTTTTCCCCAACCATGCAGAGCAAATACAGGTTGTAAAGACTCAGAAGCAATTTACTGTTGCACACATGCAGTGGCTGAACCTATAATGGACACTACAATTCTTTTGTCTTTGATTGTATATTACTTGTTAATATACCCTTCCAATACTGGATGCTCGTTGCATGGACTGCATCTCCATCTTGAGCAATTTTGCTTAAGTAGATGATTAAGAGCTGTTTGTCATCTTGTGACCCATAACAACCATCAAAATAGTTACTATTCAGCTGTACTTTGAAAACGTTTCTGTCCTGAATATCCACACTTGAATGAGGCTTTAAGTTGGAGCTTATAGCAATATTACAAAGAGTGCAGTATCACTGCATTCACCATTTCATTTGTCGTACTTTCCTCGTGTTCTCCTGTGAGCAAGATGGTTTTAAAAGATTACACATCCATATCAAAGATTAACAAACATTAAATGTTTACACACCTTTTATAGCTTAATGAACTATATAATCCTTGACCAAGCAACTTCAGAAAAAGCTTTCAGGGCATCCAAACATTGTACAGTTTAGCTCAGCGGCTTCCATAGGGAAAGAAGAATCTGATACTGGACAAGGAGAATATCTTATACTCACAGAACTATGTAAAGGTAAAGTTAAATACTGGAATGGATGTAAAATAATTTTGCTTAATACTTTGTGGACGCTGTTTGGTTGATGTTTAATCTGACTAGATGCAAAAGAAAAGTAATTGGCTTTTGTATAGAAATTCACAACTTCATACAGCGATAGCGATTCATCAATTGCTCTCTTTTGTTCCTAGGCCAGTTGGTTGAATTTTTGAAGAGGGCTGAAGCAAATAATCCACTGCCATGTAACACAGTGCTGAAGATATTTTATCAGACTTGTCGTGGAGTGCAACACATGCACAAGCAGAAACCACCAATCATTCATCGAGATCTCAAAGTAAGGAACAGCTTTTCACCCCTAGCAGTGTCAGAATATGAGCGATATGATGATTGTAAAAATGAAGTTGCTTTTTTAAAAAAGGGCAAGTATTTGAGTTTTCTTACT
The DNA here is from genome assembly GCF_021869965.1 of Rhincodon typus. Lineage (NCBI taxonomy): Eukaryota > Metazoa > Chordata > Chondrichthyes > Orectolobiformes > Rhincodontidae > Rhincodon > Rhincodon typus. The sequence goes on from NC_063334.1 coordinate 8,392,349, forward strand.
TATGGCTGAATTCTTCACTACATTTTTTTTAGATTTCCAAATGCTTATAGTAAAATGTAGCAATACAGAATGAGAAGGTTCATCCATGCCCTCACGATCTCAAGGCATGACTATTTCAAGCACTGTTTGCTGGTTTCCCACATTCTATCCTGTCAACTGAGTTCATGCAACAAGTGACTTAATTCGTAGCAAATGATGTTCACTTGTCACTTGTGAATTGGCTTCTGGTGAAGCAAAGTATCGACTTCTGTTTTCTCATCTTCAAATCCCTCCCCAGTTTTGCCCTAACCTTCTTGTAACCTCCCTCAAACCCACAAGTTTCCAGAATGCTTGTAAAGATGTGTATTTCCAATTATAATTGCTTCACTATTGTTGCCTTCTTTTATGTAGATGCTGAGATCTGGAAGTTTCTATCTACACATTTCTGCCGCTCAACCTCGCTTTTCTTGTTTAGGACAATTCTTAAAAACAACCGCTTTAACCAGACTTATCGTCAGCAAATCTCATGTTTCCTTGATGCTGTTGAACTCTTTGGAAATGTTGTGTCTGTCTTGCCAAGTCAAGACTCAATTTTATGGGATTGTCTTCATTTTAGTATGAGAATGTATACTTGCATAAGCTGCAATGCTTTATTTGCATCTGAATCTGTTGTGGAGTTCAATTCATGCTTTCTTTATATGCTGGTGAACTTGAGGTACATGAATTGACTAACGTTTAATATACATTAAATGTATAGTCACAGTTTACTGTGAGGGGGCGGGGTTGGGCTCGATGGTGGTGGGGTGACAACAACAAAAGAAATCTAAAGTTTTATGACAAAACAATTTTTCTGCACTGTTTTTCTGGTGAAATTTTAATTTTCCTGTTTTTCTAATGTCCTTTTTTTCTTGAACGGATTAATTAATTTTTGCTGTTTTCCAATTTGATTGGACCTTTCCGGAATTTAGGGAATTTTGGAAAATTAAAACATCTTCTATCTCCACAGCATCTTCTGTAGAATCCTTGACAGAAGTCATGTGACACCAGGTTATAGTCCCACGGGTTTATCTGAAATCACAAGCTTTCAGAGTGTTGCTGCTTAATTAGGTAAAGGGAAGGGAAATGTGCAGGCACAGAATTTATAGGCAGAGAGATAATTGCGAGGTAATTCCAGGTGATTAAGAGTGTCAAAAGATAGTACAAATGGTGTGAGTGGAGTGTTGACAAAAAATCAAAAATAAGATGGTGCTAGAAACAAACCAAGTGGCTGGAATAACGTGATAGAGTCGCAAGACAAGGGTCTAACCAAAGTAACAAGTAATTTAAACTGCACAAGCTAGTTAAGGCAGAGCGCACGTAACAAATTATCAAGGTGATGGTGCCAAAACAGAATAGTAAGGAAGATTTTACAAACGGATTGCGTGTAGCGCGACATGAACCCATGATCATGGTTGAGGCCGTCCTCGTGGAAATGGAACTTACCTATCGGTTTCTGCTCAGCCATTCTGCGTTGTTGTGTATTTTGAAGGCCGCCCTGGAGGACACTTTCCGGAAGATCGGAGGCTGAAAGACCTTGACCGCTGAAGTGTTTCCTGACTGGGACATGCAACAATCTGCAGGCAGGCGTGTTCCCTCCCAGTTGGGGAACAATTCAGCGGTCAAGGATGTTCAGCCTCCAATCTTTGGGTAAACATCCTCCAAGGCAGCCTTTGAGATGCAAAACAGCGCAGAATTGCGGAGCAGAAATTGGTAGCTAAGTTCCAAACCCATGAAGATGGCCACAACCTTGATCGTGGATTCATGTCGTGCTACATGTAACCTCCCTATATTGTTCTGTGTTTGTAACATCTTCGTTAGACATCATCACCTTGATAACTTGTTGTGATCTCTCTATCCTAATTAGTTTGTACAGTTTTGGATTGTTGCTTTGGTTAGACCCTTGTCAAGCGACTCATTTAACTATCATGTTATTCCAGCTATTTGGTTTGTTTCTAGCACCATCATATTTTTGATCTTTTGTAATTATCTCTCTGCCTTAAGTAATTGGATCATAGGTTATCCTTTCACTTGCTATTCAGCTGGTGACACTTTACTCACACCATTTGACACTTCTGATGACCTGCAAAGACTATTCAGCCTGTTGACAATCCATTCACACCATTTGTACTATCTTTTGACACTCTTAATTACCTAGAATTATTTTGCAATTATCTCTCTGCCTACAAATTCTATGCCTGTGCATTTCCCTCCACTTCACCTGACAAAGGAGCAGTGGTCCGAAAATTTGTGATTTCAAATAAACCTGTTGGATTTTAACCTGGTGTTGTGTGACTCCTGACTTCGTACGCTCCAGTCCAACACTGGCACCTCCACATCATTTTTTGAATACTTGGATGAAATCCATAAAGTTCTGGTGACTTGCTAGCCTTTCTTCCTATGTTTTAGAACATAGAACAAAGAACAGTACAGCACAGTACAGGCCCTTCGGCCCACGATGTTGTGCCGACCTGTTATCCTACTCTAAGATCAAACTACCCTGCATACCCTACATTTTACTATCATCCATGTGCCTATCCAAGAGTGGCTTAAATGTCCCTAATGTATCTGACTCCACTACCACTGCTGGCAGTGCATTCCACGCACCCACCACTCTCCGTGTAAAGAACCTACCTCTGACATCTCCACTATACCTTCCTCCAGTCACGTTAAAATTATGCCCCCTCGTAATAGTCATTTCCGCCCTGGGAAAAAGTCTCTGGCTATGCACTCTATCTATGCCTCTAGTACTCAGTACTACTTCTTAATACTCCTCCTCTGGTGATTGCAATTGTTTTAAATTCCTCCATCCCTTTCACTGCTTGATTCACAAATAATTCTGGTATGTCATTTCTGTCTTCTACAGCGAAGACAGCCAGACACAGTCTTGTTTGTTGCATCACCATTCCCTTCTTCCCTACTATTGACTGCTCAGACACACGATCTAGAGGACCTACATTCCTTTAGGTACTCTTGTAGTTTTTAAATACATGTAGGTATTTCTATCTAGCATTCTTTAATACTCTAATTTCTTCCTACAGATTACTTAATAGTCATTCCTTGCTGGTTTTTAAATTCAGCCCAATCTTCTGACTTAACACTAATCCTCGGACAATTACATGCTTTTTATTTCAACTCCGTTAATTAGCAAATGATGGTGCATCCTTCTCCCTAAGGCTGTCTTTCTCTCTGGAATGTATCTTCACAGACTGTTATGAAATAGTTCCCTAAATATCTACCTCTGCACTTCTGCAGCTTACACCTTAGCCTAACTTCACAGCTCACTTGAGCTAGCTCCATCTTCGTACCCTTGTAATTGCCTTTGTTTAAGTTTAAAATACTAATCATAGTTTTATTTTTGGTTTCCTCAAGCTGCATGCAAAAATCAATCATGTTATGACCACTGCTGCTGGAGGGCACCTTTACAATGAGGTTGCTATGAGACTAATTTATTAATCCTCCCTCATTTTACACTACCCATAGCTAGAATAGTCTGCTCTCTGTGGTGAGCTCTAGAATGTCTTGCTGTTGGGAATTGTCCTGAATACATGCAATAAACCCATCTTCCAGACTACCTTTGCTGATTTGATTCATCCCATCTATATTTAGATTAAAATCAGCCATGAATATCTTTCTTAAAAGCTGTGATTATTTCTTAGTTTCAAAGAAAAGTCATATTGGACTCAAAATATTTGACTGTTTCTCCCTCCATAGATCCTGCCAGATCTGCTGGTTTCTCCAGCACTTTGTTTTTAATTCAGATGTGCAGCATCCACAGTGTTTTACATTTATCCTACTACTTCTTCCTGTGTTCTCCATTCCACAGCATTATTACAACTCCCACAATTGATTTATTCCCATTGCTATTTCCCATCTCTACCCAAACTAATACAATATCCCAGTCCTTAGAACTAATGTAACTTCTCTCTATTGTATTAATGGCATCCTTGATTAATACAGCTGTGTGTCCACTCTTTTCTTATTTTCTGTCATTCCAAAATGGCATGTATCTTTAAATACCTAGTCCCATCATTAGTCACCTTGCAGCCACACTTCTTTTATGGCTGTCATTTCATAGGTACTTATTTCAATGGAGGATTGGTAGGCTGAGTTGGCTGGTGATGGCGCAGGTTCAATTCCTGGACTGGAGGAGGTTGCCATGAATGGCCCACCTTGCCTGAGGCATGGTGACCCTCAAGTTAAACCATCACCAGTTGTCGTTCATAATGAGATTATGTCAATCTTACCGTTTACCTTAATCATTTCTAATTGAGCTGACAAGTCATCTCTTTTGTTCTAAACACTATGGGCTTTCAGATACAGAGCTTTTAGGTTTTTGTTACTGTTTTGCAAACTCTAGCCATATGTGCTGTCATACATGTAAACTTGTATCCTCTGTCTCTTCCTCACATGCTCTGATTATTATTGTTATTACTACTACACAGATTAGTGGGGAGGAATTTCTTCTCAGAAGGTGGTGAATCTGTGGAATTCACATAAATTCAAGTCAGAGGAGGACAGATTTTTAATCAACATGGGATTGGGAGTTATGAGGAAAATGCAGGAAAGTGGAGTTGAGAATTATCAGATCATAAAGGATGGGCTGAATAGCCTCATTTTGCTCCGACATCTAATGGTCTTATAGTTGGGCTGATGACCTGTGCTGTATAATCTTACAATTAATGGAATTCACTAGTACCTTGATTCTTTTTCTTCATTGCCAAATGTTGAGATATTTTGGAATTACTGAGTCTTGTAAAATGTTACTCACCTATCAGTTTTGGTTTGATATACTAATTATTTGAACTCTCTGACAGAACTGAGTTGTTTTTTTTATATTCATCTCTTAAATTGAATCCCAAATCGAAGGATGCAGTTTAATTTCACATTGAGAGCTGACTCATGTAGCTTTCAGACTTGGTATTTTTTTCCACCTTTCCGAGCAGTTAATGCTCTGCAGTTATAAATATGCTTATGGAATGTCCCACTGTCCAGAAAGAAAACACTGTTATGAATAAAAGCAATTTTTTTGTTTGTACATTGCAACAAAAGTAAGGCATGACTAAATCAAAAATGTGTAGGCCCCTTGGAAGTTTTTCCGGTAATTCCTTGGAAAAGTTATGCCTACATTAGTTTTATTTAAAGCATCACCCACCATAGATTTTTCAACTAAAAACCCAACTTAATTTGTTGGTATCACAGTATCATAGTTGCTGATCTTACTTTTGCTCCATTGTTTCTTCTGTAATACAGGTCGAAAACCTCTTGGTCAGTCATCAGGGCACGATTAAACTCTGTGATTTTGGCAGTGCCACAAGTATAGCACACTATCCTGACTACACCTGGTCTGCACAGAAAAGAGCAATGGTGGAAGAAGAGGTACTTGGTACTTTAATTATTAGTTAAGAATATCTACTGAATGTCACAAATCTATACAGTAACTATGACCAAAGGGAAAGTACTAGGGAAACTAATGCGGGGGACTGGGTGAGTGCATACCAATCAATATTTATCCTTCAGTTGGCATCATTAATGTGGCTAAAACAGGCTGGTTGATCATTGCTGTCAGTCAAATCTTGCTGGGTGCATATTGGCTATTGTATTTCCCTATATTACAACTGACAACATTCCAATGTACTTAACTGGCTGCAAAGAACATAAGATGATAAAAGGTACCATAGCAGTAAAAGTGCTTGAATACTTAAAGTACTATTACAATAGTATGTAAAAGGGAAAAACAGATTAGAAAGATGTAAAATGAAAAGGATAAGTGAACCCAATGTAGGGCCCTACAGTTTGAAATGGGGACACAGAGAATGGAAAGCAAGGAATGGCAGGGTAATTAAACAAATACTTTGGGTCTGATTTAATAGAAGAAGACATAAATAACTAACCAGGAATGCGAGGGAATCAAGGGTCTAACGAGAATGAATAATTGAAGGAAATTAGTATTAGTGAAAAATTTGTGCTGGAAAGCTGAAAAGTCCCCAGTGCCCGATGATCTGCATCCTAGAGTACTAAAAGAAGTCCCCAAGAAAATAGTGGATGTGTTAATTGTCATCTTCCAAAATTCTGTGAATTCTGAAACAGACCTCTCTGAGAGTGGCAAATGTACTTCATTATTTAAAAACAAAGTAGACAGAAAGCAGTGAATTATACATCAGTTAGCCTAACATCAGTCCTGGGAAAAAGCTAAAGTCTATTATAAAGGACATGATAACAGGACACTTAGAAAATATGATTGGAATTAGACAAAGTCAACATGGGAAACATCTGACAAACTTGTTGGAGTCTTTGTGGATGTACTTTTATTGTATTATTGTGGCTGTCAGCTGTAACTCATTTGGTTGCACTTGTGCTTCTGTGTCACGTTTGCAGATTCAAGCTGCCTGTCGAGGCTTGATTTACAAAAATCAAGGCTGACTCTCTAGTGCAGTATGAGAAAATATTGTGCTGTCAGTGGTGCTTATTTTGGATGAAAAATGAAACTGAGGCCTATCTGTCTGCACACATGGATGTCAAAGTTGTCATGGCACCATTTTGAAGAAGAGCAGAGGAGTTACCCTAATGGTGTTTCAGACATCACACTTAGATATCCATATGTTGAATTAGGCAGTAAAAGATTTTCAGAGATTTTGAAAGGTTTTATCGTAAGTCTGTAGTCTAGTACAAGCATCAGTTTTCACTTTCCCTTATCGTCCATTTCCCTGTCCAGAAACTGATAGCCTGCTGAAGAAGTGCTCAGTTTTTAAAATGTGAATGAACCTGCTATCAAATTACCTAATCATCTAATTAACAAACACTATCCCTAGGGACAGTGTAACCAAGAACTCAGCTCTTTTTGTTTGCTTTTTCATTCAAACTTTTATTAACAAGTTTGCTGATACATAAATCTTTGGAAGGGATCAGATTCCTCAGCCACTGTTTATAGATGCTTCAACTCCTGTAGTCAGCTAACTTCAGAATAAGGGCTAAGGTGGTGTTGTGGGCTCAATTCCCTCCAGCTACTGTTTTCACGCAGGATCCACAAGGACAGATACCAAGTACCGACCTCTCCATCTTGGTCTTCCTACAGAGGGAGCAGGTGTACTTGGCTTGTTGACTGATTGTGATCTTCTGCACCAGTTTGCAAAGGTTGCTACATAGTAGGTTTATTATTTCTTCATGATCCCAACCTTCTTCATTTACTTTGTCACCTGCCTGTTTGGAGCAGAGCAGAACTCAAATGTTTTTTGTTGAGAGTTCAGTGTCTTTTAATGCATATATAAAACTTCCACCAAGTCACCTGATTTGCTAGTTAAACGAACAATTGACAAACAGTGCCCAAGCTCAGCTTTTAATATCTTTTAATGAATTTGTTCAGACATGTTATTACACACTTCTAGACGAGGTGAACCTGTGCCTCCTGGTTCAAAGGTTGGTACATTGCACCACAAGAGCCCTTAAGAGAGCTTTACTCTTTTTTACTCATCAACTTCTTCAGGGATGTTGTTACACTTCTCTGGAACAGGTTCGACTTGAACCTGGGTCGGGGTAGTCTGACTACCTGTCAACCCTGGAGCTGATCTGTTTAAGACTTAAGGCTGTATTTCTAATTTGGCTAGTGTCCAATATCTATTTGTAAATCAGAATCCAGTGATTCTGGTTGTTGGTTTGTGCTTCAGTAACCTAAATGGAGCACATTACTCTATGTCTGGTCTGGTCATTGTTTGTAAAATCTTAACACGGCTTGTGGGATTCATATTTCATAATTTTAGACTTCTGTTTGTATGTGCTGTTTTGTAACCTCTAGCCTTATAATCTCTAGTAGGAATTGATTTATCTTCTGAAGTAAAATGGAATTATGTTGTCAATGATACTCCTACTAAGCATCAACGTGTATTTTCATTTCAACCATGACGAATAATGAAACATAAAGAAGCTTTTTGTTTTGTCTTTGTTTACCAGATTACAAGAAACACAACCCCAATGTACCGGACACCAGAAATAATAGATCTTTATTCCAACTATCCAATCAATGAAAAACAGGATATATGGGTATGTTTGTATTTGTTAATTCAGTTTTGCATTCATTTGCGAGACATGGAGATTGCTGGTACAGCTAGATTTATTGCACATCCTTAATTGCTTTTCAAAAGCTATTGGTGAAATGCCTTGAATACAACTAAGTGTCTTGCTAGTTGAAGGTTTAACAATATTGTTGTGGACCTGGAGCCACTTGTAAGCCACGTCGGCTAAGGACAATAAGATTTCTTTCTCGAAAGGATTTAGTGAACCAGATGGACTTTTACAACAATCTAGTAGCAGCATGGTCACCGTGTCTGAAGCTAACTCTTGATTATAGATTTATTCAGTTAGTTGAGTATAAATTATCCAGCTGCTATGGTGGGATCTGAACTCTTGTCTCTGGATTATTAGATGAGTCAAACATGCTCTGTCTTTTATAAATCTGTGCTAGTTCTTCAAGCTCTAATTGATTTGTTTGTAAGATTATGGCAAGTCTTTCTGTTATCTTCACTCCCAATTCCTTGAACAACCTGAGATGGAAGCTATCTAGACCAGGTTACTTATCAACACTAATCAGAGCCAACATTTCAAGTACGCTTTACTGAGAAATTTTCATCCCAATCATTACCTCTGTCATCTTCATATATTCTGCTATTTTGTCAGCATCCTCTCCTCAGTAACAGATGCCAGTTACTTAGTAATGGAACTGACCTTGCCCTGTGACTCTATGCATGCACATATCACCTTCTTTGATCCTACAAAGGACCACTCCACCTTACAGACCTGTTTGTTACTTACATGCCATTAGAAGCTTTTTGGAGTTGTTTTTGTTTTAATTGCCATTCTGTCTCTGCCAGTCTTATTTCTCTCTTTACTTCCTCTCTCAACTTGTATTTGGCTTGCTTTTCAGTTGAAAAATTCATCTGACATGCATTCATCATAATCTCCATCTCCCTTTTCATCTGTCGTTGGTTCCCTCTTAGCATCCTTGAAAGATTTTCTCTTTACCATTTGCTGTTCCATTACTCGTCATTGTGTCAGTTTTTACTTTCCTTTCACCCTGGATAGATCCCTTCTTGTTCCACTAAAGTTAATCCTTTATGCAAGTTCTAGTTCCATTTCTCCTTGCTCCTCTCCATTACTAATCTAAACCTTTGGTACAGTTTCCCCCATGGACCTCTTACTTTGAGATTATGCCCTCTGATCCTAGGTTTTCCCACAAGATAGTCAAGCCCCCTAAGAATCTTATATGTTTCAATAAATTTGTTTCCTTCTCTCCTGAGCTCCAATGAGTGCAATCCAAATCTTCTCAATCTCTCCATGTAAAAAAGTCCAGAATCAACCTCGTGAATCTTCTCTGGGCTGGATCCAATGCCAATATATCTTTACTCAGAAAAGGGGCTAAAACTGTGCTTGTTATTCCATTTGTACTCTGGGAAGTGACTTGCATAGTTTCAGCAAGGTACTATATTTTTATAGTCCATTCCCTTTGAAATAAAGACCAACATCCCAATTACCTTCCATATCCCCTGCTGAACTTGGATACTAGCTTTTTATGATTTATGCATCAGGACTATCATATCCTTCTTTGCTCCAGAGTTCTACAGTCTTTCTCCATTACAATAATATTCTGCTTTTCCTTTCTTTGTGCCGAGGTGCACAACTTCATGTTTTCCAACATTATATTCCATCTGCCAGTACTTACTTAATTTATCTATATATCTGTCTGTAGACTCTTTGTACCATCCTCACTACTTGCCTTCTCATTTAATTTCATATCACTTGAAAACTTGGCGATAGTACATTTAGTTCACTTACCAAGTCATTGCTATATATTGAAAAATAATTGTGGCCCCAGCACTAATCCGTGCGGTACTAGCGACTGGTTGCCATCTTGAAACTGTTCCCTTTACCCAACTGTACCCAATTCTGTCTGCATGTCACTATTCTACTCCCAACACCTTAAATTTATTTTATTAATTAGTCTAACGTACAGTACCTTGTCAGAAGCCTTCGGAAATCTAAATTTATCACATCTACTGGTTCTTCTTTATCTGTACTGCTTGTTATGCCCTCAAAGAATTTTGTCAGGCATGATTTCCCCTTCGTGACACCACACTGACTCTGCTTGGTTATTTTATGTATGTCTAAATGCTTTGCTAAAACATCCTTTATCATAGACTTTAACATTTTCCCAATGACAGATGTTAAGATAAGTGGGTTACAATTACCTGTTCTTGTCTTTCTCCATTTTTTGAATGTGTGCTACATTGCCAGTTTTCCACTGGCACCTTCCCTATCTCTGTAGCTATTTTCTTTAATATGCATCTCATCAGGTTCAGGGTACCCAGCAGCATTTATCAATAATACCATAAAATGGAGGAGAGTAAGTCAGCCATTAAGCCCATTGAATCTGCTCTGCCATTCAATGAGATGATGGCTAATCTGATAATCCTCAACTTCACCTTCCTCCCTTTTCCCCATAACCCTCGATTCCCTTATGGATTGAAAATCCTTCTATCTCAGCTTGAATGTATTTTATGACCCAGTGTCAACAGCCCTCTGCAGTAAAGAATTGCAAAGAGAGAAGAAATTCCTCCTTATCACTGTCTTAAATGTGCAACTGATTTTTCTGAGATTATGCCCTTTGACCCTTGACTCTCCCACAGGGAAAACAGCTTTTCTGCATCTGCTGTATCAAGTCCCATAAGAATCTTGTATGTTTCAATTAGGTTGCCTCTCATTCTTCTTTATTCCAATGAACACAGGCACTATCTATTTGACCTCTCCTCGTACGACAGTCCCTCTTTACTTATCAGCCCAGTGAACCTTCTCTGGACATCTTTCCTTAGATGTTCACAGTATTCCAGGAGTCGTTTACCAAGTACCTTGAATAATTTTAGCAAAACCTCCCCGAATAGAAAAAGGCAAATTGACCTGCAGGCAAGTACCTGCTGATAATTGCAGTTGTGCATTGAGTTAACCTGTGTAATTAACATGGAGCTTTTAGTGAAATGTATTTTGTAACTTTCTTTAGGCTTTAGGTTGCATCCTCTACCTTTTGTGCTTTAAGCAGCATCCATTTGAAGATGGTGCTAAGCTTGGAATAGTAAATGGAAAATACTCAATTCCTTTGAATGATACCAGATACACTGTTTTTCATGATCTTATTCGTAAGTATCTTTTGCAAACTACATTATTTCTCAGTTCAATGTTCTGGATTCATTTTGCAGATATGTTACTGACTCGTTGACTCACAAATAAAAGTAAATTATTGTTTGGTTATTTAGCAGCAATGAACTTGGGTGTGGGAGTGCACAGGGTTAATCCTGTGGTGTGGATTCTTTAATTTGTAAAGTAGCTAGAATAATCTGGGCTTTATTTTATGAATGACACTCTTTAACTATTGAAAACGTGATAAAATGGTATAAAATACATCTAGCAACAGTAGCATTACGTCTGTATTGTGTCATAAGGACGATGTGGAGGAGAGTTAGATGGATAAACTTGCAGAGGGTTTTCTGGTACGTGCTGAGGAAGTAACTGAAGACAGGTGCCATTAGAAGAGTGAAGAAAGGCTAGAGGCGTAGAAAGAGTTCAGAGTGAAGTGTTGTAAAACTGGAGGTGGTTGTAGGTACAGGTGAAATCGAGGCCATTCAGGAAATGAAATTCAAGAATGAAAATAACAACTTGGTGAAGAATGGTGCATAGGTTGTGACTGAACCCAAGATCCACTGTGAAATAAGTTGGCACATGTATGAATGGAAGTGTTGACAACAGTTGAGCTGAGATAGTGGCAGAGGCAGAAGCCAGGAGATGTGTAAAAGATGAACAAGATTTGGGAGGCAACAATATTAAGTAAAAAAACCTGAAAGATCTGCGGATGCTGTATATCAGGAACAAAAATAGAAGTTGCTAGAAAAGCTCAGCAGGTCTGGCAGCATCTGTGAAGAAAAAAATCAGAGTTAACGTTTCGTTTCTGGTGACCCTTCCTCAGAACTGATGGTGGCTGGGAAAACATCAGTTTATATGCAGAAAATAGGGAGGGGGATGGGGTCAGGAGTAAATGATAAGGTAAAGGATAGAGCCCGAAGAGAGAGAAGAGCAGTTGGATAGACAGAGGAGTTGATAAAGATCTGGCTAGGAGGGTGAACAGCTGTTAATAGGGACTGTTAGTGACACTATTAAGAAACTTGGGCAGGAAAGAGAGATTACCCTTTTTTGTAATTTATCTTGCAAATTTCTTTAGGGATAGTGGTGACAGCGGTTTGAAAGGATTTGTAACAGAACCTGAGGAGAGGGACCATTTACAGTTTTATCTTGAGGTTGGAAGGAGAACTGGTGGCCAGCAGTTTTATGGGAATTGTGTCAAAGCTCTAGGAAGAAGCTTTATGGACAAGAAGAGCTTAAAGAATGTATGAGGAGCCAAACGAGAGGGCGATGCATAGTCATGGCTAATCTCACATTCCATTGCTTTCAAAAGATGAATAAGGGAATCTCAACGGATTGTTCTTCGTTTTTAACTTTCAATGAGCTTGTGAACTGAGAACTGTTATAAAAATCTGGGTTCGAACTTTGTTTTATTACAGCTTGTCAAATTGGTGTGATGCTTCAACCAAATCATACTTAAATAGCAAGGTCTAGCTTAAGGTTGTTTCAATAAAATAATTTGAAACATCTTACTTTTTATTGTTTAAGGCACTACACTGCAAATTGTTTTTAAATCTTTCTTTAGATCCGTAAAGCTTGTAGATCAAACATTCTTCTTGATACATACTATATTGTGATTAAGAATTTTCATGAACTGCTTCAGGAGGGAACAAAACTTTGTAGACTGTAGAACATAGCAAAAGGGACAGGCTATTTAGCTCTTCAATCTGTTCCACCATTCGGTTAGGTCATAGTTTATCTACAGCCTAAATCCAAATATCAGTTGTTGGGTAGCAAGCAGGAGATTTTATATGTTTGGATTTTCAGATGGTTTGATAGTGTTCCACACTTCAGGCTACTTAATGAGATAAGAGCCCGTGGTGTTGGAGGTGGGATATTAGCATGGATAGAGATTGGTTAACTAATAAGACAGAGTTGGGATAAAGGAGCATTTTCAGCATAGCACACTGTAACTATTTGAGTGTCACAGGGATCCGTGCTGGGGCCATAATTATTTACAATGTATATTAATAATTTGGATGAGGAAAGTAAATACACTATAGCTAAGTTTGCAGATGACCCAAAGTACTGGAAGACAAGTGATGAGGATGAAGCAGAGAGTCTGCTGTGAGATATGGACAAGTTAAAAGAAAGGGCAAAAACTTGGCCGGTGGAAAATAACTTGGGGACATGTGAAGTTATGCACTTTGGCCGGAATAATAGCAGAGTTGAATATTATTTTAATGGAGAAGGACTGCAGATATCTACAGAACAAAGGGATTTGAGAGTCCTCGTCCATGGATCACAAAAAGCTAGCATCCAAATTCAGCAGGTCATGGGGAAAACAAGTGGATTGTTGACCTCTGTGTCAAAGGGAATGGACTATAAGAGTGGGAAGCTTTTGCTAAACCTATTCAAGAGACTAATCAGACCACAGCTGAAATACTGTGAATAATTTTGTGCCCTTTAGCACTGGCATTAGAGGCAGTCTAGAAATAAATAGGTAAGGTTTGGAGGGATGTGGGTCAGGAGCAGGCAGGTAGGACTAGATTAGTTTAGGATTATGTTTGGAATGGACTGGTTGGACTGAAGGGGCTGTTTTCATGCTGTATGACTCTATGACTGATAATAAGAGGGACTGTCTTATGAGGCGAGGTCTAGTAGGTTGTGCTTGTACTCATTGCAACATTGAAGAATGAGATGTGACCTTATTGAAAAATATAAGATTCTTAAGGTATTGACAGGTTAGATGTGGAAAAGTTGCCTTGTATTGAGGCTGGAGGAGGAGTAATGGGGCACAAAGAAATGGTGGAAGAACTGAATATGTACTTTGCATCAATCTTCATGGTGGAAGAAACTATTAGCTTAGCAGGACTTCACAAAAGTCAGGGGGCAGAGGTGAGTGTAGTGACCATCACTAAGGTGAAGATGCTGGAGAAGCTGAAAGATCTGAAGTTGGATAAATCACTTGGACTGGATGCATTACGCACCAGGGTTCTAAAGGAGATAGTTGAGGAGCTGATGGAGGCATTGGTGGTGATCTTTCAGGAATGATTGAAATCAATGAAGGTCATGGAAGGACTCTAGAATGCTAAGAGTATGGATAGCGAGGTCTTTTTCAGCATGGCAGTTGGTGACTAGTGGAGTCCTGCAGGGGTCCATCTTGGGACCATTATTATTCGTGATATACATTCATCAGATTGTTAAGGAACCGAAGGCATTGTTGCTACGTTTGCAAATGACACAAAGATAGGTGGAGGGATACATGTTGTTGAAGAGGCAGGATACTGCAGAAGGATTTGGACATGCTATGAGAGTAGGCAAAGAATTATCAGATGGAATACAATGTGGGAAAGTATGAGGTGTTAATGCACTTTGGTAGAAAGAATAGAAGTGTACACTATTTTCTAAATGGCAAAAGGTTTCAGAAATCTGAAGCATAAAGGGACTCAGGAGTCCTCGTTCAAGATTCTTTTAAGGGTAACATGCAGGTTCTGTTGGCAGTTAGGAAGGCAAATGCTATGTAATCATTGAATTGAGAGGGCTGGAATACAAGAGCAGGGTTGTAGTACTGAGTTTCTATCAGGTTCTGGTCAGAATTATCAGAATATTTGGAATATTGGGAGCAGTTTTGGGCCCTGAATCTAAGGAAGGATGTGCTGGCATTGCAGCAGTTCAGAGGAGTTTACAAAAATGATCCTGGGAATGAAAGGCTTGAAAAGAGCAGGCTAGGCCTCTGGATCTCAGTTCGATGGAGGGGATCTCATTGAAACTTATAGAATACTAAGAGGCTTGGATAGAGTGAACGTTGAAAAGCTGTTTGTACTAGTACGAGAGACGGCCCGAGGGCACAGCCTCAGAATGAAGGGACCACCCTTTAGAACTCAGATGAGGGATTTCTTCGGCCAGAAGTTGGTAAATCTGTGGAACTCATTGCTCCAAAAGGCTGTGGAGGCCAAGTCATTGAGTGTATTTAAGACAGAGACAGGTTCTTGAGTAGTGAGGGGGTCATGGATTATGGGGAGAAGGTAGGAGAATGGATATGAGAAACATATCACCCATGATCAAATGACGGAACAGATTTGTTGGTCCAAATGACTCTAATTCTTCTCTTATACCTTTTGGTCTTAAGAACTTGAGCAACTGATACCACAGCTACCAATGGTGGAGCAATTATTCAGCTGAATACGCAAGAGTGCAAGAGACCATAATTAGAGGGGTACAGATATTTCAGAGTTTTGTTGGATTGGAGGCAATTACACATAAGATAAGAATTTTAACAACAGTGCATTGCTTGTTCAGGAGCAAATATAGAGTCGTACAGCATGGCAACAGACCCTTCAGTCTAATTTGTCCATGCCGACCAGACATCCCAATCTGATGTCGTCCCCAATTTGCCAGCATTTGGCCCATATCCCTCAAAACCTTTAATATTCATATGCCTATTCAGGTACCTTTTTAAAGGTTGTAATTGTACCTGCCTCCACCACTTCTTCGGGCAGCTCGTTGCATACACGCACTACCCTCTGCGTAAAGTTACCCCTCATCCTTTTTAAATCTTTCCCCTCTCATCTAAACCTATTCCCTCTGGTTTTGAACTCCCCCACTCTAGGAAAAAAGACCTTGGCTATTCACCCTATCCATGCCCCTCGTCATTTTATAATCCTCTATAACGTCACCCCTCAGTCTCTGATGCTCCAGGGCAAAAAGCCCCAGCCTTTTCAGCCTGTCCCTGTAACTCAAACCCTCCAATCCCAGCAACAACATTGTGTTCATTTCTGCACCCTTTCAAGTTTAACAATTTCCTTCCTGTGGAAGGGTGACCAGAATTTGTATGCAGTATTCTAAAAGTGGCCTCACCAATGTCCTGTACAGCTGCAACATGATATCCCAACTTCTAAGTGTGCCTGATGTTGCCTTCACCATCGTGTCTATCTGTGACTCCACTTTCAAGGAACTGATATTCTGCACCCCAGGTCTTTTTGTTCAGCAACACTCCCCAGGGCCCTACCATCAATTGTTTAAGTTCTGTCCTGGTTCTCCTTACCAAATGCAACACCTCACATTTATCTAAGTTAAACTCCATCAGCCACTCCTTGGCCTATTGGCCCACTGATCAAAGTCCCATTGTACTCTGTGGTATTCTTCTTCACTGTCCACTGCACCACCTATTTTGGTGTCATTTGCAAACTTACTTATCAGACCTCCTATATTCACATCCAAATCATTTCTATAAGTGATGAAAAGCAATGGACCTAGCACTGATCCTTGGGGCACATCGCTGGTCATTGGCCTCCAGTCTGAAAAGCATCCCTCTACCACCATCCTCTGTCTCCTACCTTCAAGCCAATTTTGTATCCAGTTGGCTAGCTCCCTGTGAATCCCATGTGATCTAACCTTACTAACCAGTCTACCTTGTAAGACCTTGTCAAACGCTTTGCTGAATTCACTGTTTATAGCATACAAACGTTTATAGTGGACAGTCAGAAAGAATGCTGATACTAGCAACAACTAAATAATGAAACCACGATTACTTGCAATTTATGTTCAATAAATACACAATAACGTCACAAGTTACCTGCTTAAAAACACCTGTACTCATTTTCTAATAAATAGATCACTTCACTGCCCCTTGTGGGCATTGCATCTATCACAAGCATTTCCTTAACCAGGTTACTTTGCCAAACAAACAGGTAAGTTTAGATTGCCACACTTCATTTGGGCACATGCTGCTTCATCACAAGGTTTTTGATTCTTCTTGTAATCCAAAGTTCCAACAATGTACTGATCTTAAAGCATCTTGAGCTAAATGTACCACTAAATCAACACTAAAATAATTTAGGAGGCCACAAAAAAGTTTGGATATGTTAGGCATAACTTTTTTTTTTACAAACCTAGAATGTATAACTGAAATGTCCCTCTTTCAGAAATAAAGTAAGAGTGCATTCATTTATG
Source organism: Rhincodon typus (assembly GCF_021869965.1). Taxonomy (NCBI): domain Eukaryota; kingdom Metazoa; phylum Chordata; class Chondrichthyes; order Orectolobiformes; family Rhincodontidae; genus Rhincodon; species Rhincodon typus. Next base: position 8,409,476 of record NC_063334.1, read on the forward strand.
GGATATTTCCTTTGTGCGCCTACTATAGTATTGTGTTTTTAAATGTTGCATATCATATCTAGTACATGATCCAAGCATCGATCAATGAACATGGGGATTATGGGGAATGGAACTTGCTGAGAGTTTAGACTTGTGTTGCAGAGTTTCACATAACCTCAGCTTTATAGAGAGAATTATATGAGAGACCAGGCAGGATTGTTGTAGAATAGTGGTTCAAGAGGAAATGAAAGCATGCTTGGGTGTTTCAGGAGCAGCTGAGCTGAGGTAGCAACAAAGTCAATTGATGTTATAGAGGTGTGAATATGAGGTCCAAAGCTCACCTGCAAAATGGATGATCTCTCAATCACCTTGACTACATTTTGCTTACTTGGCTTAGTCTATTTGTAACGTTCTGCTGAGATCAACATAACCTTGTGCTGATTGACTTTAATGTCATTTGCAAACCTCATGCAGCTCTCAATTTCCTTGTTTCAATCTTGAATGTATGTGGTGAGAAGCTGAGACTACAATACAGATCCTTTGGGATTGCCACTTTTCACTTTCTTCCATTCGGAGAACAAACTGTTTATTCCCACTTCATTCTTTTCTACTTCTTAGCCTGTTAGGGTTAGGCATAGTACCTCAGTGGTTAGCACTATTGCCTCACGGTGCCAGGCACCAGGAATCGATTCCAACCTTGGGTTACTGTCTGTATGGAGTTTGCACATTCTCTCCTTGTCTGCATGGATTTCCTCTGGGTGCTCCACTTTACTTCCACAATCCAAAGATGTGCAAGTTAGGTGGATTGGCCATGCTAAAATGCCCATAGTGTCCAGGAATATGTAGGTTAGGTGGATTAACCATGGGAAATGCAGGGTTACAGGGATAGGATAGGGTGGGATGCAGACTTAATTGGTGAATGGCCTGCTCCTGCACTGTAATCTATGCTGTAAGGTTATTTCCAATTCTGTGCACATTTTGTTCATAATGTCTTGTGCAAAGCCACAGTAAATGTATTTCAAGAGTCTGTTTAAAGAATATCCCTATCTACTTGTGATCTATATGGTAAAATCTTAGATCACATATGCTATCCCTTTTTCTCTTAGTTGTGGGTAAACCTCCTGCTATTCCAGGCAGGGAACTGGAGTCGTACAAATTGGCGGTATATCTTGAACAAAGGGTGGGACTGCAATCAGGGACCTGCATTCATTTTATAAAATACAAAAGAACTGAAGTGTCCCATTAGGCAGTCCCAGCAGATTGGAAAACTGCAAATGTGACGCCACTGTTTAAAAAGGGAAGTAGACAAAAGATGGGGAATTATAGACTAGTTAGCTTAACCTCTGTAGTGGGGAAGATGCTTGAGTCTATTATCAAGGAAGAAATAGCAAGGCACCTTGGTAGAAATTGTCCCGTTGGGCAGACGCAGCATGGGTTCATGAAGGGCAGGTCATGCTTGACAAATCTTTTGGAATTCTATGAAGACATTACGAGCGAGGTGGACAATGGGGACCCAGTGGATGTGGTGTACCTAGATTTCCAAAAGGCCTTTGACAAGCTGCCGCACAAGAGGCTACTGCATAAGATAAGGATGCATGGCATTAAGGGTAAAGTATTAGCATGGATAGAGGATTGGTTGACTAACAGGAAGCAAAGAGTGGGGATAAATGAGCACTAGTCACTGACTGCCAGCTAGAATAGCAGTGTGCCTCAGGGATCGGTGTTGGGACCGCAATTATTTACAGTTTATATAGGTGATTTGGAGTTGGGGACCACGTGTAGTGTGTCAAAGTTTGCAGATGACACTAAGATGAGTGGCAGAGCAAAGTGTGCAGAGGATTGTGAAACTTTGCAGAGGAACATAGATACATTGAGTGAGTGGGCAAAGGTCTGGCAGATGGAATACAATGTAAATAAATTTGAAGTCATACATTTTGGTAGGAGTAATAGTAAAAAGGATTATTACTTGAATGGTAAAAAGTTGCAGCATGCTGCTATGCAGAGGGACCTGGGTGTCCTTGTGCATGAATCACAGAAGGTAGGTCTGCAGGTACAACAAGTAATTAGGAAGGCAAATGGAATTTTGTCCTTCCTTGCTAAAGGGATTGAAATTAAAAGCAGAGAGGTTATGTTGCAGCTGTACAAGGTGCTGGTGAGGCCACATCTGGAGTACTGTGTGCAGTTTTAGTCTCCTTACTTGAGAAAGGATGTACTGGCACTGGAGGGGGTGCAAAGGAGGTTCACTAGGTTGATTCCGGAGTTGAGGGGGTTGGCTTATGAGGAGAGACTGAGTAGATTGGGATTATATTCATTGGAATTCAGAAGATTGAGAGGGGATCTTATAGAAACATATAAAATTATGAAGGGAATAGATAATATAGAAGTAGAGAGGATGTTTCCACTGGCAGGTGAAGCGAGGACAAGAGGGCATAGCCTCAAGATTAGAGGGAGCAGATTTAGGACTGAATTGAGAAGGAATTTCTTCACCCAGAGGGTTGTTAATCTATGGAATTCCTTGCCCAGTGAAGTAGTTGACGCTACTTCAGTAAACGTTTTTAAAGAAAAGGTAGATTTTTTTTGAACAATAAAGGAATTAAGGGTCACGGTGAGAACGCGGGTAAGTGGATCTGAGTCCACGAAAAAATCAGCCATGATCTTATTGAATGGCGGAGCAGGCTCGAAGGGCCAGACGGCCTACTCCTGCTCCTAGTTCTTATGTTATGTTCTTATTATGCATAATGTTGGCTGAAGCAAATTGAAGTGCATGATGGTCACTTTTTCATGTTTTGGTGTGATATATTACTGTTAATCTATGCTGATTAGGTACTCAAGGTATGCTGCAGATCTGGAAAACATAATCTTGGCTGATGCTTCAGTGCAATGTCGCTGGGGTAATGCCTTGTAAATGGTGCTGATCCTCAATTTTCTGATTGTGTCAGTGCAAAAGAGCTCAATACACTTCTCAAATAAAAGCAAAGGAATTCTTCCAATATCCTGGCTGACCAACACAGAGAAAACAGATTGACGGGGTGTTATCTCACTGCTGTTTTAGCACCTTACCGGATGCGAGTTGGCTACAGGGTATGCCTATGCCAAATTAGGCTGCATCTAAAATTGCTCATGTTTGAGTAACACTGTGAAACAGTCCAAATATGGGAAGGGACTGTATAAGTACAATTTTCCTTATTTTCGTTTAAGCTGTGATTCCTAATTTGTTACAGAGATAGTAGGAACTGCTGATGCTGGAGAATCTGAGACAACAAGGTGTAGATTTGGATGAACACAGCAGGCCAAGCAGCATCAGAGGAGCAGGAAAGTTGACGTTTCGGGTCTAGACCCTTCTTCAGAAACGGGGGAGGGGAAGAGGATTCTGAAATAAATAGGGAGAAAGGGGGAAGCGGAAAGAAGATGGATAAAGGAGAAGATAGGTGGACAGCTAGCTAAGTGGAATCTGTGGAGGAAATTAGAGTGAATCCTTGTACAATGTTTTTGCCATATTTGTTAACTCATATTGACTGAAAGTAGTATGATGGCCTATATTTTTTACTGTTTTATTGCTGTAGGTAATATGATGAAGATAAATCCTGAAGAGCGATTGACTATTACGGAGGTTGTGAATCAACTGCAGGAGATCGCTGCTGCTAGGAATATTAATCTTAAATCCCCAATTACAGAGGTAATTCTCAAGTTGTACAATAGGGGGTTTATCTTGCATTTAAAACCACATTCAAAAGGGAATTTGAATATAAATTAAAATCTCAACAGTTAAATACCAATGGGCTAATGCATTAAATTGCTTGATCCCTGGTTTATTTATTTTTGCTAATTAAAAACAAAACGTTTGAATACAGGAAAACAGTAACCTTTGAATGTGCTGCAGGTCATGAAGTTGTTAAAGAGTGACACAGTTGGCACATGATTCCACTGACCAAAGGCTTGGCTAAGTTAATTTGCTGGATCATGTATGTTAATAATCAGCCCATCAGCAACCAGAGCAATGATTAAATCAAGCTGTTCACTCTATTACTCACAACATTCCTGAGTCTCTTCATTTGAGTCTGGTATTTTAGGAACAGAAAATATTAATTGATTTGTATATGTCTCGATCTGATTGCAATGGAGGAAATGTCACTGTGATTTCCTCTGTTTTTGATGTCTGCAAATAAGCTGCTTATCATCAGTGTTTGAATACAATGTAGATCTTTCTTGAAGGTAAGATGATCTGATCATTATTTCATATCCTGTTGTGCTGATGGGCAGGTATTTCTTTAGCTGACTGCGCTGGGCCTTTTGTAACAATTGTCACTTGTGATGTATGGTGTGTGATTTATGTATATTTTAATATAATCTATTTTAAAGTTGAACTTGCGGCATGTGGGTTTTGATCTGTGTGTATGAGGGTATTTGCCATTACTTTTGGAGCCATAGGTTTTTGAAATCAGTGTACAGGAGATCTCGTGAGTTTCTGGGTGCTAATGGGAAATTATTTGCATTGGAAGAGCAATGAGACAGAATAAACATTGAAGAGCATTAGTCTGCTGTCACTTAGAATAATTGGTGATTGATTTTTGTTTTGCTTAGGGAAAACTCCCTTAGGTTGAAAAGCTTTTGCTTTTGTTCTCAAAAGTCCTGCTGGAAAATGGCTATATGAAACAATTTCTTCTAGAGAAAGGAGTTAGCTCAAAAAGTTAGGAAATAGGGTTACCTCAATGGGAGCTTTAGTTTAGAAGTTTAAGACCAGAAGTGTTTGGTCAGAAGCCTAAAGGATTATTCAAAGCTCAACAACTCTAACCTCAGTTGTGTGAATACTCAAGGAAGAGGCTGTTAAACTCTCAAGACCTGGAATTAAAAGCACCAATTAAATCAAACTTATAGAGATGATAAAGAGTGGAATTTTTTCCGTTATTTAATTACTGTAAAAGGATACTGTTAGGATAGAGGGAAATTATATTTTAATTGTATGTTTAAAATTTTTAAAATGTAATTAGCATTGTTTATTTTATCTTTTTCTTTTGCATAAAAAAAGTCTTGTTTTATTGTTAATACCGAATCTGTAGCTTTGTACCCTTGTCTTTCAGTGAAAGATTACCTCATTAAATTGAAAGAAATCCATCAAGCCAGATGTCAGCCCAGGATTTGATTTGCCTAATAATAACATAAGTTAGGATCGTAACACTGATCAATTAAGGAGTGAAACCAATCTGGGAGAGCCACTATGACCCAGTAAGATAGTTACCTGGCCGTGCAGCTGCATTGATCTGGTCTGGGGAGAATTTTGTTACCTAGACTGTCCTGTTGTCTGTCTGAAGGAGGTCTGTATTAGACAAGTACTGTGAGCTGAATATGGGGAGGTGATAGAGGTAAGAAGAGGGTCTTCCACAAGGAAATAAATCTAGGCACTTTCCTTTACAGTTCTTTCCTTTTGTGTTGTTTTTTTTGTTGTGTCTATTAAGGTTTTGAGGACAGAATAGCCAATTGCAGAAAATAAAATTAGATGTTTTGTTAAGTTTAGGTTCCACCAGGACCATTTAGTTCCTGATCTTATTGCAGAATTAGTTCAAATATATACAAAGGAGCTGAATTTCTGAGCTGAGCTAAGACTGACTGTCCCTGATATCAAGGCTGCATATGACCAAGAGTAGGATCAAAGAACCATGGCATAACTGGAGTCAGTGGGAATCCGTTGCAATTCTCCACTGGTGGAAATCATACCTAGCTCAAAGGAAGTTGGTTGTAATTGTTAGAGTTCAGTCATCTTGGCTCTAGGACATCTCGAAGCAGGTCTGCAGGGTAATGTTCTAGGGCCAACCACCTTCAGCTTCTTCATCGAAGACCTTCCCTCTATCATAAAGTCAGAATTGGGGATGTTCGCTGATGATTACACAATGTTCAGCAGCATTCAAGACTCCTCTGATACTGAAGCAGTCCAAGTCCAAATGTAGCGGGACAATATTCTTTCTTGGCATGTTTAAATAACAGTTTAAAATTCTTTATCGTGCTCAAAATAAATGTTGAAAATTATTGACAAACAGTTAATAATATGTATGGTTTTCTAAATGTTTTGTCAATTGCTGTTTTACAGTCATCACTGTTGACTTCTTGTTTTTAATATGTTCATTGTTTTAAAGTACTTCAGTTATTATCTCTGTTATTTGGATTACTTTTGTTGTTGACTGCATCAATTCAGCTGGCTTTGACATTCAATTCTAGATATGCATGCACAATATCAAATGGTAGATAGCAATGTTTATGTAGTTTGGAATGCCATAACAGCCTGAAGATGTTGAATGTTTTATGGTATTAATTTTCTTAGTTCTTAATCTAAACTTAGATAGTGCTTGCATGTACATTGATAATGGATTGTCAGGTGCAGCAGAGTGGAACTTTCTCTCACAGACTCACTGATTTACTTTTTTTTCTTTCCCACTCAACTGTTGAGGGGAAAAGAATCAATTTTATGTTGAAACTATAGGCTTGTCTATGTCACCAAGTAAAGAATGAATATTTACAATGTGCTTTGGTATACATGTAATGTAGAAAATGTGCTGTTCTAACTCATTGCTAGTTGGGTCAAGTACAAAACGAGCTGACCTTATTGCTTCATTTCCAGAATGCTAACGTGATGGAATTGTTTTGAATGCCTGAATGTGGCAGGTATACTTGCTGGGAGATATAAGCGCGTTTTGGCCTTTCAGAACATATATGCTGAATCACAGCTTTGTGCAATCATTAATTTATTAATTCTACAGAAAACCTTGAAAGGAAACCATTCCCATGTCCCAGAATACAGAATTGCATCCGTGCTCCCCTTACATGAAATCAATCCCACTTCATGCACTGATGTGTTTTCTGTCCCAATTTAAATAGGACAATTTGCATATGTTGGTCAAAAAGTACGTAATGCTTGCAAATTGTTTTTTTTATTGTAAATTGTTGTAAAGTAAGAAATTTTGGATTTTTGAAAATACGATTACTTAAAGGGACTGGTACAAAATTATTAAAGTTTGTCTTACTGTCATGTTGTTACTTGCTCACACTATCAAAATAGGAATTATTTTATAGGCTAATACGTTGGATAAAAAGAAAAGTGTTAAACTTTATAGAAGTGTCACTGCCTGTGTTTTTTTAAACTTATTTTACCATTTGTGATATAATTATGAAAGTAATATGCTTATCTTCAAACTAATCAGCTTAAATGTCAAGCCGGCATGGTGTAGTCAGCTGCATACACTGATGATGCTGGGCCTAAAGCCAAATTGGATATCTTGCTGGTTCTGCTTGTAAGTGCAGGCAGCTGAGTATTGAGATGGAACTAACAGCAATGCCTTGTTTGTTCTGATGAGAATCTTCTTGCTTCTGCGACTGGATAGCAGAATAATTTGCAACTGGTTGCTAGGAATCTCCATTTTCTTTGTTGTCCTGGTGTATGGATTATTCTTTCATGAGTTTGCTGGGTTCTTATCTGAGAAAGATCGCTTGTGACGGTTACCAATCCTTACAGCTCCTGGAACAGAATGGAGGGGTGGCCAACAGTACGATGGCAAGTTCAGCGCCACAGTGGAACAAACCAGCAGGACAACTGAACAACATGCACAATGCAGGTATGTGACCTAACTATCAACAAAGGAGGCATAAGGAATATTGATAAACTCTCTAGCATTATGCTATAGAAATGTGTCTGGTGCAGTATCATATAAATTCTGATCAAAGCTGTACAGTTTGTTTCAAGTTGATGCTAACCCTGGTGATCTTGCAACTAAACTGGAGTTAGTCATTGAAATCCTGCTGTCTGATTCAGTTAATTCATGATTGCTTCTTGGTTCTACACGTATATGAAAGTCAGGAAGTGCGCGTTGAAATCAGGTCACCAACAATATTGGTGCTGATGTGATGTTCTCATTTTTATTCGATTCTTTCATGTTTATTGTGCTTTATGTTGCTAATTAATACATAAATTAACAAACTGGACAAGCTCTGGTCTGTTTCCGTTTTGAAATTAGAATTACAATGACAGACTATGCTCAATGGACTGATTAATATGTTTGGAGAGTATAGCTCTGTTAAATCATCCAAAAACTAAGATCACAGGGCATTTTATTTATGCAGGATATTTCAAAGAAATCCAATTATATTCCCTTCTCTTTCTGCCTTGCTTCTCAGCATAATGCAGCGGCAAACACTGAACAATTGCATATTGTTTTAGACTCCATTGAGATCTCAGCTAGATTTCAAACAGACTTCAAAAAGAACACAGTATCTTTATCAGACTTTATAATTGAATTTTGAAGGAATTGGAGAAGTATGCGGTAGAGATTAAGTTACCATACATGATCGTAAAAGTGTTCCATGTACTCAAAGTGAAAACCTTTTACATTTCTCAATCTAAAGCACCATAAAAATGACGTTTAAAAAAAAGCCAGACTCTATCACTGACTCCTCCATAGTACAATAGTGGCTAGACTTGAAAAATGCTGGATCAATGTAGATGGTGTGGGAACACAGTGGGTTGTAAAGGCACTTTATAAATGTGAGTCCTTACTTCTTTCTTTAATTACTTCAGTCATATTTAATCTATCAGGACATTATTTGATTTTTAATGAGTATTAATGAAATAGATTAACCAGTGTATTTCAAGATGTATTAATAAATAATTGAGCAGGCTTGTATGCTGAAAGGGCACGTTTTGCTATAGTTTCTCACATCCAGGATCCCTCTCTTATCCCTGCATCTTATCTTTTAATTTTTCTCTGGTGCATCAAGAATGATGAACTAAATAAACAGAACTAAAAAGGTATGTTGGTCTGTAATTTGGTGGAATACACATGGCAAAGACAATAAATGTATTTTGTGGTTGTGGTCAATTCAATACAGTACTAGTCTATGTCTGCCTGGAAAGATATGCTCCATTTTGCATCATCATGATCATTGTTACGAGATGAAGGCTCGACATTAAACGTCTCTTAATTTCATTCAATTTGAAAAGTCTCCATTTAGATATTTCTAAAATTTTCTAGATGTTGCTTTGGAAGTGTTATATCGACAACATTCTGGCACAGTGCACAGAATGTGCTGTTCTTAGCCACTGTTTCATTTGGATTGTAGAATACAAGTCAAACAAGTGGTCTTTGTGATTTTCCTGACAGGATGTATAGTACAATTTCACTAAAGGCCAAGGGACTTAGAGCTGTTTCGGCCAATTCTTTCATGTAAAACTTGAATTGTTTGGACCATGGCTATATAAAAATATTTCAGAGACTTTTAACTTGTGAAATAGATTGAGTTACAATTAGAAATGTTAGTCTTCCAATACACTTATTGAATTAGTTGATTGTACAGATTGGGAAATATTTGAAAACATTCCGAAAGTCTTCACTATTTCATGAATATGTTGTAGGTAGAGGTAATTTGTGGGCAATGTGCAAAAGCACACTTGGCAATTGAAGGGCTATTGGTAACTCATGGATTATTTGTTCCCCTTATTCCTTAGGTATTGAAAATGATGTATCACATCATGGAGGGTTGTTTGATATCCTCAAAGGAGGTACGGAGCGCTTCTTGACTAACATCAAAGATACGTCCTCAAAGATGATCCAGTCAGTTGCCAAGTAAGTCATAATGGCTACTGAGCATACATTTCACTATGAAATCCCTCGGATCACTGAGTCACTACATTTCACTGCGGCTGTCTCTCAGAATCACTACATTTCACTGCAACTATTCTGTAGACTTACGGCATTTTACTGCAGCTGTTCCACCGAATCACTGCATTTCATTTTGACTGTCTCACGGTGTCACTCCATTTCATTGTGACTGTTCCACAGAGTAACTACATTCACTGCTCTGTTCCACAGAATCACTCCTGATGGGCACAAATGCTCAGATAATAAATCCCCAGGGATTAAAATGACTGTGAAAGTCTTAGAATAGTTAAATAGACAATCCCAGTAATGTACAACTAAATTTTTTCACGTTTCCCTTTCCTATTACAAGAATGTGTACTTAATTATTGGCAACTTTGGTAAGTTACCACTGAATGAATGTCGCTTCTAGCTAATCTGTTACTCTAGATACCAACTGTCAAATTGAGTTTCACCTTTCTTTTCATGGGTTAAATTTATTTACTGAAAGAATTTGATTCATAGATTATTTTATTTTCAGCCAGCTTTCTTTTGCATTATAGATTTTGTTGCATTGCCATTTGAAATCTTTATCATTAATCACTGTATGGTTTTCACTCAATGGCTACAGATATATTAGCATCTCTTCAAAAAGCCAATTGTTATCAACAAGCTACAAGATTAAATAGGCAAACGCATTAGCATCTAACAGTCCCAATGTAAATATCTATAAATATATCTTCTAGAGTAAAGGAACAAAAACAGAAGTTGCTGGAAAAGCTCAGCAGATCTGGCAGCATCTGTGAAGGAAAAAATCAGAGTTAATGTTTCAGGTCTGATGACCCTTCCTCAGAACGGAGAATAAAGAACCCTGTAGAATAAAGGATTTTTTCAAGAAACATTGCACTTTAGTTGATCTCATTCTTGATTTATAGAAGGGCAGGTGGATAACATAGTAATACCCATTAGTATGGGACAGATGCAAACAGACAGCATCCATTTTTTAAAAAAAAACTTTTAGTTGCCACACTGATTCTGTGTAACTTGGGACAGATAGTGCTATGTAATGTCTGCTCGTTGATGGGTTTTGATTGTTCTTTTGGATTGTGCATTTTAAGGACTCAAATAAAAATAACAAGTAATTGTTTGGTAGTAAACAACATAAATATTGTTGAAAAGAGACATGAAGTTAATGTTTTTTGTCTTGAATATATTAGGACTGAAATGCAAGAAAAACAGCTTTAGAAAGGAAGCATTAATTTATGCATTGTGAGAAGAGGGTTGTGATTGGCTGCTTTATCGTTGGCGTGGAGATCCAGCAGGAAGTGCTGCCTTTCAATCTTGGCTAACTGTTTAAATTCAAAACAGCAAGTCAACTCTGACTGAACTTTGCCATGGGGATGCAGCAGGGAACAGGTGATGCTAGCTGTTTCGTGCTGACACTTTGCAATTAACTCACTAGTCGTATTCTCAGCTAACAGTATGCTGCTTCAAGCCAAAAGGATGTTCTGCCTGCCGCACAAGTGAATAATGAGGAATATGACTTTGAGTGCCAGTGTGATATAAGTCATGCATCCCAACAATGTCAGACACAATGCATCCCTTTTGATTGCCCACAGTAGGCAGCGTATCTGCTGCCTGTGCTTGTGAAACTCAGAACCTATTTGATCATTTAGACGTGTGATTCTGCTTTTGGGCAACATTTGCCAAATAATCCTGATAACACTAGGAATTACACCAGAAACCTATTTAAAATTTGTCTGTCTGTGTGGGAGCATGATTCATTTGTGTGTTCCAGAAACTACATATGTTCACACACACTGTTCTTGGTAGAAAAAAGGAATATGGCCACACATTGTACCTTTCTCAATGAGGAAAATAAAAAAATCCTATGGCCATTCTCGGCAAAGCCTTGCCAACTCAGTCAACTTGTCTGGTTTGAAGTTAATCAGGTAAAACAATTGACAGTGGACAGTTCCTGCTGCATCTCCATGCTCAACCACAGCTCAATCAGTCAGCATTCTGTCCTCATGCTGTATACATTATTTCTTTTTGGAATTTCATAGTGCAAAGGGCTTGAGAAAAATTAGGAAACAGGTAAAGGAAGTTACTAATAAGGCTAGTAGAGTTCTATCTTTTATAACGAAAGAATTTGAAAATAAAAGTGAGAATGTAATACTTCAGTTATACAGCACATTAATGAGACCACATCTTGAATACTGTGTGCAATTTTGGTCTCCTTATTTGAGGAGAGACATATATTCCTGGACGTGGTTCCAAGGTTATTAAATTGATACCTGGAATGACCAGGTTGTCCTGTGAGGACAGACCTAGTTTGTTTGTTTATCTGGCATTTAGAAGTGAGGGGTGACTTGATTGAAGCATTTAAAATTCTGAACAGTTTTGACAAGGTGGATGTGGAAATGATGTTTCTATTTGATGGTGAGTCCAGAAAGTGGTGGCACAATTTTAACATGTGAGGTTGCCATTTTAGAACAGAGATGAGAACTTTTTTTATTTCTGAAGGTCAAGCAATTTTGAAATTCTGTACCCCACAGGATGGTGGAATTAGGGTCATTGCATGTTTTTAAAGCAGGAAGAGGTAGATTTTGTTGGCCGATGAAATGAAAAGTTATCAGAGGTAATTAGAACTATAAAATTTGAAATACAGACAGATTAGCCATGATCTTATTAAATGGTGGAGCAGGCTCAAGGGGCCAAATGGCTTACATCTGCTCATAGTTCATTTATTCGTAAAGTTGGTTTTCTTGCTTTGCATTCCTGATGAGTGTAAGATGAAAAGCCTTGGCATCATGTCTGTTTGTAGCAAATTAAATGACATTGCAGAGAAAATGATTTTATGTTTGATCTATTTGTATCTCATGAACATTTAAAATAATTGCTATATTTCAAATAAAATTCAGAGTAACTTGTACTTAGAATTTGGTCTTTTGAAAAGAGTACAATCATGACAATTCATGCTGCATCGTCTTGCCCACTTTCAAAACCTGAAAGCAGAAATGTGTACAGCTACTTTGCTAAAGCCTGTGGGTGGAGGCATGTGCAGATAGAACTATGGGAATAAATTAGAACTTTCTTTTTGCCATATCCTCAATTTTTTTCTTTCTGCTTGACCTTTTTACTCCCACCCACTAATGTAATCTAACACAACAATCCTTCATAGTTAAGGCTACCTGTCTGTTGTTAAACAAACAAGCATGATAAAAAGTTTCCAAAAAGAGTCCTTGGTTTCTATTTACTGTCCTCATTTGATGATAGTCCATTAGTCAGCCATGTCATGTTTGCCATCTCTAGAATTGGGATGTCAGTCAAAAGAACATTAATTTGTTATGTCCACACTAAATGCATTATTCCAGTTCGCAAGACGACAAATTTGATATTTGCATTTCTTTTCTTTTTGCCTTGGATTGTATCTTCTTTTACATTTAGTTACTTTTTTTTAGCTTAATGATGAGTATCATGCACTTTTTGTTTCTCATTGTGAATGTTGCTGCTTATTACTGTTGGTGTTTTGAGTATTCACTAGATTTCTTTCTTCCTTAACATCTCTGTGCCTCTGGTAGCAATCCCAGGTAAATATTTTAGTTCCTCTGTGTGCTGCTAAGTTATGGTTTGTAATAATTGGATTTTTGCGCAATCTTCGGTGTTAATGAACTGTTCTCCCTGAAGTTGAAGTCTCAAGAGTTGTTTGCATGTGTTATGTTTTGAATGTTTGCAATTTTCCACACTCCTCACTTAGATTTGTATATTGGAGATCCGTGATGTAAGCAAGAAGAGAGGGGTTTGGGAGTGATTTGTTAGAGATGGGCTGGATTCACCAATTTGCAAATTGTAACTGACCTTGAATTCTTCCTCGTACTTATGAGTCACTGATCTCTTAAAAAAGTTCTTAGTCAACAGTTTGAGCTGCCTTGATTTGACATATACAAATTTGGATTTATGAGAAAAATCCTATGTTTTTGCTTGTTCTCAGTTTTAATTTTTGAATTATTTTGCACTGCTCCATTGTCGAGAATTTTTGATTGATGAGTTGTGAAATTGTAATTTTGCATATCCATAATCGGTATCAGGCAGCCCTGGTGAGTAATTCAAAAGGGAACAGAACAGTTTTGATGTGAAATCAGGCTGATTGAACGAGTCAGTAACGACAGCCTCTGCTGTTGCTAGAGTCAAAAGTTTTGATCTTCATTGTTCAGGGATGCCTTCACTTTTGAAAGATAATGTTGAAGACGAGAAATAGTTTGCAAGTTGCATAAAGATTTTGACATTTTACAGTCACATTATTTAGAAGGTTTAAAGTTCATGACTAAAAAACATATCAATGCACTACCAAGATGTCTGCTTCTTTAATCTAGTTACTAAAGTGACTAATTACATTACTGTATCATTTTCTATTGATATATTGTAGAGATTAAGTACAATTTTTATGAGCTGTGTCAGGGGTCTGTAAAATTTAAAATTGAATTCAGTTTTATGTGACTGACACTGTTATGGCTTGCGTTTGCAATTAATGTTGCTTGTTTTAAATGCATAAAATGCAATGTTAAAAATAGAACACTGTAGGGTTGAGAAGCTTTGTGTTGGTCCCCTTTATGCTCTGTCTTTACTTGTAATTAGCCTTTCAGAGGTAATTATCTTGCATTTTTGACTGGTTTTGTTAAAGGTGTGTTTTATCTTAGTTTCTGTTTGGCCTTTTAAGAATGATTTTGCACATTCTGGTGAGCTTTGGTTGCAACGTGTTGTATTGAGCATTCCTTTTTAGTACTGAACAGCAACCCTAAATATGGTGCCTTTTCACGAATTAGGATAAAAGTAAAAATGAATGGATACCAAGCTGTGATTGGAGTTTTGAACTGATGAACATAGCAAAAATTGCAGTTTATCATTCCCTTTGGAGAAGGGAGGTCAATGAAGTTCTCTTTACAAAGAGACTTAAGTTAATTTTATATTGTCTTGTCAGAAGCTAGTAGGTGAAAAGAATCCAAAGTTTTGCTCAAAATGCAAATTTTACCATGATGCAGCATGTTATTAACTGCAGACAGATTGTGTTTTGGGTGCCCCATGTCATAAATGCTGTGTGCTGGAACTAGCGGGGATTTCACTCACTCACTGTTCAGCTGTTGTGCATCAACTGATCGTGAAATATGCACGTCAGTGCTTTACATCCTGGCAGTAGTCATGATCTACAATTCTGTGCAGGTCTGCTGTGCCAGATGCAATTCAACCACAACAGCAAACCAAGTACAGGTTACTGGATGACAAGGGCTGCTCACGATTCTGACTGATACCTAACCTCTCCATCCCACTCCCCGCTGGCAGAGGCACGTCAACTGATAGACTGGTTTCTTTTGAGCCACTCTTACTTGTTATTATGATACCTCATGAATAATTACCTAGACAGCACTCTTCACACTTGAGCTTCCTAATATCATAACAGCTACTTCAATCATCAATTTTAAGTATGCAGAGGCAATATGGAATGCTAGGACATTCATAAACATAAAAATATAAAAATATTTCCCATTCAACATTTTGGTGTTCAGAGTCATCAAACATATACACCATATACTCCCCCAGTCCCCTCACAAGGATATGTCTTAAAATAATACTGAGAACCTGTTCCTTTAAAGTTATTTTGTCACTTATTACTGGTTACACCTTGTATATTTTATTCAATGAACTGCTGAAAATTGCAAGCTGATTTAAATATTAGATAATGACACAGCTGCTCCTCAAATCCATTTTTCTTACCTTTGCTCATATGCTGTATACCCTTACCTATCAACAATCTATAGATCTCTGTCTCAAAATAGCCCATTGTTCCAGTATGTAGAGTCTTGGTGGGATGGAGTGGTGGTGGCTGAGAATTTCATTAACTTCTGTGACAGAGGGCCTGCCTGGAAAGGACATATTTCCATTAGATGGTACTTGGAAAGTTGCGTACAAACAGTTATGGAACACTGCAAAGAAGACTCATATTTAAGCCTCAGTCTGAGCACCATAATCGCATTTGACATATATGACCTAGAAATTTTATTTAGGAAGCAAAGTTTGAGTGTGGCACAAAACTTAGAAATGTAGTAAGCAGCAAGATGGATAATATCAGACAGCAGGAGGATATAAACTGGCGAGTTGGACAGAACACAAGGCAACTAAATTTAATGCAGATATGTGTAAAGTCACACATTTTAGGAGTAAGAAGAAGGAGGGATAGTCTAAACTAAGTGGTGCACGTTTAAAAGGGAGTGCAGGAAAAGACAGCTGGTGGTTTTCACGCATGAAGCTAAGGTGGTTTTTTCTGATAGTAGAGAGAATGGCTTTATTTTAAATAGATGTAGAATAGATTCTGTCATAACTGTCAAAAGAAAATTAGATATATATTTGGTTAAAGATAAATTTGCAAGCATATTCTGTATTTATATTATTGTTGTCAAGTGTTTGTTTTAGCTACTGTGTCCAAGGGTATTTAGCTTCACATTATTTGCCTGTAAAGACCGTGGATGCAGATTCAATAATAATTTTCAAAACTGAATTGGATATGCACTTGAAAGGGAAAGAATAATGAGGATATGGAGGGAAAGGGCAGTGAATGGTATTAACTGGATGATTCAATGATCCAGTACAGGCACACTGGGCTGATTTGCACCCTTGTGTACCATTCAAGAGTTGAGCTGGATCTCTTGCTCTTCGCTACTATGCGATCTAATCTTATTTGCTGTTTCTATGTTTTTTTGACTAGCTATGCTAAAGGAGATTTGGACATTTCATATGTTACGTCAAGAATAGCCGGTGAGTAGGAAAGCTTTTGTGTTTCTGGATAAAGTTTGCATGGATATGAATAAGCCTGTCTTTGAGCAGTACATTATTTTTCTACTAGAAGCCAGCTGTTACCTGAGAATCACTTGTTCTTTCATGGATTCCGTGGCACAACTGTATTTCCCATTTTTCATTTTATTAAATGTTACAAATTTATAAATGCAGCAGTGAACATTGGAATTGTTGAAACAAAAGAGAAAGTGCTGAAGAAACTCAGCAAGTCTGGCAGCATCAGTGGAGAGAAAGCAAAATCAATGTTTCGGGCCCAGTGACCCTTCTTCAGAATGAGTTCTAGACCCAAAATGTTGACTCTGCTTTCTCTTGACAAATGCTGCCAGGCCGGCTGAGTTTCTACAACAATTTCTGTTTTCGTTTTGGATTTCTAGCATCCGCAGTACTTTGTTTTTTTGTGTTCAGAATTGTTGATCCTGTTTAGAATATTTTAAAACAAAACTTGACTGTCAAAGCTCCTGTGTACACCACAGTTTGACAAAAAGAAAGGAAATTGTTTAAAGAAAATACTTTATGATTTTGCAATGTGCTCTTCTAATATTTCCGCGTACGTTATTTATACTGCACGTTTTGTATGGTTTACTTTGAAATGTTGAATGGATGATTCTTATTTCTCTATTGTTCATGCAAAATGTGACCACCTAGCATGTCCAAAGGAAATTAGTGGGAAGTGTTATTGAAAAATACACAATCATTATAAGTTATATGATTTGCAGAAGGCACAATTAAAGGTTGATCAACAATAAGCAGGTTTTGAATTAGCTCATTAAATGTTGAACAATAATTACAGCACAGCATTCTAATTACAATTTTCACATAAATGTTTTCTACAGAGAATAAAAAAACACCAGGGAATACAGCCAGTAATCTAATTAAGGAGTTCTGATGTCATTTGAATTAATTGTAATTTAATATCATGCAGGTCTATGCTTAGAATTTGTACTGTATTTTGTATTTTTCCCCCAGTTATGTCATTTCCAGCTGAAGGTGTTGAGTCTGCAATCAAAAACAACATTGAAGACGTTAGATTGTTTCTGGATTCCCGCCACCCAGGACATTATGCAGTGTACAATCTATCACAACGAACCTACAGATCCTTCAAATTCCATAACAGAGTATGTTATAACAAATATAAAATGTGAATTGAAATTCGCTGTCTTCAATGTACTGCTTAAACTTTGTAGTCTTAAGTTTCATTTTTTCCACAAAAATCTCATATGTTGGCCAGATTTGAATGATAATGCGTAATTAATAATTGTTTCTGTCATTTGTATGTCTTGTTACTTAGTTTAATGCATTTGTATGCGTAGTTTGACTGGCAAGTAGCTATTCAGTTGAACCTTTCCTACAAATGAAAGGCCACTGATTGTAGTGGACAGCATTCAGTTGGGCACCTTTGTATGTGGGAATTGTTTAGCCAACCTGCTTTCAAATGTCCACTGAAAGTAGTGCCTCTTTTTAAAGTGAATGTGCTGGTTATGTGTAACACCATGCTGCATATCATGTCTTGAGGAATGTTAAGAAAATCAAAACAGAACACACTGGTTTATTGCATCCGAATGAAAATATCCTAAAATTGTTTTAGATTTTGAATGAAATATTATGCAATTGAAATGTAATTTTAACTTATATTGAAACTGTAAGTTTACATCTTCAAAGCAAGTCCCACAACCATAAGAACATCTAAAATTGACAGTTACTTATTTGTTCTGGATTTTCCAAACAGTGGCTTTGATATTTGGATTACCTCTTCCCTCATAAACTCCCCAACACGATGCTGTGCACATTTCTATTAGTGTCTTCTGAGTCTGGTTGTCAAAGAAGTCAGCAGTGCAGAATCCACTAGGGAACTCTGCTGGAGCGGTGTAGCAAAGAGGGAAGACAGAGCCCACCTCACTTGTATAGTGCAAGTTGCTGTACTGCTTAGAGCAGCACATTCTAGAGTCAACCTAGGAGTAGGCTATCCTTGACCTCGTGACCAGTATGACCAGATGAATCAATTACCTCATAGTAAAGCAGCTTCTAGGTAGCAGTGATCATAACGTGATTAAATTTCACATCTAGTTTGGGGAAGAATGTGTCTAAAACCAGTGTTTTAAAGTCTTAATAAAGGCAAGGGTGAAGATGGAGCTGGCTAAGGGAAACCGGGAAAGTGGGTTAAAGTGTGGGTTAGTGCAAACACAGTGGCAGCATTTTGAGATATTTCATAATGTTCAGTAAAGTGAGAAAGACTCTACAAATAGAATGCACAATCTATGGCTAATTAAAAAAGGTAACAATAGTGTCAGTTTGAAGGAAAAGTTGTATAATTTGGCAGAGCTTCATGGTAGGTCAGAAGGTTGTTCAGAAATTAAAAACCAGCGAAGAATGGCGGAAAAAGTATTAAGGAGAAGGAAACCAGAGTACTAAGTCTTTCCTTTAAGTTGCCCCGCTTAACATCATGATGCAGGGCTGGATGAACACAGCAGGTCAAGCAGCATCATAGGAGCAGAGAGGCTGACGTTTCGGGCCTAGACCCTTCATCAGAAAAGGGGGAGGGGAAGGGGGTTCTGCAACAAATAGGGAGAGAGTGGGAGGCGGATAGAAGATGGATAGGTGGAGAGGAAACAAACAGGTCGAAGAGGCGGGGATGGGGCCAGTAAAGGTGAGTGTGGGTGGGGAGTTAGAGAAGGAATAGGTCAGTCCAGGGAGGACGGACAGGTCAAGGGGGCGGGATGACCCGGTGTGGCTACCTCTACATCGGGGTAACCAAGCGGAGGCTCGGGGACCGCTTTGCAGAACACCTACGCTCAGTTTGCAATAAACAACTGCACCTCCCAGTCGCGAACCATTTCAATTCCCCCTCCCATTCCTCAGACGACATGTCCATCCTGGGCCCCCTGCAGTGCCACAACGATGCCACCCGAAGGTTGCAGGAACAGCAACTCATATTCCGCTTGGGAACCCTGCAGCCCAATGGTATCAATGTGGATTTCACAAGTTTCAAAATCTCCCCTCCCCCTACCGCATCCCAAAACCAGTCCAGCTCATCCCTGCCTCCCTAACCTGTGCTTCCTCCCACCTATCCCCTCCTCCCACCTCAAGCCGCACCTCCATCCCCTTCCGACTACCTTCATCCCGCCCCCTTGACCTGTCCGTCCTCCCTGGACTGACCTATCCGTCCTCCCTGGACTGACCTATCCCCTCCCTAACTCCCCACCTACACTCACCTTTACTGGCCCCATCCCCGCCTCTTCGACCTGTTTGTTTCCTCTCCACCTATCCTCTCCTCTATCCATCTTCTATCCGCCTCCCACTCTCTCCCTATTTATTTCAGAACCCCCTTCCCCTCCCCCATTTCTGATGAAGGGTCTAGGCCCGAAACGTCAGCTTCTCTGCTCCTATGATGCTGCTTGACCTGCTGTGTTCATCCAGCCCTGCACCTTGTTGTCTCGGATTCACCAGCATCTGCAGTTCCTACTATCTCCGCTCAACATCATATTGTTTTAACATTGTTTTCATGGTCCCAGCTTGCCTTTATTATTTCAGCTAGGAATGCACAGTGCTGTGCATTCCATACTCATGGTACACGATTTCAAATTGTATATTAGATTTAGCAAGGAAACAAATGTCTGAAGGAACCTGTCTCAGATTTTAACATTGATTCCTATGAGAACCAATGGTTTACTAAAGCCATTTCACTTCAAGTTGTGAATTTCAGGAAAGCAATGCAAACTTTAAATCAGGGGTAAGGGCTTGTGAGCAAGCTAGGTAGTAGTATAGAAACAGATATCAAGAGTTTCCATAATTATTTAAAAAGAAAATGAGTAACAAAAGTGAGTGTTTATTCACCAGAGAATGATTCTGAGGAATTACTAATAGAAAACAAGGAAATGGTGGCAGCTTCAAACAGATGTATTATCTGTAGGTAACCTAGAAGTCCTCCTAAAGATGCTGAAAATCAAAAAGATGGAGCCGAGGAAGGAATTTAAAACAATTAAAATCATCATGGAAGGGTTACTGAGAAAACTATTAGAAGTAAATGCTGACATGTCACCAGGATCTGATGGACTTCATCCTACGGTCTTAAAAAAGTGGCTGCAAAGATGAACTGGTCTTAATTTTAATAGTGCTGTGGAATATCCATCCGAGAGGGAATATGGAGGCTTCAGTTTCATGTCTTACTTGCAAAGCATCGTTTCTGTTACTGCAGCACTTCCTCACTACTATGCTGAAGTGTCAGCTGAAGTTTGTGCTCGTGATGCTGAAGTTACACGTGGACTCTCAAACATTCTAACTATGGTACAGAGGCACATAACTCCCCCTCCAATGAAAAAGACTCCATTGGTTCAAACTTAAATATACATTTTTATGTGTAACTATAATGTTTGAAATTGGTAATTAAATAAAATAACTTAATTAAATTAGGCTAATACAGCAATATTTAGGATTCTATTTAGATATTTGTATTTCGTCATGAAGATGCATTTTAGATTTTATTAAACTTCATAACTATTACATAAAATATTTGCTCTGTTTTTAATAAATGTAGGTTTCTGAATGTGGCTGGCCAGCACGACGTGCCCCGAGTCTACAAAACCTGTACAATATTTGCAGAAATATGCACTTATGGCTGAAGCAAGATCAGAAGAATATTTGTGTTGTCCATTGCCTTGTAAGTAATGTAGATGTGTGTTTATATGATACATCAAAAGTCATTGTTGGAAAAGGGTGATTTTACAAATACTTTCAAGATAGTTCTTAAACAAAGTTCTCATTTTGTTTAAACTTGTGGGATAAGGCACCTCAATCTCAAAATAAGTCTCAAATCAAGAAGCAGCTGTTCATGTAGTGTGCTTGGTATGGATCTCTAGACAGTAGTGGAGGCAATAGTCCTGAAATTGTGCAAAAAATAATTGTGTGAGACAATTGGGAGCTGTAATTTGTTTCTGGTTGTATGACTTGAGATGAACTATTGAATGTTCTGAAAAATTAGAATAATCCAATATAGATAATTTATTTCAAAGAAATTAAGAACAATTTATGTCATGTTTAATTTCTGTATTGTTCCTCATATGCAGGAAGCCATCTCATATCTCAAAATATGCGCACAAAGGAGAAAATAATTAAATTCAAAGCAGGAGACAAGATGGGTGGGGAGGAGAGACAATGGTTTAGTTAAAGGTTTGCAGCAGTTTTAAAAGTAAGAAGAAAGTTGAACAACCAGAAGGAGTTGAGAGAAAAATCAGCAGATAGGAACCTAGTAGAGAATAAGTGAGCACAAACAGTGGAGCAAAGGGAATGGACAGGCAAGAGAAGCTCAGTGTTAGAGTATTGAGGGTGCATATTTAATTAGTATGGCATAAGAGAATCACTAAGGTGGGGCAAGACAAGGATAGAAAGATATTTGAAAGTGAGAGCAAGAGCATAGATACCACCTTTTCCTAGGTACTATCAGTTCTGAAGAAGGGTTTGAAATGTTAACTCTGTTTTCTGTCCATAAATGCTGCCAAACCTGTTGAAAATCCCCAGCAATTTCTTTTTTGTTCAAGAATTTTGAATTCTATTTGCTGGGATTTTGAGTTCTATTGCTTGGAAAAGATGGAGTTGATGAGAATGCAGAGCTTTGTGAGAAAGCAAGCTATAGTATTGAAATACATTTACGCCTGTAGAGTATTGAAGCAGTGAACCAGACTAGAAGACGTAGAAAAGTGGAGTGTTTAGGTGTTAAGGACATGCTTTTGCTATTAGTCTTGTAGTGGTGGAAGGGAAATAGTTTAAGTAAAGAAGGTGATAAAAAGTTGGTAAGAGAAATCTTTAATCTGATCAGTATGGCAAGACTTTACACTTTCTGACTAATTTTTGGATGGTAATTGTAAAGTTTGAGAAAGCCCTACCAATAAAAATACTAGCTACCAATACTGCTGGTTCTGACTAGTCAAATTTAATGGAGGAAGTAGAATGGCAGAATTGGTGTAATTTGCATATTTCCAGGCAAGCTTTAGTTTATGGAAACTATTAGGAAATTGATGTAATAAGGCTTGCGATTGACATAATCATTGGCTAATTGAAGTTTGGGCAATGTCAGTTGGTTCCTCTGGGCACAGAATTGTCCCCTATTTGATGCCAAGTTGATATAATAGTGGTTGTGCTGTGATTTTATAATGTTTGCAATTCTGAACTTGGACACCTCAGGCGCATTATTGGAATCTGGTAAAGGTAGCTTCACACTCTTGCTTATGCGGACACTGGGTCACAAGAATGGGGAAAGGCACAGTATCCCTCGATGGAGTTGAAGAATCCTGTAAAGATTTCATTAACTGTACAAGGGTGCAGTTACTGACAAAAAAATTGTCACTTCCAGAGCTGATTGTTTAATGATCATTAGGTGATTGGCACTGGCTTTCACTGTAAGATTGAATACTTCTTTGTAGTAGATGCACTAGAACATGTCCATCTTCTGTTCAAGCTCCTTGAATTGGCCTCAAGATTGGGACAAAAGTGATGCACAAACATTGGTGGTTGTGATTGTTCCTTTGCACCAATAATTATGTGCCTTAACTAATGAGTGCCCTACATTAAGCCAAGCATGTGCTCAGCTGTTTATATTCATTCATTTCTTTCACAACAGGATGGCCGAGCAGCATCTGCAGTGGTGGTCTGTTCTTTCCTGTGTTTTTGTCGTCTCTTCACCACCGCTGAAGCTGCAGTCTACATGTTCAGTATGAAGAGGTCACCACCTGGAATCTGGCCCTCACATAAACGGTATGGTTTAGTTTTGGTTTTATAGTGCAAAGCTTTCGTTGGAATAGTTTTAAGTGCACCACAATAGAGCCTAAGAGCACCAAATTGTATTTGTGCTGTTCTTATTCATTGGAGCACAAGTAGAACATAAAAGATTGGAGCAAGAATAAGCCATTCGATCCCTTGAGCCTGCTTCACCATTTAATAACTTAATGACTGACTACCAATGTCAACTCCATTTTCTCACCCAATAGTGATTTCCATGGATTCTTAGAGCACTAAAATCTATCGATGTCAAGTTGGAATGAATTTACTAATTGAGTACCCATAGTCTTCTGGAACAGAGAATACAATGACTCTCAAATCTGAGTGAAGATATGACTCCTCAGTCTAAAATGGCTATTGTCTTGAGACTAGGACCCCTACGTTTAGACTGCCCAGACAGGAGTACAGCCTGTAAATAACTGCATTGTCAAGTCTTCATAATCTTGTATGTTTCAGTATGATCAGATTTCATTCTTCTAAACGCTAGAGTGTAGCCCTAATGTATTTACCCCACCTGCACTAGGATAGCCCCTCACATTCCTAATTATTTGATGTATACCCAAATTCATCCAAAATGCTTATGTTTAATGTTTTATTCTTCTTTAAAAAGTATTCTCTAATCTTAAATTTAAAGAGAATAATCTCTCATTTCACCTTATATTCTATCTACCATAATTTTGCTCACACACCTAACCTGGCGCTATCCCTTTGTTGACTCTGTTTTCTCCACAGCTTGCCCAGCTAACTCTGTCTTGAATGTGTAATATTGCATGTGCAGCTAAACTGAGTCTCCATCTCACTGTGTGGTAGATTTGCTCTCTCCATCCTCTTTCAGGGTAGGGATCTACATGGCTTGTGTGATAACTCCTACATGGTTCATGGAGAAGTACTAATTAATATCCCTTCAAGTTGCCTGAGTAAGAGTTCCAATGCTAACAGGCAACGGCCTGCCTAGCTGGACCTCATGACCCGAGTCCTGTGGTGCAGTGCTAGTGTACCTACCCCTAGACCAGGAGGCTTGAGTTCAAGTCCCTCCTGCTGCAAAGCTGTGTGGTATCAACTCAGTATATTTTATCAATCTGTTCAATCAAGTAGACCGGGGATGCGTCTGCAAAACTGACTATCCTGGGCTGGGACCAGCCTGCATATATATGCCACAAGTAGTGGCTCTATTTTCCTGTTCAACAAAAAAAGTAGTGACACTGAAAACAGAAAATACTGGAGATCACAGCGGGTCAGGCAGCATTCATGGAGAGAAAGCAAGCTAACGTTTCAAGTCTACATGACTCTTCATCAGAGCTCTAGACTTGAAATATTAGCTTGCTTTCTCTTCATGGATTCTGCCTGATCAGTTGTCATCTCCATCATTTTTTGTTTTCAGTATCGATTCCTGCATCTGCAGTAATTTGCTGCTAAAAAATAATGATCCATTCCGGTCAGTCTTCCTGAGTTATTATAGTTTGCTTTACAGTTTGCAGAGACAACAATGAGGGCCTGGATGTTAGGTCTTATTCCTCTGAAGTCCTGAACCACCTTCCCCATAATTCTACCTGACATCACATAATAGTGTGTTTATACCATTCCTTTCAGACCTATATACATCTGTCACAAACACTTTTCTCCATTATTAATATCCTACATTTGTCTTTGTCTCTCTTTCACTCTCTCTATCTTTCTTGCGCACACAGACACATACAAAAAACACACACAAACATGTTACAAATTCAGGTGATTGAGAGAGATTACTTTTCTCCCAAAATGTGGTGTTGCTGGCTGGAAGATTGTTCTTTGTGATTCTCTTCCTGAGAATCTTGATGCCTGTAGGTCTCTTTCAAACTGGAAGAACTTTACTGTCTGGATTTCCTTCACAGAGGATGTTTCCCTTCTCCAACATGCAGTTTCTTCTTTGCAGTGTCTTAATTAATCTTTATATTAAACCAACATAACTTGCAGTTTATAGTCTTTTAACTGATTATTTGGTGTAGTTTAAGTTAATAATTGGACTAAATTATTTCCTTGTAATGTGAATCACTACTGGTGTTGGAGGTTAACATCAGCACTTTTGAGCTGTTATCTACCTACGTTCTCCGCTGCAACAATTCCAATTGTGCCAAGTTTTCAACTTTTGCACATTTTTGTGATGCAGACTGTTCTGCAGATCTCCTTGCTTACACCCTGTAGGTTATGGAGCGAATATATCTTTCAAAGTGTGAAGTAAAAGGAGAAGAAATTGTAAGTTAGCTTCTGGAAATAAGTCCCAACACACTGGTTGTGAGAGAAACCTCAGAATACCAGCTGAAACTGCAACTGCAACAAATTCCAACTCCAGAAGTATGTGCCCTGCCAATCAAAAGCAGGCAGATAGGTACATAAGTTCAAAATAAAAAGAGAAATTTAGGGGGTAATTGGTACAGTAGATTAGTTACTGACCTTTCACTTTGTGGATCTGGATTCAAATCCTATTAATGCGATGAATATCTGTTGGCTGTATGAAGAATGTCTAATTGGGAGAAAAATGGGAACTTAATCTGGTTTTGTGGCTATTACGTACCTCAATGGAACATAAGCCACTTCCCATTACTGACATTCCTCACTAAATGAACACAAAAATAAATATCAAGAGTGTACAAAAAACAGCAAAAGGAATTGGAATTACTTATTTTGTACGGGTTAATAGAATTTTAGTTGACCTATTTCGTTAACAATGCCTGGAAACCCCATAATGTGGCAGAATATGAATTACAGTCTCTCATTCTGCCCCTGATTTATTTGGTCTTAGTTAGCCCATCAAAGAATAGATTAATTGTACTTTATCACAGAGCGGAAGACCATCACATTGCCAGGTTTTATGTGTCACCAGTGGCTGTTCACTCGACTGTGGAATAATATTAAACCCGGAGCGAGCAGTTTATAAATGGTGGGGTTTCTCATTAGTTTTTATTGTGCTGAAAGCCCACAAAAAGTCAATACGCGTTACTAGATATTGACTATTCGGCTTAGCGTAAATTTTTGATTTGTTGGAATAATTCCTGTAAATCCATGATAGAAATTTATTATTGAGGTTCATAAATTAATTAGTCCACTATTGAATTCAATTTACAAATTGATTTTTAACAAACACATCTATTTCAAACCCTTATTTGAAAAGTATTGTGTATGTCCATTTTTGAAAAAAGGCAATGGTTACAAATGTTTGAACAAAGGTACATTCATGCAAAATGGGCTTGATTTGTTCTGTTCAGTAGTATAGTTTTTGATGAAGTGATTAACTCCTCCTTGAACATTTCCTGATATGATAATGTTAAAATGTAGTTGCAGTTAGAGTTTGTTTCAATAATTGTAATATTTCTCACCAGATTTGCAGCTCCCAGACTAACTGGTCCGTTCTGCTTGTTGTTGGAAATACAACTTATGATTTTTTTTTTCAAAGATCTAATGTACCACAGGGAAGTGACCTTCCTACTAATGTAAACTTACTACTAAGTTATAGACAGGACTCTGCTATATGTTGTGACATTTCAGAAGAAAACTAGGTTCAGCTACATGAGGACATTTTTGCAACAGTTAAGCCAGTAAATTGGTTTGTTCATAAATAGAATTATTCATGGAAACAGGTATTGTGTGTACTATTGGAGGATCAGGTTCTCGAAGTCCACAAGCAGCTCATAAGGGTGATAATTAAACTACTAAATCATACAATAATAATACAAATAATACAAAAATCATACTCTTTATAAAACCTTAGGGGATGTGGTCCTCCTAGAACTAAGCAAACTCATTGAATAACCAATAAATTCGAGTATGAATTATGCAATTATAATGACAGCCACGAGTTTAATTCAGCTAGTTCTCTATGGCAAGAGAATTTGAACTGACCTACAGTGGACGGTCTTACATTATTTATGTTCTTAAATTCCAAAAGCCGTTTTCTTTGTGATAATTTTCAACAGCCTGTCTTGATAAAATTGTAGGTCAAATATATAATTCACAAAGTAATTAACAGGAGTTTAGCAACTTCAAAACAAATTGCACCACCTGTTTGCTGTTTTACAAGAAAGCCAACATAATGTCCTTCTCTGGTTGTTAAGTAGTTCTCATCATCCTCCACATCCTTTCTTCAATCTCTTCCCCAAATATCTAAGAAATGCTAAGACATAGCATTTCCTACTTGTTTCATTCCTTCTGTCCTCATTTTATAATAGCTTGCCAGTCGTAATACTTGCATTGCTAAGCACATAGAGACACACAGTTTCTGATCCCATTACTAGCTCAACAGTGGTAAATGTTGTGTACTTTTCCTGAGTATCAAAACTTTTAATTTCACCTGTCAGTTGTTTTTAACGTGCCTGGGAAGCATCCTGTCAGAGCATGGTTCCTGCCATAAAATAGCAATTATGAAGAAGTGTTCTCCAATACAAAAAAGATGTTCTGCATAGGAATGAATGGAGATTGTAAGAAAATAAATATCAAGACTGTGATTTGGATTGTTTGGTTGTAACCTTAAGAAAAGCAAATAACCAAAGACTAGAAATTTGTCAGGAGAGGTTCTGGAGAAGGACAGATGAAACAGCTGGATAGAGCAAAGAAGAAATTCTCAGGGTGGTGATGGAAGCAAGACCGTCAGTGACTATTATCAAAAAAAATGCCACAAAGTTGGATTGGACATATTCTTAGACATTAGTACTTGGTAAAGACGTGATTAAAAGAAAATGACAATGATATAGACTAAGGGTGAAAGAGAATGTTGATTTTTGACAACTTACAAGAGCCTCCTGTTTTCAATTTCAAGCAGCTGAAGAGGAAAGTTTTCAGACTGCTGGGTGTGGAGAACTGAGCAGAACTGTCCTTGAGCAGATAACACAAAAATACATGATGAAAGCCATAAAGCCAGAGCAGAAAATAAATGAGGGCAAAGCAAACATCGCACAGTAAATGTATATAAAAGAAGTGAGAAAAATATTCATAGACAATGAAAAGTGCATCAGATTCATTCAAAGTTGCTGGCAAATAGATGCAAAATGAGAAAGCATGAAAGCATGAGGCACAGAGGCAGGAAATTAGATAATTCTGCATTTATTTAATTCTCTAGGAACAATTGTACAGGATGCCAAATGTTATTACTCAGTAAAGCATTGCTGACTTCTAATACCTCCATGACCATAATAAAAAGCCATGGAACAGCTGTGAAATAATTAGAACAAAATTTTAATTTTGTTAATTGTGTTAATAATCATAGCAGCTGAATATAAGCGAGTCTTTGGTCAAGCATAGTAGAGGTGGGATTTCAAGATTGACTAGTCTATGATTGTACTGCCAAAATACGTTGTGCTTAGTTCTTCTAGAGTTGTGGATGAACAGAAATGCTATACTTTATAACTGTGCTACTAGATAATTTGTAACTTATCCTTTTTGTTTTTAGATATGTAGAATACATGTGTGACATGATGGCTGAGGAGCCTATAATCCCCCATAATAAACCCATCATGATCAAATCAATTGTGATGACACCTGTTCCTTTATTTAATAAACAACGCAACGCTTGCCGACCATTCTGTGAGATATATGTGGGTGATGATCGAGTAATGACCACTTCTGAAGAATATGATAAATTGAGGTAATATTCCTTATTTGTCTAGTCTGTAATTTATTGGCAGTTTATACAATGCTGATCATAATATTGAATTTAGTGGTTGGAATATTTCAAGGAAAGGACTAAATTTCTGGATTTGGGTAAGGTTGACATCGAAACAATGTGACAGAGTTTGTCCACAGTAAACTGAAAAACATTTGGCGGAAAAACTAACAGATAGTCAGTGGAAGATATTCAAAAAATAATGTAGGATACAGAGCCAGTTTATGCCCCTTGGGAACAAGATTTGTGCTAGTTAAAAATTTACTGAGGAACTTGCTAGTTTATTGACTTCATTTTCAGTTACCTACCCCTTTTCTCCACCATCCCTATTTGTGAAGTACCTTGGAATTTAATGTTGTATGTAAATGTAAGCTGTTACATTTGGTCAGCTTAAATCAGCATTGTAGTAATGTGATAGCAAAGTTAGTCTCTGTGTACGTGAACAGAAAAGGGAAATGATTCATTCCATTCTTTGGGCCTGATTCCCAACTTCTCTTTGAGGAAGTGCATATGTGCTGGTACCAGGGTAAGGATAGTTTTAGGGCTTATGATTTAGGACTCTGACACTATTAGAACAGGCCATCAATATTACATACATTAATGTCATTTTTCATGATTTGACAATAGAGCCAATGTTAAGTCAATGCCTTTTCTGAATTGGGTTTGTTAGACTGTTTCACATTGAAAATTACTAATCTAAAATGATTTGTGATGTCAGATATTTTTTAATAGAAGTAAACTGGAACTTAGTGTATTGTGTGGCAATATTATCTGGCATGTGTTTATTTCAGGGAATTTAAAATGGAAGATGGCAAGGCAATAATTCCACTGGGTTTAAATGTCCAAGGTGATGTTCTCATTGTGATCTTTCATGCAAGATCAACACTTGGAGGAAGACTGCAGGCAAAGGTACAGAAACATTACAGTTCTTCTTGATTTAGTTATTCTGGTTGTGTTAACAATGCTTGTTAACTCTGCAAACTGATTAATATCAATTGCCATTTGTGGATATTTTGGACTCCCAGAAAACTCCCTTCCGAATGGATACCACTGTGCTGCCATTTCTGGTGGGTTGGTTCTGCCAGTAGGACAGAACATACCCAATCACAATGATGCCTAGGAAGTTGTAATGTATGATCTCATGACTGTCAAGCTGTTGGTTAACTATGGGACGCCCCTCTCAATTCTGGCTCAAGTTGCCAAATGTTATTATTGAGGACTTTTCAGGGTTGACAGGCTGGGTATGCCATTGTCATCAATGATGCCTGTGTTGATGTTGGGTGCTCCATCCAATTTCATTCCTTTTTGAATTTTCTGTAGCAGTTTTGTACAACTGAATGGCAATTTCAGAGGTCATTTAAGGGTCAGCTGTATTGTTGTGGTTCTGGAGTCATATGGAGGCTAGACCAAATAATGACAGCAGGAGCAGCACGGTTAGCACTGCTGCTTTACAGTGCCAGGGACTTAGGGTCCATTCAAGCCTCGGGTGACTCTGTGTAGATTGCACATTCTCCCCATGTCTGTGTGGGTTTCCTCCGGGTGGCATGGGTGCTTCCTCCCACAATCCAAAGACGTGCAGGTTAGATGGATTGGCCATTGCTAAATTGTCCATAATATCCAGGGATGTGCAGGTTAGGTTGATTAGCCTTGGGGAAATGCAGGGTTACAGGAATAGGGTGGGGGGGCGGTGCGCTGGGTCAGGCTGGGATGCTCTTCGGATGCTCTTCCCCCAGTGGGAAGGAAAGTGAACCAGGTGGATTTTTTTTGCCAGTCAATGATATTCTCAAGGTTATTATTACTGGGACTAGATTTTAATTCCACAGTTATTAATTACTTGAATTTCAATTCCACCAGCCACGCTGTTGTGGTTTGAACCTGTGTCCAGAGTTTAAACCTGGGTCTTTGGCAGTCCAGTGACATTACCCCTGCCACTGCCTCGGCTTAAAATTAAGGAAGTCTGAGCAATGTACTTAGAAAATCATAGTCGTTAGAAATCATCAAAATCATTAAAGAAGTATGACTGGTCAAAATCAGCATGATTTTACTTAAGGGAAATTATGTTTGACAAAGTTATTCAGTCTCTTGAGATTATAATTAGTGAAAATGGCGATTATGATATATCTAAACTTTCAAAAGGCATTCGTTAAAGCGCCAACCAAATGGTTAATAAGCTAGATAAAGACTTGTGGATTTGGTGATATATTAAACGTGGAAGGAGAGTTGGTAGCAAACTGTTGGTCTAAGTGGGATATTTAGGCCATATTAGCAAGCTACAACTCGTGGATTGTTGCCAGTTCCTTCTGGGCCCTCAGTAATTGACTTTATTGAATTTGATGAAGAGGCAGAGCATATTATTTCTAAGTTTGCTGTAAAGTGAGGTAGAAATGGAAGCTGTGAGAAGCACATAAAGAAGCTGCAAAGATACATGGACTGGTTAAATGATTGGACAGAAAGTTGGCACATAGAGTAGAATGTGGGGAAGTGTGACTTTGATCATGGGACTAGAAAGACAGAATATTTTTTAAAAGTTATGAAACTATTACAGCACATCCATATGATGAGCATTTACAAAAAATGTGAACCAAAAGAACTGCAGATGCTGAAAATCAGGAACAAAAACAGAAGTTGCTGGAAAAGCTCAGCAGGTCTGGCAGTGTCTGTGAAGAAAACATCAGAGTTAACGTCTCAGAGGAGGAAGGGTCACCGGACCTGAAACGTTAACTCTAATGTTTTCTTCACGGGATGGTGCCAGACCTGCTGAGCTTTTCCTGCAACTTCTGTTTTTGTTATAAAAAATGTGGAGTTAGCATAGATGTGTAGCAAACAACTCAGAAGGCAAATGACATGTCCTTTATTACAAGAGAATTGAAGTACAGGATTAAGAATGTCTTGCCATCTTGTGCATGGCTTTGGTGAGTCCAAACCTAGATTGATTTGTACAGTGTTTAAGTGAGGATGCACTTGTTTGGAGATAGTACCGCAATGGCTCCTTATGTTAACCCAAGGGATGAGAAACTTTTCCTATAATGAGAGGATGATAAATTGGCTGTATATTCTCTGGAGTTCAGAAGAATGAGTGGAGATCTCAGTGAAGCATTCAAGAGCCCGAAGGTGCTTGACAGTGTAGGCATAGACGTTATTTCCATTGGCTCAGAAACCTAAAACATGGAAGGTCAGTCTCAGGTTAAGGAGATAAACATTTATGATTTAGATGAGGAGAAGATTCTTCGCTCAAAGCAATGTGAATTTTTGGAA
Organism: Rhincodon typus; assembly: GCF_021869965.1. Classification (NCBI taxonomy): domain Eukaryota; kingdom Metazoa; phylum Chordata; class Chondrichthyes; order Orectolobiformes; family Rhincodontidae; genus Rhincodon; species Rhincodon typus. The sequence goes on from NC_063334.1 coordinate 8,441,576, forward strand.
TTCTCAACCCAAGAGGGCTGTGGTTGCACCATCTTTGAATATATCCAGGCTGCAGTTGCCAGATTTTGTGTGTCTTGGAATCGAGGGATTTGGGGAGCAGGCAGGAGAATGTGATTGAATTCCAAGATCGGTCAGAATCGTTTGGAATGGCAGAGGAAGTTCAGTGGCTCATTAAATCTACTGTCTCTTCGTAATGATTGGACCGTCCAATATTTTATTAACAGATTAAAGATGTTGCTCAGTGTACCAGGACCGTTGGCAAACTGAGTGAAATTCTCAGTCCAGTTTACCAAAGATGATTATCACCCTCCAAATAATTTATCTCCCTACAGCTACCACGTTATACAGACCCCCTCCCCTTCTCTTTGTCTATCTTTTCAGTAGCGTCTTGTTGTTAAAATGTTGGAAGATTTTCAAATTTGTAAATATTTTTCCATGGATGTTGAGACAATAAACTAGAAAATCTGAATGCTGCATGCCAGGATTAGAAAGTCTCAAGAAATGCGCAGGCATTGACTGACGATTTTCTTTCAGATGACTTCAATGAAGATGTTTCAGATTCAGTTCCACACTGGATTTGTGCCTCGGAATGCTACGTTGGTCAAATTTGCGAAGTAAGTATTTGCTTTTCTCTTAAAATAAAGTTAATGGTCCAGATATTTTGATCAGGATTGGAAACCCCACTTCTGACCCTGAGCAGATTAAAAATTTCCAATAAATCTTTAGTTCCTGGCCAGGGGGCTCCTGCTATGAACCTTTCTGAAAATAGCAAATCCACCAGCAGAGATGTTCGTAGAAACCACACCCCATTTTGCATTAGCAAGTGCACAGTGCTCTATGATTTAATTGTTCGGCAGCACAGCCAGCCACTTGATAACTCCTGTGAAAGGTCAGGATTGTAAGTGTAACATTAAGGTGGTGGGTGAGTGAAGCGTATAGCTGGGTGAGAACAATAGCTTTCCGGGTGGGTGGACTGCTAGGGTGCCAGGTAGGCCTGGGTGTGGGGTTGGGAGTGGGACACTGGTTGTGGGGTCTAATAACAGAGAGTTTTAGATACAGGGTAATTTCCCACAAAAAGTTTCAATTTCCTAGGCAACTCCCACAGAGTTTGCTGCGTCTAAGATTCTCCAGATATGTGACTTCTATCTGCTGCTTCAGCAACTCTTAGCATTAGAATATCTGTGCCAATGTGTCTTAACTGCTGTATTCACCTATTTATATCAAAAGTTTTTTTCCCTGTAGATGGATTGGTCAGAAGGTGTTCAATTTAAATATATTTTCTCCTTCCTGACAGTGTATTTTGGCTAACACAATTTATCCTTAATTCACATTAGGTAGTGGGAATTTATTTGCATCTTTTATTTGCATTGATTTTGATTTTACTGGATAAAACCTTTTAGTGCGTGCAATAGTGTTGAGAGTAGGTTGTATGCATCAAGTTTCACTACATAAATAGTGAATGGATATATTTCTCCGGATGACTGTATAGGATGAATCTAGTACTTTCAAATACTATTTGTGATTATGATATTAATGAGGACTGGACTGGTCTCCTGGGCTAGTTTGGTTGTCTAATACGTTTGGAGAAAATTTTCCAGATTTCTTTCTTTCTTCTAATAGGTTTCAGTTTTTTTTTATGTCTCCCAGGCGGTTACATGGTTCATGAGTAGTGTGTTGAGTATATGTACTGTGATGCTCAAGGAGGACTGATTCAGAAAACCACTTGAGTTTCAACCTTTTGATTTCCCTGCATCAGGATTCAGAAAAGCTATTTTAGTACTCCTCAAGAAATGTGTGTTTCACTTAGTCAAGCTCGCTGTTTGGCAGTACCATGAGCTTAATATCCATTGTATGTAATTATTATAAAAGTACTTGTAAGAATTGCCTTTCAATCAGTCTCGGAAGGCGTCCTGTTATTTATACATCCAAAAGAATTAGTTAGAGATAGTAGGAACTGCCGATGCTAGAGAATCTGAGATAACAAGGTGTAGAGCTGGATGAACACAGCAGGCCAGGCAGCATCAGAGGAGCAGGAAAACTGACGTTTCGAGTCTGGACCCTTCCTGAAACGTCAGCTTTCTTGCTCTTCTGATGCTGCCTTGCCTGCTGTGTTCATCCAGATCTACACCTTGTTATCTCAAAAAAATCAATTGCTGCAATTGGAGAGTAAATTGACCAAAAGCATCATGACTTTAGAAGCAACCACTTTATTGTCCTCTGAAGCAATGGAGAATGTTAAAAGCAAAGCTCTTTGTAAATCTCCAAACAAGAGTGTAAAGTGAGTGATGGTGAATAGGTTGCCTGTTAGACATGTTTCACAAGTTTCCCTTGACTGCTTTGAAAACTTAAAATCAATTTTATACTATTACCCAAAGGTATAACTACCCCCCGGAAATCATGCTGGGCCTGAGAATTTTCAATTTTGCAAGGAATGACAGGAAACAATTTTTTAATTCATAGAAAATAATTCACTTTGAATTGTTGAGATAGATAAATGTTTTCTCCCCCCCGTACTGTATGTAAAAGAATTTGATATGTTTGCTATCTTGTGGTAAGTTCTGTGGCTCCCTGTCAAGTCATGAGGAGCACTGAGCAAGGGCCCAAACTTAACCTCGAGCATTAGGGATTTCATTGATTCTGGCTAGCCCACAATTGTATTAAGAAGGTGGTGGTGAGCCTATTTATTGACTTACTGCAATCCTAATGGTGATAGCACAGTGAGGTAGTGGTTTTAAATCCAGTAGTTGGGACACTAACCAAATAAACTGCCTTGTCCTGGATGATGTAAAGCTTTTTTCATTGTTGCAACTGCATCAATTTAACAACCCCTTGAAAATTGTCATTGACAAATTGGTTTTATGAGTAGCTATGTCACTGGATTTGTATCCCAGAGGCCTGGATTCATGATCTGGAGATATTAGTTCAATCTCAATGTAGCAACTGGGAAAGTAAAATTAATTTAAATAAAAATACCAGGAATAAGAAGTCCGTATCATTAATGGGAACATGAAATCATCCAATTGTCTTAAACTGTAATGGAAGGAAATATGCTGTCCTTATCAAGGCTCTATATGTGCCTCCACACCTAAAACAATGTGGTTGATGCTCATCTGTCTTCTGAAAGAGCCTATCAAGCCACTGAATTATGTCAAATGGCAATAAAATAAGCATAGTAAGATTAAAATTGAACAAATCCCTTACCTTTGACTCAGCCATCTTAGTATAACAGAACTGCACACAGTCCAGTCAACCTTACAAAGACTTCCTCATTAATATCTTGTATGTTGCCTCAAAATTGGTAGAGATTGCCACTCGGACTAGTCAAGCTCATTCTCACAGGATTATGACTTCCAACCAGCATTGCAGGCACCTCCATTACTAATTCTGTCAGGCCTCATTTGGCATCACTTTTGGCTGAAGATAGGTGCAAATGCTTTAGCCTTGTCTTTTCCAGTAAGATGCTGGATTCTGCCATGATCAAGAATGGGAATGATCCTGGATCCTTCTATTCCCGTTAGTTTTCCAATGTCCATCACCTTGCAAGGCTGCAGACATTTATCTAATTAGTTGTGAGATTGTTTAATTGTCTCGACAGCATGCTGTTTCCACTGTTTAGCAGGCATGTTGTCAACGTCTGTGTCTTCACTAGCTTAGAACTACATTTTTAGGTTTACTTGTATGCTGTTGTACACTCCTCATTGAACCATAGTTGGTTCCCTTGATAGAACCAGTAACTTCAATTTTCCTGTCTTACTGTATGGTTGATCTTCTCATCCATTGTGCCTTTTGGGAGTGAACTTTGCCAATTCCCTACCTGTCTACTCACCCCACTGCTATCTCTGTAGTTCCAGCCAGAAGTTCAGTTCCTCCCACTAGTCCAATAGCTTATGAACAAGGCCCTTACCTCCCTTGGTCTTATTGTGGATGATTACATTGACATTACCCTGAAATATAATGAGACCTTTCCCCCTAAAGAAGCCTCCCTACCCAGCTATGTCTTAGGCCACTTGCTCCATTAAGATCATTGCAGGGATGGTGTAATAATTATTGCAAGATATTACCTTGATCAGACTTCTTACTTCTCTGGTGCATTCTCCTCCTTTGAGTGTCTCTGCTCTGACTTAAAATTGTTCTCTCAAATATGTTAAAAGAGTTCTCTGTCAGATATCTTCACTGCTTTGTTCTGTCATCTTCTACATCAAATGAGTTTTCACCCTCTGATTTGAACTCACCTCCCTGTATTGTCTCCACTGAATTCACTGCCTTCTTATCCTCCTTAAACCTCACCAACCATGTAAACCCTCAATTGTTTTGCGTGGCCAAATCCTTCATCTTGCCATCCATCTCATTGTGCTAGTTCCATCATGTCGATCCCAGATAAGCACATCTCTGATCACATCCTGGTCTCACTGCTTTTGTACATCCTCCTTCCACCTCCTTTCTGTATGTGACCCTAGAGAAGATTATTTCTCAATTCACTTACACCTACACTTTGAAAAATCCAACTGTTTAGCCTTTGATCTTCCATTTGCTGCGACAGTTCAGCAGCTGTGCCCTCATTTCCAGCTTTGAAGCCCTGGCCACACTAAAACTATTACCCTTTATCACCTTGGCCATGCCCTTAGTACAAGCCGCACCTCCGCTGCCTTAAGTTCAAGAGGCATGGACTTGAACTTTTACAGTAGATAAGTGGTTTACCTATCCAGCATTGGATCTGACTTGACTACATAAAACACTATATCAGGCTGTCATCCTTGTTATCAAATCCCTCCACTTATGTAATCTTCTGTCACTTCTAATGCTTCCCCATATCTGTGCTAATCTAATCTCATGTATCCCCCATTAGTTTCTCCAGTGCTTGTAGCTGTGCCTTTAGTTGTCTAGGCTCTAAGTCTGGACAACTTTGTGCCTTTCTAGCTTGATTGCTTCCTGTTTGCCCAAGTATGTGATTATTTGATCCAATATTTTGTTGTATGGCTTGGTGTCATATTTCACTTTGTAATGCTCCAGTGGAGGGCCTTGGGTTGTTAACAGTGCTATATAAGTGTTGGTTCTTGTCAAATGATGCTGATGAAGTGCTGTTTCTGTGTCGCAGATATGATCTTGATGCATGTGACATTCAGGAGAAATATCCAGACCTCTTCCAGGTAACTCTGGAAGTAGAGGTGGAGCCTCGAGACAACATCAGCAGCAGTGTACCACCATGGGAAAACTTAATGACAAAAGGACTCAATCCTAAGATTCTTTTCTCTAGCCGTGAAGAGCAGCAAGAGATGTTATCTAAATTTGGTGAGTTTTGGTTTGAGTCTCCAGTGTCCAAGGCTGCACATATTTGCAATACATGGAAAGGAATTTATGTAACTACAGGGTGTTCTGCTATAATGCAATTGATGTGTTCCTGTGAAATGACGCCTGATAGAAAACCACATTATAAAAATAACAGGACCTATGGGAACAGGGGTTAAGGGCAGACCAACAAAAAAAAAATCACTCAAAATGACTCAAAAATCACTTAAAAGCATAACTTTTTTTTATTCATTCACGGGCTGAGGACATTGCTGGCTAGGCAGCATTTGTTGTCTATCCCTAATTGCCCAGAGGGCAGTTGAGAGTCAACCACATTGCTGTGGGTCTAAATTCACATGTAGGCCAGACCAAATAAGGATGGCAGTTTCCTTCCCTAAAGGACATTAGTGAACCAGATGGGCTTTTCCAGCAATTGACAATGGGTTCACAGTCATCACTAGATTCTTAATTCCAGATATTTATTGAATTCAAATTCCACCATCTGCCATGGCGGGATTCGAACCCAGGTACTCAGAATGTTATCTGGGTCTCTGGATTAACAGTCCAGCGATAATACCACTAGGCCATTGCCTCCCCTCACCTATGTTGTATCTTATATCCTATAAAGGATAGCACAGTTTGAACAAATGTTTAATTCACATGTAATAATGAAACAACAGTAAATTTATCACCTCTTGAAAAAATGTCACGGTCACTTGATGGGGGAGGAGCTCCTGAGTTAACTCTGTTGTTAATGCAGGGGCTCTCAGGGTTGTTATCATCATCATCATGACTTTCAGGTGCAGTTTTGTTTGTAGGGTTATGGCGAAAAATAGTTAATCCAGAAGTGGATGGCTCTGGTTCATTGTCTTCTAACTGTTTCCTGGGTGTTGGATTAAAAAAATGTCCAGTTTTTGTTGTTTTTTCCTTTTTTTCTTCATTCAAGAAGCAGTTCATAGGGTGCTCGAGAAGATCTGACTTCACGAACTGCTACCCTGCTGTACTCTGATTTGTAATTGTTGTCCTGTAATTATTGCAACTGCTTCTCAATTTCTCTAAGGATAGAGACAAAACAGAAGTGGAAAGCTCTCATGGTGCTGCATTCTGGACTTCATCTTCTTCATCTCCAGCTTCCACTTCCCCCTCAGTGACAAGTTGTTGTAGATCAGCTGTAGAGAGGTTTTCACAGTGGGACTTAAGCAGCTCTTCAATATCCTGACTCTCCACTTCTTCAAATCTGGCTTGCTTTGCAAGATCAACACAATGTTCTTTGATTCTTGGGAGCTCCTCTGACAGATCAAAGCTTTTTAAATTCTGAAAAGAATCTGGGATAAGCTTCCGCCAAACTGCATGCAAGCAGTCCTTACTGACATCACCCCAGGCCTCCACGATGATGTCAATTGCATTCTTGATGTTAAAGCTCTTCCAAAACTGAAGAATACTGTCCTTATCCCCCTCAGTGGCTGCAGTCAGCCTCTTAAATGTGCGCCTTAAATAATAAACTTTAAAAGCTGCTATTGCACCGTGGTCCATGGGTTGAAGGAAATAGGTTGTGTTTGGGGGTAGAAATTGCACTTTGATGTTTTCAGAAAGCTCACCAATGGTCTGAGGATTTCTTAGGGCATTATCCAAGATGAGGAGAATCTTGAAATCCCCATTTTTTTTCCTGCACTACTTTCTGAAAACATCAACAATAAGGTCAGAAAAAATTTGCCTAGTCATCCAACCTCTTTTTGCTTGATCTAAAGTAGATGCCTAGAGTAGACTTAGGTAACCTTTCAAGGCTCGCGCGTTAGCAGAGTGGTACACAACCACAGGCTTAAGCTTTAAGTCTCCACTGGCATTGGCACCCAGCACCACAGTTATAGGATCCTTTGCCATCTTAAAGCCTGGAGTGTGTGCTTCATTCATAGAAATGTAGGTTCTTGATGGCATTTGCTTCCAGTATAAACGCATCTCATCCAAATTGAAAATTTGATCTAAATTGTAGCCTTCTTCGTCAATTAAATTTTTTTTTACTATGGGAGGAAATGCCATTGTATGCTCCTTGTCTGTGCTGGCAGCTTCACCACATAACTTTACATTTTGAAAAGCATATCGTTTCTTAAAACCAGCTACTGCTAGCATAAAGGCAGGCACATCTGCAGGATTTTTGGCTTGTTTGTTAGATCTTGCTTTAATCTTTTCTGTGTTGTCTCTAATGGTGAATAAGGTTGACTGCTTCATTCCTGTTGCACAAGTAATATCACATGTTTTCTCATGACGCTTATAACGCTTTACAACATCTAGCTTCTCTGCCAGAGTTATAGCCTTTCGTTTACATACACCACTGCAACTTTATCACCAGGACGCTTCTTGTTATCATTCTTGCCAGTTTGTCCTTGCATTTTATGGGAAACACGGCAGAATTGTACAATACCTCTTGCAATGCGAGGATCCTTGATGCCAGCGCAGATACTCTTTCGGCGCATGCTCAGGACAAATCCCACGAACCGATCATGTGATGTTGAAGTTGGAATCACATTATAGCCAACACAAAGTTCGTGTTTTACAAATACTGTTCCCCTATTCGTCAATCACGTTACAGCCAATTCACGTTGCTGGAACACGCGTTATAGCACAACCCCCTGGACATACGTCAGACAAATAATATTGACAAAAATGAGGAAAACGTCTATAGGATTGCAGCATATTAAATATACTCGTACTAATTGTTCTGTTTTGGTCTTCACAGTGGAGAGTTCAGATACAGTGCTACAAGTACAGGAATGAATGAAAGAAAGAAAGAAATACACAGATTGTCTAAACAGAAGCATTGAAATGTTGGGATTTTTGATGTTGAAGTTGGATAACTCTCAGGCCCTGAACTATTTCTTCCCAAGGAGGTTTCTGAAGTTCACTTCTGTTTTTTGGGAGGCAGACTGAAAGCTAGTTAATAAGATAAAGTTCAACACAAATCAGCCGCTCACTGGTTTGTTTTACCTGAAATGTTAATATGAACAGAATAGGGGCCATTTATAGAACATAGAACATTACAGCGTAGTACAGGCCCTTCGGCCCTTGATGTTGCGCCGACCTGTGAAACCAACCTGAAGCCCATCTAACCTACACTATTCCATTATCATCCATATGTTTATCCAAAGACCATTTAAATGCCCTTAAATTTGACTGAGATCTGCCCATTTCTTTTTACTCTTTATGATAAGCAAAATATATGGCTTTGCCCTATTATGTACTGAGCTCAATTACCATGTTAGCAATCCCTAAAGTAATTGGCATTACCATTTTCTCTTACGGCAAGCACTCATTGGACTACCAATCTCCCTCATTAGCTGAGGGAGGGAAATCGCTGGTCTATACTGTTCTTTTCCAGTGAGGGAGAGAGAGAGAGAGAAGAGCTAACTGCACCTCCTCCTCAGTTCTTTTTACGGAGGAGAGGGGTTGCTAAGTTTCCAAAGTTAACCTACAAAACCCTCTCTCTTGATGCAAAGAGCTCACGGCACCAACAATGCAATATCAGCTAAAGTCAAAATGCCAGGTGAATTGAACACAAATCTATTCTATCTCACAATATGACCTCAAAGTCTGCCATTGTCCTAATGTTATTGTGTATAAAAACATATATAGTTTTAATGGCTATCTCATTTCTCCCCAATATGTTCAGTGCTGACAAAATTTTTTTACTATTAAGACAAATGTTTTACTGGACCTCTGGGAATTTAATTAGCTATTTGTAACTTGAGTTTAACCTTTTAAATCAGTCGCATGAGATAAACTAAACCAAAAATTCCCAACAAATGAAACAGTTGAAATTCCCATCTACATTACAATCTGTGCAATTAAGATAGGACTTGAGAAAGAGAGTGCAGAACAACATAGATGAATGTGCAGGCAGAACATTGGCGGATGCAGTTTAAGGTAAAGTGTGGTTTAATGCCCATTAAATGCAAGAGTAACAGATGAAAGTACAATCTAAATCAGGAAGCTCTGTAGATGGAGACAGTAAGGACTGCAGATGCTGGAAGCCAGAGTCAATAGGTGTGAAGCTGGAAAAGCACAGCAGGTCAGACAGCATCCGAGGAGCAGGGAAGTCAGCATTTCGAGTCGAAACCTTGATCAGGACTGGGGCGAGGGCAGGGAGCCCAGAAATAAATAGAGGGAGGGGGCTGGTGCTGGGGCTGGGGGAAGGGTAGGTGGTAGGTGGATGCAGGTAAGGCGTTCTTGTAATTAGCCAGTGGGAAGGTTAGAGCGGATGGGTGAGTAGGAAGATGGACAGGTAGGTCAGGTCAGGGACGCAAGGAGGAGGGGGAGGGCTTGATATGGGATAAACCTGGGGATGGAGGGATTTTGAAGCTGGTGGAGTCAATGTTGTGGCCATTGGGCTATAAGGTCCCAAGGTGAAATATCAGGTGTTGTTCTTTCAGTTTATGTTTGGCCTCACTCTGACAGTGGAGGAGGCCAAGAATGGACATGTTGCCAGGAGAGTGGGAGGGGGAATTAAAATGGATTGCAGCCAGAAGGTCGGGTTGGTTGACGTGTGCAGAACGCAGATGTTCCATGAACTGGTCCCCGAGTTTGCGTTTGGTCTCCCCGATATAGGTTAGAAGCAATGGCCCAGTGATATTTTCAATGGACTGTCAACCCAGAGACTCAGATAATGTTCTCGGGACCCAGGTTCGAATCCTGCCATGGCAGATGGTAGAGTTTGAATTCAATAAATATCTGGAATTAAAGAGTCTAATGATGACCATGAATCCATTGTTGATTGTCAGGAAAAACCCATCTGGTTCATTAATGTCTTTAGAGAAGGAAACTGCCATCCTTATCTGGTCTAGTATAGATGTGACTCCAGATCCACAGTAATGTGGTTGACTTTTAACTGCCCTCTGGGCAATTAGGGATGGGTAATAACTGCTGCCTTGCCAACGATGTCTTCATCTTGTGAAAAAATAAAGAAAAATACATAAGGTTGGATGAATGTGCAGGAGAATGTCTGGATTCCGTATCTGGAAGGACTGTTCGGAGCCTTGAACGGAGGTGAGAGGGAAGTTTTACGGGCAGGTGTTGCACCTCTTGCGGTTGCAGGGAAGGGTACTGGGTGTGGTGGAGAAGTTGGTGGGGGAGTGTAGAGCTGATGATGGAGTCACAAATGAATGGTCCCTGTGGAAAGTGGACAGGGGTGGGGAAGGAAGTTTTTTTTGGTGGTGGCATCTCATTGTAGGTGGCGGAAATGTCGGAGGATGATGCATCGGATTCCGAGGTTGATGGGGTGGTACGTGAGGACAAGGGAGACTTTAAATCCCCTCCCCAGCCCCGATGAAGGGTTTCGGCTCAAAATGTTGACTTGCCAGCTCCTTGGTTGCTTTCTGACCTGGTGTGCATTTCCAGCTTCACATCCATAAGCTCTGTAGATGCTTGTTTAACATAAATTTAAAAATTAGGCAGGTTTATAAAGTGCTAACAGTTTCAGAAGCTGTCATTTAGAGCTGCCAACATTAGGGAAATGTCAATAGTGACATTTATGCTGAGAATGAGTAACCCAACTCTGCCTATAGAATGGGAGAACAGTGACACATTGCATATTAGAATAGGGTACTTTTCAAAATGCAATGAATGATTTTCTTAGTGAGTGATTTTTTGTCAAAATTTATGAATAGAAGCTTATAGTGAAAAAAACTAAGGAATTTTGCTAAAGTTTTATAAGTTATCAAATGGAGCATTGTCCAGTTTTGGTCACTACTCTTTGGGGTGGGGATGAGTGACTTCACGTATAGAATCACATAGAAAATTGGAATCCTTCCTCTAGGACCTGAGAAGGTAAATGAAAGATGTGTAAAATTATGAAGAATTTTGACTGTGTAAGTTAGAAGAAACTGTTCCCAATGGCAGGGGGATTGTAACTAGAAGAACATAGTTTAATATAATTGGCAAAAATTGGGATATGGTGAGAAATTGTTTTACATTGTGAGTTGCAATGATCTGGAATGCGGTACTTGATAAGGCAATGGAAACAAGTTCAGCTGTGACTTTCAAAAGACAATTGCATAAACTTGAAGATGAAGAATTTACAGAGCTATGGTAGAAGGGAAGGAAAGTGAAATGGATTGGTAATTGTTTCAGGGCGCATACTGAACCAAATAGCCTCCTGAGAATCAAGTTATGTTTCCCAGCTCAACAAATTAGTCCTGACATATTTTCTAGTTGGTGAACCATGATAATACAAAATCAGGATCTTCTGTTATTGTAATTTCAGTGATCCATTATTCCAACCTGCTCTGTTGTCCCACCCCTTCTGTACTTACGGAATATTTGACACAAATATGAATCCTAGGCAATGAAATATGCATCCACAATTTGTGTAAGAGACTGTTTGGACAGAGTGCAAAAAACATTTTACATCTACTTCCAGCATTTTCTCTGAAGCACTCATGGCCATATTAAGGCTTATTAATCACTCAAAACCACATAACGATTGCATTAGGTTTATTTCATGACTTCCTGTATTATACAGGTCAGAGTGACTTTTATCGAGAAAGAACTTCCTCAGGAGTCATCTACTTTAGTTTGATTTTTGAATTTTGCTGTACTACATTGCCATTCTCATGGTCCTATGTTTATTGGGTGGTAATTCTGAAATATGTGAGCAAGTTTTGCATGTGAAAGTTATTCTTAATCTTTAAGAAAACCTGTTGGCGTAGAGGAAAAATATAACACACGAAAATTCTGAGATTTATGTCTTTTTTTCTTACCGTACAAAGGAAAACCTGAACTACCCAGACAACCAGGGTCAACAGCGCAGTATGATGCAGAGACTCCTAAATCGGACCACGCTTCACAGAATACAAGTGAAGAGGAGACATCACATCAAAACAGTGATACCTCCAACAGCTTTTTTGAAACATTAAATTGGGAAGGTAAGTGTTGGAAGATCATGATAACTTGATCAAATTTCAGCTTATGCAGGGTGTGGAGGGTTCACTTTTTCATTATACCCAGATTTTCATTTCACATGGATAGTTATTTAAAATTGAACTTCCACTGTGGTTGATAAAAGAAGAACGATCTTGGAGTTACAATAACTTATTGAGTATTCCTATTATCAAATTCCCAGCAAAGCAAACTTACTAAGCTATTAGTTTTATATCTCATGGAGCAATATTGGACTAGCTTCACATTGTCTTATTGGTGTGGAGTGCAAGCATTGATATTGACTTACCTTCATTGAACTAGTGCTGTTCAATTATTCTGGTTACTTAAGCGTCTGAATATGCATATTGCTGTCTTTGTGAAATCAGCTAAACCTGTATCAAAGCTTTGCTCATGCACAGAAATTTTGGGAAATAAATGCCAACAATGTAAGTAATTATTTCATTGCAGCAAATTAAGCGGGCACTTTTCCTAGTGACAGTAAAGAAATAAAAAGTCTGAAGTTGGTTCATGTTGAATATCATTGATAATCTGAATTTGTGCAGTGCATTAATTTATTTGGGGTGGGGCAGGGTAAAATTTACTTCGCATAACTTATGCCTACTTCCTTTATAACATCCTCCACTTTTAGCTTACTTTTTATAAAGTAGTTTCTTTTCATTTATGGGTTTCTGCTCAGAAACCATGTCAGTGAGGCTCTGGAACTACTTCGACCCAATCACCCACCCAACTTCCCCCAAAAAATAAATTCTGCTTTAGCTTTGATCTTCCACTTCTATGTGGACACACAAACTGTATGTAGAATTATCAAATGAACATATTGATGGGATTTTTATAGAGGATTTCTCAAGTAGTTTAGTGCAGAACCTTGAATAATACTAAGTAACATGGACAAGGAATGGTCCCTGATAGACTTCAACTGTAGTGTTCTCAACTAACTATGTTCATGGATAGTGTCGGGGAAAGTAAACTCATCTCCCTGTGCTGCATTGACCTTCATGGTCAAATAACACACTAACTCAATATAATAACTTGGTGCAATAACAAAGCCATTGCAGGAAAAAAGAGCCAGCATTTATTGTCCATCCCTACCAGCCCTTAAAAAGGTGGTGGTGAGCTGCCTTCTTGAGCCACTGTAGTTCATTTTGCTGTAAGTAGATCTTCAACGCCAATAATGAATGAGTTCCAGGATTTTTGACCCAGCGGCAGTGAAGGAATGGCAATGTATTTTCAAGTCAGGATGGTGAGTGACTTGGAGGGGAACTTGTGGGTGACGGTGTTCCCATTTATTTGCCACCCATGTACCTCTAAGTGATCGTTATTATGTGTTTGGAAGGTAATGACTAAGAAGCTTTAGTGAGTATCTGCTGTAAGTAACCATCAAAAGAACAATGAAGAAGAAATTGAAGAATAAATAATAAATTTTCACCAAGTGATTTTGGTAGTTTGTGTGAAATAGCTAGTTAGGTCTGATACTGTGTTTATTTATCAGAAGCAAAAGAGGACTCCCGGGCTACTGATGTACAAACTCCTGATGAAGGTCATCCAAGCTTGGTGGATGAAAGTGGACCATCAGATGATGATTTTGCTGCTTTTTCCAGTGAGCGTAACGCTACGAAGGTTGATGAGCCAGAGACCCCTACTCAGCCAGAACAAACAAACACCGTAAACTTTTTTTTTGAAGCAGACATCGAAGGTTCAACAGACCAAACTACAGAAGCTTCCACTGAGGACAGTGTGGATTTACTGGGACTAAATAACGATGCCCAGGCTGACATTGCACCTCCAACAGTGGAAATGAAAAGTTCATCGAGCAATGCTGATTTGCTGAACGATTTGTTTGCTGGAGGTCCAACAGAAATGCAGCAAGAATTCGCAGCCGACCTCATTGGGGGAGGAGATGATTTCTTTTTCAGTGGGGCACCTCAACCAGTTGAACCAGTTCCTGTAGCTCCCGTGTTGCATACTTCAGCAGGTAGGTACTGCTATAGATATTAGTACCAGTTAATTAGAACTGTCAATATAGGGTGTCTCTTTCTTACATGATAAATTGATGGGTTTACATTTCTAAATTGAGAAGCGGCTTCTGTCTGGAGTTGTAGACAGTGAGAAACTATTTCCTTGTCTGCCCGTCCTTGTCCCGAAAAGTTTTGCTCTCTGCTTTAAAAATCAGCTACCTTCCATTAATATAAATTGTTGACATCTCCATGGTAACTCGTGTTTTGTTGGAGATAATTTAGTTGAGTCAGCATTTCTGTTTGTCTTGCCCCTTTGCTTCCTAAACTTGGGATCCTTTGCCTCTGGTCAATGCTTGTGTAACAAATTGCTCATAAACTTACTTCATCAGGTCAAGTAGGTATGATTATAGAACAACCCTGGGACTTGATCATTTGACCTGGCTCAAAACTAGGTGTGCCTGAAGTTGCCAGAACACATCTTGTAAGCTTGGGGCAGCACAGCGGCATAGTGTTTAGCACTGCTGCTTCACAGCATCAGGGACCTGGGTTCAAACCTAATCTTGGGCAACTGTGTGGAGTTTGCTTGTTTTCCCTGTGTCACTGTAGGTTCTAGCCAGGTAGTCTGGTTCCTCTCACAGCCCAAAGATGTACAGGTTAGGTGGAATCGCTGTGCTAAATTGTCCATAGTGTCCAGGGATCTGTAGATAGGTGGATTATCCATGGTAAATGTGAAGTCACATGGAATGAGGTGGTGGGTCTAAGTGTGATACCCTTCAGAGGATCAGTGTGGACTTGATGGAATGAATGGTCTCTATCTGCACTGTAGGGATTCATAATTCATGTTTGTATTGACAATATAAAATAAAGAAAACCTGGTGTTCTAATTTGAATGCTAAAGTGGTGAAACAATGCGAGTTGCATACTAAATAGAAGCTATGAATAGTTAAGTACAATAAACTACTGTCCCTCATATTACATAGTTTCATTATTTTATAAACCTTAATAAGGTCACCCCTCAACCTCCTATCCTCCACTGAGAAAAGTCCCAGCCTCTCCTTATAACTCAAATCCTCCAGTCCTGGCAACATCCTTGTATATCTTTTCAATTTCATAATATCCTTCCTACAGCTGGGCAGCCAGAGCTGTAGACAGTGCTCCAAAACTGGCCTCACCAATGCCCTGTAAATCGCAACACGATGTTCCAACTCCTATATTCAGTGGTCTGAGTAATGAAAGCAAACGTGCTAAACGCCTTTTTAACCACCCATTTTTCTCGTCAGTGGCGTAAAACAAAATAGCGTTGATAAAATAGTGAATTTTGTTCTGAAAGAATAGGTGAGCAACATTATTCTAGGCCAATTTAAAATCTGCCTGAATTAGGAATTGTAAATGGTGGGTGTAAGTAGAAAATAACTTTCCACATGTACTGTGTAGTGTTGGGTGAATTAATGCTGTTGAGTCAAATGTTATTTTGATAATTAGACATCCATAAAGATTCTCGCATTCTGGAATAAACTATTCGAACCTATCAGTTGAGGGAGTGGTTACAATTGTTCAGAAATCTTCTATATCCTTTTAAGACTTCTGTTTCTATTCCAAATAAATTGTCATATCAAGTAGGGTATCCATAAATCCCCACTGCTTAGCTCATCACCAACTTTAATTTTAATTTTACATTACTAGTCATTTTTATACCTCTGTAGATCAACACAGCAATTGAAGGCTCAGACTTTTCAATGGGCCTATTGCAAAGAAAGGTGTTAAAGATGTGCAGAATCTGCATCTTAGCAGACTCTGAAAGAATTTTCCAGGAAGTTGAATTTTCTGCTGAGTAATTCCTCTATGCCTAGATCCCTGCAAAAGTCTTAATTTAAATTGGAAAATTTGAGGGTTCCAACTAAATTGAGTAGATATTGAGGTAGAGTTTTCTATTGTATATGTAGTCTAATCTTGAATAACAGTTCATCTGACACCATATTTATCTTGCGCACTCCTAACTATGCTTCCCTCAGATCACTTGCATTCCCCTTACCCTGGTTTGACACCAATTTCCTCCCTCTAGATGCACTCCCTTCTTCTTCCACTCCGTACTCAACCCTCATTCCCCCACTGCTAGATGTGACACCCACCTATGCCCCTGCCAGACTTGTTTTTTCCTACCCACTCTGAATCTCCTTAAGAAGTACATTGTTTACCTGGCCCGTTTGCCACCTTTCATACTAGCACCCTCTCCAGCTGGCACTCCACTCACTGGGAACCCTGCTTACGTGGCTTATCTGATTGAGATTGCTAGTCCTCGGAAAATCTGGCCTGAAGTGAATGAAGGTATTAGCATTGTTTTATCATTAGTTGTTCCAAATTGTTAGTCACACTGGTCTTAATCAGTGGTTTGTAAATATGACTTTTTGACAATTCAACTAAAGCTGAAGTAGAGTTTCTATTAGGTCAGCTCCTCAATTTTTAGTTCAATCTAAGATTTATCAAAGCCAATAATATGCACCCTGCATTTTACATTGATCCTTGACTAATTGCAGACATTGTAATAAAACAAATGCAATCGCCTGTTAACTTTTTTTTTTCTCAGCAGACTCTTTTGATCCATTTGGTGCTGCATTTTCAACATCCAAGACTGATCAAACTGAGCCAGACTTATTTGGACAGTTTTTCACTCCTAATGCTCCTGCTTTTTCATCCACAAATGGTATGCCTCATCCATCATCGAGTTCAGATTTTTTCAGTATGGGTAAGTTTATCTTGGTAATTTTTAATTCTTCCTTCATTGTTTGTCTCCCATTCATGTTATTAAATAGAGGGGCTGTGCCTACAAATCATATTTGTTGTCCACCATCTCTCCAGACTTCGAGTTTTGTGTTTTTATGATCTCTGTTCAATGTGTATTTTCCTTTCCACAAGGAAAACAGTCATGAAGGTTATGCAAGTTCAGCATCCTTGCAGCTAAAATAAAATTTATGTGAAACACTGACTGCATTGTAATTTCACTTGAATATTTAGACCTGTTCTCAAAATAGTATACACTTTTTAAAGTTCTTGGATTGTGAATCTCTTGGTATTTGGGTTACAAGTTAAAGATATCAATATTGTTAAATGAATGTTTGATTGAAGAAAGACAAATTTATTTTTAGTGGTATATAGTTACTATTTAATCACCATCCTCATAGAAAATTCTATTTGAGGTTCGTTTTTGTTAATGAAACAAATTGCAAAGACAGAAGACTTTCAAACGCATTCTCATGAATAACATTGAACAGATTCAACTACAGTATATAGCAACGGAAGCATACCATTCAGTCCTTCGAGTTTATTCCACAATGCATTTAGATCACAGCTGATCTGTGCCTCAACTCCATTTACCTGCATTACCTAACACAAATAAATCTGCTATCCTTTATGCAAACAAACGGTTCATGATTTCTCTCCTGATGTATTGACTCTTAATTTGAAGATTATGCCCTCTTGTTTTGGATAACCCCAGCAGATGATATAGATTTTCTGCATCTACTTTGTTGAAGCATCTTATAATTTGAAATATCTTAATTAGACCACCTCATAATCATTGATACTCAATGGAATGCCAGTCAGGTTCATGGGAGAAATTTAATTTGTAATTTAAATGTTTAACAACGTTATCATCTGTAACTTCCATGTACCACACAATTCCTTTACTATAACCATTAGGCATAAAGTTTCAGAGTTCCTTGATATTTTAAATACTATAGTTCTTGTCACAGTCTGCTTGCTTTTCCCATTTGCTAAATACTGTATGATTCAGCCCCTTATTTCATTGATTTACTGATTTTCATAGTAAAAGGATGCTTGTTCAAAGTTTTGGGGAGGTGACGACCTAATGGTATTATCACTGGAATGTTAATACAGGCACCCAGGTAATATTCTGGGTTAACACAGCAGGCCAAGCAGCATCATAGGAGCAGAGAGGCTGACGTTTTGGTCTAGGCCCGAAACGTCAGCCTCTCTGCTCCTATGATGCTGCTTGGCTTGCTGTGTTCATCCAGCCCTGCACCTTGTTGTCTCGGATTCTCCAGCATCTGCAGTTCCTACTATCTCTAATATTCTGGGTTCCTGGGCTCGAATCTCACTATGGCAGATAGTGGAATTTGAATCCAACAAAAGTCTGGAATTAGGAGTCTAATGAAGACCACAAAATCATTGTTGATTGTCAGAAAAACCCATCTAGTTCACTAATGTCCTTTAGGGAAGGAAACTGCCACCCTTACCTGGTCTGGCCTTTATGTGATTCCAGACCCACAGCAATATGGTTGCCCTCTAGGGATGGCCAAAAAAAGTTGGCCTAGCCAGCGATGCCCTCATCTCGTGAATGGATAAGGAAAAAGAAATTTGAGTAATCTTATTCATTTTCATTATTTGTAAATGTGTCTTCAGAAAAATCCATGGAACTTCAAACACTCTTGGGTTTTTTGAGATCCGTGAAGGGAATTATGATAGATTTTAAGAGAACGTAGTCTGATGTAATGAACAGAAGGTGGGTGATGAATTTTAATATAGGGATGTGTGAAATGATACATTTTGGAAGGAAGAATGAGGAATGACAACTTAAAATGAAGACTACATCTCTCAAAGGATTGCTTAAACAGAGGAACTTGTAATTATATCCAACCACAAATTGTCAAAGCTGAAAGAGCAGATTACAGAGCTGGTTCAGAATGAATAAGGGATGCATGGTTTTGTACCTATGTACTTAAAGTACAATACAAGGAAGTTATCAAACACTTGTTCATCCTCAACTGCAGTATTATATTTAATATTAGGCTGCAACAATACTAGGCTTTAATACTGCATTTTAGAAAGGATATGAACTCATTCAAAAAGACTTAGGAAAATGTTTCCAGGAATGGGAAATTCTAGTTTAGTGGATAGATTGTGAAGCTGGATCTGTTCTCACTGTCATAGAGCTTTACAGCATGGAAGCAGACTCTTCTGTCCAACTTGTCCATGCCAACCAGATATCCTAGATTAATCTAGTCCCATTTGCCAGCATTTGGCTCATATTCCTCTAAACCCTTCCTATTCATGTATCGACCCAGATGCCTTTTAAATGTTGTAGCTAGTCCAGCTTCCACCACTCCCTTTGGCAGCTCATTCCATACACACACGACCCTCTGCATGAAAAAGGTGCTCCTTAGGTCCCTTCTAAATCTTCCCCACTCACTTTAAATCTATGTCCTGTAGTTTTGGACTCTCCCAACTCTGGGAAAAGACCTTGTCTATTCATCCTATCCATGCCCTTCATGATCTTATAAACCTCTATAAGGTCAACCCTCAGCCTCCAATGCTCCAGGGAAAATAGCCTCAGCCTATTCAGCCTCTCTACAGCTCAAACCCTCCAAACCTGTCAATATCCTTGTAAATCTTTTCTGAGCCCTTTCAAGTTTCACAACATCCTTCCTATAACACGGAGGTCAGAATCGAACACAGTATTCCAAAAGTAACCTAACCAGTGTCGTGTACAGCTGCAACGTGATCTCCCAAATCCTTTCCTCAATACAATGACCAATAAAGGCAAGCATACCAAATGCCTTCTTCACTATCTTGTCTATCTGCAACTCCACTTTCAAGAATTATGAACCTGTACTCCAAGATCTCTTTGTTCAGCAATACCTTATCATTAAATGTCAAAGAACAAAGAACAAAGAAAATTACAGCACAGGAACAGGCCCTTTGGCCCTCCAAGCCTGCGCCGATCCAGATCCTCTATCTAAACCTGTCGCCTATTTTCCAAGCATCTTTATCCCTCTGCTCCCTGCCCATTCATGTATCTGTCTAGATACATCTTAAATGATGCTATCGTGCCCGCCTCTACCACCTCCGCTCACAACGCATTCCAGGCACCCACCACCCTCTGCGTAAAGAACTTTCCATACATATCTCCCTTAAACTTTTTCCCTCTCATCTTGAAATCGTGACCCCTAGTAATTGAGTCCCCCACTCTGGGGAAAAAGCTTCTTGCTATCCACCCTGTCTATACCTCTCATGATTTTGTAGACCTCACCTTACAGAAGATTTGATAAGATTATTAAAAATCACGACTGGTCTGGACTGTGTGAATAGGAAGAAACTGTACCCATTGCTGAATGGGTTGAGAACTGGGGAATGGGCAATAAAGACTTGCAATGAGAAATTGCAGGGACATTAGCCGAGTTACTCTCTCAAAGTTAGAATTGTAGAATCCCTACCGTGTGGAAGCAGGCACATCGAGTCCACATTGACCGTCCTAAAGGCATCCCACCATATCCTTGTAACCCTGCATTTCCCATGGCTAACCTACCCATTCCTGGACACTATAGGGCAATTTAGTATGTCCTATCCACTTAACCTGTACATCTTTGGACTATGAGAGGAAACTGGAGGAAACCCACACAGACACACGGAAAATGTGCACAGTCCACACAGACAGTCACCCAAGGTTGGAATCGAACCTGGATCCCTGTGAGGCAGCAGTACTGACCATTGAGCCACCGTGCCATCCCATGACAAGGACATGATGGACCGAATGGCTTCATTCTGTGTCGTCACCATTCTGCGATTTTATAATAATTCCTTGTTGTTCTAAGGTGTCTCAGCGAGTATGTTCCTTTGTTTTATCCCCTGACAGTTTGCAAAATCACACTTTAAAATATGTATTAAGGTACCATTTTACCTGTTAAAATACAATTGAGCATTACAATTCACACCCTTTATCTATTTAGAGTACAGTTGTAAAAATGGCATTTGTGGACAGGGCTGGCTGTAATTCACTGAATGTTTGATGGGTGTTTTGGGTGTAAATGATTGTGATGCTTTTAGTTATCATGAGTATTTTAATGATTCTGAGAAAATGTT
The DNA here is from genome assembly GCF_021869965.1 of Rhincodon typus. Lineage (NCBI taxonomy): Eukaryota > Metazoa > Chordata > Chondrichthyes > Orectolobiformes > Rhincodontidae > Rhincodon > Rhincodon typus. The sequence goes on from NC_063334.1 coordinate 8,462,623, forward strand.
TGAATTAATACAAGTTCACACATTATGCTTTCTTCTAGGAAATGTAACACCTGAGCTATCAAAAGTGTCATCGTCTGCCAGTCAACCAGACCTGATGAGCGGATGGAATGCGTGGCCTTCCAGCAGCACAGTTCCCCAAACAAATAACAAGACAGCATTTGGAGCTACAATGCAAAGTAACACATGCATGTTTTGATTTATGTTTTTTAGTAAAACTGCTGCATCTTGAATATCTTGTGCTTCTACTTTGAAAAGAACAGACGTGAGATGTGCTACCATTGTTTGGAAAATGCATAACTTGGGAATTTAAACCTAATTTTTAGAGTTCTCACCTTTGGTCAAAAGTTTGATACTTGACCATGAAACACTGGATTGAATAAAAAAAAAACTACCTGAAACCGCTGATCATGAAACTGACTCAAATATCCAGTCATATTGAGGCTAAATACATGCCACCAGTTTTGGGAATATTACAAAAAAAAGTAGTAATTGTGTTTTATAAATTGGGTAAAGAGGTTTTTGCTGTATTTTGTATTGAATATGTTCATGACTGCCTTATTTTAACGACTGCTAATTGTAGTCTCGACTGCAAATGATGTTTTATTTACACTGACCCTATCAAACATTTTCATAATTTTTAGACGTCTATTAGGTCACACCTCTGTTTTTACTTTTTCTAAGTAAAGGGCCTTTCACAAGTTCAGGATGTTCCAAAATGCTTTATAGCCACTTTACTACTTTTAAAATGTAGTCACTCTAGTCAATGTGCAAGTCAATCCGGACACTGTAATGGCCAACAAATGGTGACAAAAAAAGTACCAGACAACCATTTTTAGTGATTTTAGCTGGAGGATAAATGTTGGCCGGGACATTTGGAGAATTCTATGCTCCTGTTCAAATGGTGTAATGGGATTGTTTATGTCTATCTGAGAGGATAGATAGAGTCTTTGTTTAATATTTCATCTCAAAGACAGAATATGTAAATATGTAGCCAGTTTGCCAGAGTGACGGAGACAGGTAGGAAACCACTCAGCTGTTTTGAATAAATAATGGAATATTGAAATAGGCATCAAACTTTATGTACTCAGGTGTATTGACTATTCACTCTTATGAGTTACAGATATAGATATACATTTATCTGCCTATTTATATATTGTGGTGTTAAAAAAAAATGCCATTTATAAAATTCTACTTCTTCAAAAAAAGCCTTTTTCGCTGATACGGTGATTTAACATTATTCTTATGTTGGCCATCAAGATAATTTTGATTAAACAAATATGTGGTGTATTCCACAAGGTCTGAGTTCTGCCTGACTAGATAATGTAATATAACTTGCACCATTACTCTTGCACTTCTCTGTTACATGGCTACTGGATTGTAACTCAAAAGTAACTCATGTTGGATTGTTTCTAACATAGGCTCAACATTTACTTCAGCATCTGGTGCTGCCTCTGGTCCTGCTTCGAATGTATCATTTAGTCATTCAAAGTCCTTTGATCCATTTGCTGACATTGGTAACCTTGGTTCCAGTTTACCAGGTAATGTTCCAGAACCATTAATCTACAGATCCAGTTACTAAAATAATTCTCATTGCCTTTGGGGCCTTGCACATTTAGTCATTTATAGTTGACAAGTTGTGTGTGTCATCAGACCCTTACACTGCAAACATTAATGAGATTGATCTGTTTAAAGTATGTTCACAGATTTCATTCTCCGCCTGCCCCCCCCCCCCCCCCCCCCCCCCCCCCCCCCCGCCTTGTTTATGCTTCGTAGAAGTGTCCACTACTCTTCAACTAATCCCATCAACATATCCTGCTACTGCTTCCTCACTCATGTTTATTTAACTTGCCACTACTTGATGTAATAGGTTCCACATTCTAATCACTCTTTGGGTAAAGAGGTTTTTGCTGCATTTTGTATTGAATATGTTCACGAACTTTATTTTAACAGTTGCTAGTTGTAGTCTCCACTGAAAATGAGAAGTTTTATTTACAATGACCCTATCAAACATTTTCATAATCTTTTACGCCTTTCTTAGGTCACATCTCTGTTTTTACTTTTTCTGAGAAAAAGGGCCTTATTTTCATTTTTCTGATTTTTTTCTATGTCTCATTTTACCTGATCTTCTCTGCTCTACCATCTTCTTGTAAATCTTCTTTGCAACTCTCCAGTGCTTCTGCATCCTTATAGTTTGGAGACAAAGTAAAACAAAGTTCTGTATAGGCTTATAATAACTTATCTGCAATTTAATTATATTGCTCTAGAAATGAACTACAGGTTTTTTTTTTTCAGAGCTTTACATGATTTGTTCATCTGTGCCTTATGGTCTTCTGTACCATTTAAGTCAATTAATTTTTCCGGATTATTCCTTTTTCTTCATATCAAAATACTTCACAATTATCCATTTTGAACTTTGTTTGTGAGTTAAACACATCTCTGACAACATAACAATGTCTTCCTGTATAATCTTGCAGTCTTCCAAAGTACTGATTGTCGCCTGCCCCCACCCTCCCCTCCTCCACACACGCACACGCACACACACATGCACATACTTTGTGTCAGTAGCAAATTTTGATATTGTTCCCTGAGTCTAAATTATTTATATAAATAACAAAGTTAATCTCGCTACCAATCCTACATTTTATGAAACATAATATACATGTTTGGAATGTTATTTAATAAATCTGCTGTATGTCATATGAGGACAAAACATGGATAAATAATATAACCTCAGTAGTTGATTTGTCTTTATAATAATGATTGTTCTTGATGCTTCTACAGGTTCCTTGAGTGGAGGATTTACAGCTGGAGGAACATTGACTCAGAAATCTGCACAGCCAGCAATGGGCAGTAGTTCCTGGCAGTCTGGCAGAACTCTGGGCAGCAATACTACTCCACAGCAGCAATCAAAGGCACATCCGCCTAGACCAGCAGCCCAGACTAAACCCAACTACAATTTGAATTTCAGCGTCATGGGTAGACGGGAGGAACGAGGCATCCGAGGGCCTGGATTTGGTACTTTTTCTTCTGTTTTATATTTCAACTGTTTGTTTTCAGAAGATACTTTTTCAAACAGTAGCTTTTTAAGAAGGGAGGGCAAACTATTTTTAAAATACATAGATTTACAAAGGAATTCAAAATCAGAAGCTGACCATTTGGCTAACCTACTTCAGATTTGTGCTTATCCTCCACTCCAGCACAAGAGAGAGAGAAATTTCCTTTGGCGGAATTTCAACATTTGCATCATTGACCTTTGCCCTTTTATTTGCCCTCGTCTGGCCCTTGGGATGTAGGAGCCGCTGGGAAGACCAGCATTCACTGCTAATTCCTAATTGCCCTTGAGAAGGTAGTTGTCAGTTTAAAATTAGACCACATTGAACAATTAAACAAAAAGAAAACTAATATTTCGACCCACTTGAATTTTACATATTTGAAATAGCTCAAAAGTATTTGCATTTCATGATAGATCATAAAGGTACCTCGAATTGCATGATTCCTTATGACAAGAAAAACACTGACTAGTCCTAACCTCTTATTTTTTCCTTCAATCCCATACACCTTCCCTTCTTTTTCCTTAAACCACCATCAAATCTCTTCTTAAGTTTTGACATTTTTCCTGGCTCAATCACTAATTCCATATTGCATTCCATTCACAACCCTCTATGTAGAGGAATGTTTCCCTCTTAAATTTCACACTTTTAATCTTAAATGTATGCCCTCATGTGAAGTCACCTCTTTGAAGTCCTGTCTCAATCTAACTCTCCCCCACTTCCTGTTTTTAAACAACTCTATCTGAGCACCCTGTAATTTTGTAGCAGCAGATTACTGCAGATGCTAGAATCTGTACTGAAAACAAAAAGTACAGGAAATCACAGTGGGTTAGGTAGCATCCACTGTTCTAATGATAACTACTTCAATGATTAGCATCGTTTACTGCAAGGAACTGTTCATAGTAGAATCCTATTGTTGAATTGATTTTTTTTCTTCCCTCCTGCAGGACCAAAACCAAAAGTTTCTGCAAACGACTTTCAGGATCTATTGTCTGACCAAGGATTTTCTAGCACAGCGGACAGAAAAGAACCTAAGACTATTGCAGAATTACGAAGAGAAGAACTGACTAAAGAAATGGATCCTCTAAAACTGAAGGTTTGAAGAATATATACATGTTGAACAGATCTTAAGACCGTAAGAACTAGGAGCAGGAATGGGCAGTTCAGCTCCTCGAGCCAGCTGTGCCATTTGATATGATAATGGCTGATCTCATCTTGGCCTTAACTCCACTTTCCTGCCCACTTTCTATAACCTTTCAACCCATTTCTAATTAAAAATCTGTTGATACTCCTCCTTAAATTTACTCAATGACCCAGCATTCACTGCAGTCTGGGGTAGTGAATTCCACAGTTTCATGACCCTTTGAGAGAAGTAATTTCTCCATATCTCTATTTTAAATCTGCTATCCCTTATAATAAGCCTATGACCTCTCATTCTAGATTGCCCCATGTCTATTTTGTCCATCTTGTTTAGCATGGTATGCACTTCAATTGGATCTCCATCCATTCTTCTAAACTCCTGAGAGTATAGGCCTAAACTGCTGAATCTCTTTTCATCGACAAACTTCTCACCTCTGGAATCCATCTAGTGAACCTCCTCTAAACTGCCTTCAATATCGATTATATCTGTTCCCAATTAAAATTGTCTGCAATACTTCAATTACAGTCACTAATGCCTCGAACAGTTGTAGTAACACTTCCTAGTTTTATACTCCATTCCTTCAGCATTAAATACCAAAATTCCATTTGTTTTCCATATTACCTGCTATACCTGCATATTACTTTTCTGTGATTCATGCTCGGGGATACTCGGATCCCTCTGCACCAAAGCATTTCGAAGTTTCTCTCCATTTGTATAATGTTACCTTTCTATTCCTCTGACCAAAATGGATAACCTCACACTTCTTCACGTTAAACTTCATCTGTCAAATTTTGGCCCATTCACCTATCCAAATATATTTGTAAATTTCTTATTTCTTCATTGCAGTGTACTTTCCCACTTATTTTAGTGTCATCTGCAAATCTGGCTATTGCACTTTGTATCTTGTTTTTCTGCACTCCTTTATTTTGTATCTTGCAGTACAGAATTAACTCTGCTTTTGGTATGGAGTTGATGCCCTTAAGTTTACAAATACAAGGAGAATATCGCTTTTAACTAAGGTTGGCTCAGGCCTTTCCTGGGTTCATGGTGAATTTGCTATGTCCCTATTTCATTCCAAATTTGTGACGTGGTTTTAACCAATCATCATAGTGTCAAGAAGTGGTGAGAAGACTTTCTTTTAAATAGTGAGTTATGTTCCAGATTCATAAGACCAATTTCCTGCACATTAGCTGTGGAAATTTAATTTCACTTATTTTAAATTAATCTGGAATGAAGAGCAAAATCTCAATATTAACCATCACGAAACTGTTGGATTTTCGTAAGAATCCAACTGGTTCACTGACATCCTTTATGGAAAGAAACATGCCTAGACTTCATGTGACTTCAAACCCACAGAAACATGATTGATTCTTAACTGCCCTGTGAATTGGCTGAGGAAACCACTCAGTATGCATCAGTCTGCTCCAGGAAAGTTTAATGGATATAAAACTGGATAGATTACATGGCTCAATCTAGGCACTGGATAGGACAAAGGTGCACTGTGCCCAGTAGACCCTGCATGGTCCTGCTCACTGACATCTGGGGTGATGTGCGAGAGCTGGCTGACATAATTATATTGAATAATGCCCTACAGCTCATGTCCTAGACTCTTGCATCACCATCTCTAGTTATGCTCTGTACCAGCAGCAGGACATAGTAGAGATGTTGGTATGGTGCCAAAAGGTTGGGAGAGAATGCTCCTGTTTGTTCTCAATTAAACTTGACCCCATGAAGATTCAATGGCATCAGGTTAAACCTTCTACTAAGTATTGTACACTGCTGTCCTTCAGTTGATGAATCAGTACTCCTCCATTTTGAACAAAGTAGTTCTGCATTGAAATTCACAACGTTCTTCACCAAGAGTGGCTCAGTAGTACCACCACTGACTAAGCTGCCCACATACTGAAGCGCAATATCTGCCAGACTTAGCCTGCAGCAGGTAATGAGAGAATCAACATCCATCTGTCCATGCTGGTATTGGTAAGAGTTATTACACAATCTTCCTAGAGACAAAGTCCTTTCTTTACACTTGAGCACGTCCTTCATTTTACTGTATTGTGTGTCAATACCACCATGCCAAATAGGTAAGTTTTAGAACAGGTTTGTTGCCCGGTTACCTCCCTTGATGACAATTGTTGGCTCGGCACAAAGAAGACAAGAGTCAAGTCTGTATTAACTAACCATTACCTTTATTAGTTTAGTTGAAAGAGACATACAATTCATACCACTTGGCTAGGAAAAGGTTAACAGCAGACATGCAATTCATACAAGGCTAAAATCCAGCGCGTGCCCACTAAGCTGATGTTCCTGGAACAGTCAAGAAAAATAAAAGCTAATACCCAAGAATAGAAGCTCACATTGGCCAGATATTTTTCTCCCAGGTCTTGGGGTCCTCTCCACATTTCCAAGTGTGGGTTCTACACTTTGCGAAGGTTGCTGTCCAGCGTTTTCACTGATAGCACACTGAAATCCATCATTTTTATCTTTTATCCTTATCGTTCTGAATGGTGGTGTCTTGTTCTTGTTGGCTGTCAGCTCATCTGATAGTGGTGTCTTTCCACTATAGGTTCATTCCAAGTATTACCTCGTTACTCTTCCACTAAATAAGGATTTCCCCCTTATGTTATCCCTCAGAGCTGAACCAGCTCAAACCAGCCAGACAAGCCAGCAGTTAGGGCTTGGGTAACTTCAGTTCACAGCTACTGCCTTTGTGTGAGCAGCCTCTGACCAACAGGTTAAGTAACTCAAACATGGCATCTATGCTGCTCTGTGGACCATCATCAGCAGAATTGTATTCAAACACAATCTCTAACCTCGTGGCCTGACATATCCCCCACTTTGTAATTTCCAGCAAGCCAAGTAAACAGCCCCGGTTCAATGAGGAGTGAGTCCATCAGGAACAATGCCAGCATACCTAAAATGGAGGTGCCAGCCTGGAGAAGCTGCAACATAGTATCACATTAATGTTTAACAGTGGAAGCAGTTTGCTAAGGGCAGAGCTACGTGATTCCACAACTAATGAATTACCTGACAGTTGTGTGGTCCTGCCACATCCAGTTATGGATAGCAGCAGTCAATTAATCAACCAAAAGGAGAAAGAGGCTTCAATATTTTTTTAAATTGTTAAATATGATAGCAGCTTAAAGGAGATTGTGAAAGAGATTGATTTATTGATGAGTTATTTCCAACTGTAATTGGTAAATTCTTCTTCAGTCCCAGTTCTTCAGTTGTACCTAATGCATAAAATGCACAATATTTTCAAATTCATCATGAGTCAGTTTGATTGATTGGAGTTTTCACTTAGCAGTTGTCAGTGCTTTTAGAAAGTGCAATGTCAAGGTAGTGAGAAATGTTATGATTATACTGATGTTCTGGACTTTGTTACATCATTTTATCAATACTTCCTTGCAGTCAATGAAATTTATAATGAAACAAGTATGTAACTTCAGGGTAAAGGGGAACATAGGAGCAGGAATTTGCCATTGATCCATTGAGGTTTTTCTACCGTTCAATTAAATTTTAACTGATATGCACTTTTAATTACCTTTACTCACCTTTGATCCATATCCCATATCCCTACGCTAGTATGAAGATTTTTAAGCGTTGCCTACCAATGTTTTAATATAGGTCATGTTTTTTTTCAGATGCCTGGTGTCCTTCCACTGCTATGTGATATTTTTAACTATCATATCAAAGACTCCGATGTTATGTAATTGTTTGCAAAACTCTTGTTGATTAGATTACGTATTAAAATTTTGATTCTTTGCCAGATCCTTGATTGGATTGAAGGAAAAGAGAGAAATATAAGGGCTTTATTGTCAACTCTACACACAGTACTGTGGGAGGGTGAAACTAAATGGAAACCTGTGAGCATGGCAGACATTGTGCACCCAGACCAAGTGAAGAAGGTCTATCGGAAAGCTATACTTGTAGTCCACCCAGACAAGGTAAGGTCAACAAAATGGCATTGTCAGACAATACAATTCAGTAAATTTAAAAATCTGGGAACTCATTAATTAACATCATGAAATGTAATTAGTACTTTTAAGAAGTTTGAAAGGAAATCGAATACTATTGTTGAATTTAACTTAATCTTTGCTTTTTTACATCAACGAGAAAAAGTAGAGTTAAGTTAGATAAATGATTACTAAATCTTGTGGGACACAACAGTTTTAGTGAGCCAAGTTCTGCCTGTAATGTAATTTGCTTCTGAAATTCTAAACTCACAATGAAATAAACCATACCGTAGCTGCTATGAACTGGGCACTAAACTTTTTTTTCCTTAAATTAAGGCTACAGGTGAACCCTATGAACAGTATGCCAAGATGATCTTCATGGAACTGAATGATGCTTGGTCAGAATTTGAAAACCAGGGATCAAGGACACTCTTTTGAATCATCAAACTTCTGAATATAATTGACAAGGCTGCTCCAAGTGCTATGATGGTGTGTTTTTAACTTCTATTGGAACAGCCACTGCAAAAGATATTCATATCTTCAGTTGTCTTAAAATTTCATCTTCATGAACTGCAGAGTTGTAGTTTAAAATGTGTGGAGTTCTTCCTACAGACACTTGATTGACGCCCTTCCCACATCAATAAGACAATCTTTTTCTGCTGCAGGGTGATGACTGTGCTTAGACACCCTCTTAAAAACCACATTTATATCTTTAAAATCATTGCAGTGATATTTTCTTGAAATGTGTTTGAAAGTCTAATCTGTTTTGACAGAGAACTTAAACTACTAGGTGTAAATGTTGGAAAAGGATTCAAAGGAAGAATTTTGTATTAAGATATTCTAAAAATGTATAGTGATAGGCTTATTAAATTTAATGAACATATTCAACAATTCCTTACCTTCAAAAGTTGGAGTTGAAGCATTCCTTGGCATGTTCAGCCCACCTGGCCATCTTCTGTAGTCTTTGTTCATGTTTGCTATATTTTGTTTGTAATTTTATCATGGCTGTCTTTTATTGATTTCAATTTAATCAAAAGATTAATGGTCAGAAACGATTTTGTTTTGTTAGCCCATGTAGACTATGCATGACTTTCTGAAACTTGAAATTCCTTTCAACAATCTCTAGCTTTTTCATTTTTATGTTGATTTCTGTAATAATGTAAATTTAGTGTTCATGAGTGTGTATTATGTGCTGTGAATTGGGGCGTTGACCTACTTTGAAGCATTATGTTCCTGTTTTAGATTTCAGTGACTATTGAAAATGGTTGTGCACCGTGCTTTAAGGTTTAACATGTCAGTGTTACGATCTTGACATGTGAGTCTTCAAGTGTCAGCTAACACCTGAGAGAAATCATTTGTAGTAACTTAAGTGAAGTAAATGTTAATTACTTTTTCCTTGTAAAAATTGGAAGTGTTTGCACTTTACACTGAAGCCACTCTTTGGTTGACTATCCACTGAATGCTACTTTCCAAAAGGTGGAATTTAGAAAACTTTTCCTTTGTTGTGTACATAAAAAAGAAACTTTCCTGATATACTTTCCGTTCAAAGGTCCTGTTTTACATGGTCATTGTTTGTCCAGAATTAACTAAGAATTCCTTTTCTTCTAAAGAAAGAAATGCATGAATGGTGGGATTGTTCAGAATTGGTAGAATTCTAATATCAAAGTCCATTCTCTCCCATTGCTATTTGATTTAGAGAGTGCGATTTAATTCATTCACAGGTAACTAATTTCTGCGCATTGAATTTGGCTTGCCCCAGAAATGATACAATTTGACAGAAATCTGGTTTGCAAATCTAGATTAACTAAACAAATGTTTCTTGTTAAGAAAGGCTTACTAATGCAGCCAATTTATCAAAAAATGAAACACCATTTGCTTGACTGTTGGGTAGTGAAGAAAGACAGAGAATCTGTATTACAAGCATTTAGAAATATTCTGTATTAAAATCTGGCCATATAATGTGGTATTCTTAATGTTCCATCAGTATTTTAAAGGTAGTTTTAATTTTTTTTTACTTCTCTGCTCCTTTTTGTTGCCTCCATGTTGACATACTTTAGGCAGGACTGTGAAAAAACATAAGTCTGAATTGTTCGCTCCTGCCAACAGTGCCGTTGTGTGTTCTAAAGTTTGTCTACTAGATGATTCTTTTAAAAAGTCTGGAGAGCAATTCTTAATGTTGCGAGAGTCTTTGTTTAGCAAACTGTTTAACATCATCAAAATTGAATTTAAAGTATCAACTCAGCTGAGAATTCACATCCATGTGTTCAGTGTGGGACCAGAGATCCTGCTGACTAGAGCTTACACATGCAGCTGGAGATTGCACAGTATTTAACAAAAACAAAATAACATTTTTGATATCATTGTGAGGTTAACCTGAAGAAAAGTTATATGCCATGTGAAAAATCTGACATGTTTACCAAGTAACCTTTTTGCTTGAAGATTACAATGAACAAAGACAATGATGTGGCTTGCAAAATGGATTCACAACTGAACTGTTTACATGTGTAGTGAACATTACTATTGAAGTTGAAACATACACTCATAGCACCTGTGTTTTGGTATTCAAAATATAAGGGCTGAAAAGCTTGCTGAGAAAGTACATGTCAAGTCATAAGGATCTTGATTTTTCTTTGCATATTTGTATATCTTGGCAGGTAGTTGCTTAATGAAGGATGCATTGTGTAATTTTACCTGGGAACACATAGTTGAAATAGCAAGTGATGCATATTAGGAATTTTGTATTACTGATGAGACACTCCTAAAATGGCAGGTGAGAAATTGGGCATTACAGCCATTTAAGGCATTCAGATAATAAATTCCACGTGCAAAATGAGATACATTTTCCTCTTCTATTGACCATAACTTATAGAAAATAATGATTTGGTTGCACAACTACTTTTAAATCTAACATAGTCTTAATTTGTGTGATTCTTCTGGGATATATTGAAGGGACTTGCAGAAAATATTCTTATTTTGGACAACTATCTGAAAATATGTTACACGTTGCATTTTTTAAATATGAAAATATTGTATTATCTATAGATTGTACAACATATATGTGTATATATAGAAGGAAGTAAATTGAAACCCCAGACATTGGAAACAGGGATCCATGTAATAAATACAATATAGAATCTGTTGATTTAGTCATATACATCTCTGTCTGGAAATATGAGTATCTGATCTGTGAATTGCATTTATGGCTAATAAAACAGATTAATTTACTTAGTAGTTCATGACCCTATTTCCTCCAGTCTGTCTCAGTTATTTTGTGTCAGATATGACTTTCCTATTCGTGCATTGAAAACATGATTTAAACTTCTTTTTTTCCCCTAATTTCAAATCTTATCAAGGAATGATCAATTGAATTATTTGAAAGAATGAATTAACTGTGTTGGTAACGTACTCTAAATAATATATCTGTGTTCTGGATTCTCATTTGGAGGAATGGTTAGTTACAGAAGGTGTTTTGCAAAAATACTTTGCAGCGCTTAGATTTCTTTTATGTGAAACAGTGGTCATAATGGTCTAACAAGGGTGGGAAGGAACACTGTTAGATTTACTCCTGCACAGAAACAACTATTTAGCAGTATATTCTTGCACTGACCAGGCAGTAGGCTATTCGAGACCTGGTAATGTGCAACAAGACAGGATTAATTACTAACTTCATCATAACAGTCTCTAGGGAACAGCAAACTTAGCATGATAAGACTAGTGACTTAAACCTAAACAAAGGTTAATATAAGGGCATGAAGCAGAGTTGGCTAAAGTGGACTGGGAAACTAGATTAAAAGGTAAAATATTTGAGATGCAATGCAAGACTTTTAAGGTATTTAACAGCTCAGCAAAGATATATCCCAGTGATAAGTCACTGTGAAAAAGCAAGATGCTTCGAGAAAAGCCTTTCAAACAAGGCCTAATAAGAAACTGGGCTTAGTGTGAAATTGAAAGAAACACAACACAAATCTGTGAAGATTCAGAAGATTGGACAGTTTTTTTTATAGAACCAGCAAATAATGCTAAAATATATCATAAACAAGGAGGGAGTATGAAAGAGAGCCAAAATATAACAAAGATAGTGAGACAAGTATAATACAACATAGAGACACATAATACAAGTATTTAAATAGAAGAGTAAGTCAAGTGTTTACTTTCTCGTTAGTGTTGGGGAGTTAATAACGAAAAAGCGGAAATGGTTGAAGTGTTGACATATTTTCTGTCATTTTACACTGTCGCAAATATACAACTTCCCAAAGATATTTGAAAAGCAAGAAATGAACAAGAAAGAGGAACTGAAAACAATCATCATCACTAGGGGGGAAAGGGTACTAGGAAAACTGTTCAATTTTAATACTCCATGACCTGATGGCTTGCATCTGAGAGGTTGCTGTAGTGATAACAGATATACTGGTTATAACCTTTCAAAATTCCTTGGCTTCTGGAACATGCCCAATGGATTTGAAAATAACCAAAAAAAACACTATTATTCATGAAAGGACGATACAGAAAGCATGACACTATATCCAGGTTAGCTATCTTCTATCATGGGGAAATTGCTAGGATCCATAATTAAGGAAGTTATAGAGGATACTTAGAAAATCATAACTGGGTCAGGCAGAGTCAACATGGTTGCTGGGGCCTTGCCTAGTTACAGTCTGTATCAATGACTGGATAATGGAACCAAATGTATCATAGCTAAATTTGTTGGTGATACTCTGATAGATAGTAATTAGGTTTACTGCAGCCTTGCAGGGCCTTGGTGAAAGCACATCTGGAGTACCATATTCAGTTTTGGTATTTCAATTTGTAAAAGAATATAATTGTTAAAAGCTGTTCCAAAAAGCTCCACTCAATTAATTCTTGGGATAAATGGCTTATCTTTTGAAGAAAGGTTGAACAGGTTGGGCCTATATCCATTGGAGTTGATCTTATTGAAACAGAAGATTTGAAGGGACTTGATAGGTTAAATACTGGAAGTTATTTTCTCTTGTCGTGGGAAAGAGAACACAGTTTAAGACTGAGACAGTAGGTACTGCAGATGCTGGAGAATCTGAGATAACAAGGTGTAGAGCTGGATGAACACAGCAGGCCAAGCAGCATCAGAGGAGCAGGAAGGCTGACGTTTTGGGCCTAGACTGAAGAAGGGTCTAGGCCCGAAATGTCAGCTTTCCTGCTCCTCTGATGCTGCTTGGCCTGCTGTGTTCATCCAGCTCTACACCTTGTTGTCTCAGATTCTCCAGCATCTGCAGTTCCTACTATCTCTGAATCAACTTGGCTATCCCCTGATTTAATGAGTTTAGCTACGATCCCAACCAACAATGTCTGTCTCTGGTGTTCAATCTTTGTGCAGTGATTTTCTTCAAAGTTCTGCTGCTGAATTGTTCTGGTGTTGGATTCATGTATGGTTTATTTTTGTCCTTCAGGTCAATGATGTGAGATTATTGATGATTCTTTACATTCTTCCATCTAAATTATTGACTACTCTAAAACCATTGAGTCTGCAGCTTGCGTTCTCATCAGAAGTAGTTTCCCTGTTCCTTGTAACATTTGGCATTGACTGTCCGTTTGAAAACACACCTTTCCTGTGATTAAGTCCTTAAATTCTTCTACAGGACAATCAATTGCCCTTGTGACAATAAAGCAACTAGTTATCAAGTGGTTGTCAAAACAGTTTTGTTCATGTAGCTTTGCTCCCTCTCTTCCCAGACATGGCTAAATGCTTTCAGTTTCTAGAAATTTTTTTTTCCTTGTCCCTTACTAGTTTATTCCAGAGTTATTGCTGCTTCATTCCGTGTATAACTGTTTATTGTTGATTCTTTCAATCAATAAAGTTGTTAAATTTCTGATGTTTATAATATCACACCATGATCTCATTGAATGACAGAGCAGACTCAATGGGCTGAATGGTGTAATTCTCCTAGGTCTTATGGACATGGGTGATTGGTGACAGTTTAATTTAAAAAAAACTTTTTTTCCCTTGGTGGGCAGAGTTTGTTATTTGTTAGCTTAATTGCCAAATAGGTGATTTGGTTTTTAAAAAAACTGGGTTTTTTTGTCATTTTTGTACGGGGTGTTTAATTTAAATAGTGGTGAGTTTATTTTCAAAACAAAAGCTGTTTTCTTTTCCAGTGGGTTGTTGGCTTTTGGATAGGGGAAGGTAGAAATTGGCTTCTGTACTAAGCTGGATTTATAATAGAGCACTTGAAAATCTCAAAGTCTTTTGCTGCCTTATTCAAGGTATGGATTTTAGTCTGTTAAACATATTTAAATCCAATTTATAGAAAAAAAAAACAGTTTGTAATGCCTGTGATAAGAGCAGTCATTGTTTTCATTGATTATGCTGGTCCTGTGCTTTTGTATAAAAACTGAAAGAACTGCAGATGCTGTAAATCAGTAACAAAAACATAGTTGCTGGAATAGCTCAGCAGGTCTGGCAGCATCTGTGAAGGAAAAAAAAGAGTTAATGCATTGGGTCTGGTGACCCTTCCTCAGAACTCAGAAGGGCAAATTAGGAAACTAAGCTAAAGAATAGCAAGTGGATAACTTGGTTGTGTGAACAGAATGGAGAGGTATTAGGACAGAGGATTTTGTTGTGATTGACCATTGAAAGCTGTCAGTGCTTGTACATTGCGATCCATTTTGAAGACATTGGATAAATTAACGTGATTATTTTAAGCCTTTGTTCTTTGACAAAACCTGGTATATTGTGTACGTTTTTTTTGATATCTTACTTTTGAAACGATATTTGTGGGTTTGGGATGGGGCGGTGAAGAAGGCGTATTAAGTATTTCAAGTGTTGCCAATGAAAGATTTTAAGAATTGAATCCTACTTTGCTTCTAGAACGATAAAATATACAACACTTTGTTTTTTTTTCTCTGAAACTGAAAATTTGTCACTTGGATTGCACTTTTAATTGCCTTTCTCTGCAGGTGAATGCAGCAACCAGTTTCCACACAGCAAGGACAAAAAAATTAACAGACTGATCATTGGTCAGATGGCCTTATGTTTAGCTATACTTTTGAGGAATTTTGACCAGCCGCACAAAGCCCTTTCTCCATTTTGATTAGTGCAATGACACTATTTTTTCAATCTGGACAGGTACATGGATAGGAAAGGTTAGAGGGATATAGGCCAAATGCAGGCAAATGGGACTAGTTTAGTTTGGGAAACCTATTCGGCGTGGACAAATTGGACCGAAAGGCCCATGTCCGTGCTGTATGACTCTGTGCTTGCACAGATTAGTATGAAATCAAGTGCTCCAATTTTTCTAATGTTCTTAAAAGCAGCTATAATTTGTTTGCTTAATTTGGATTAAAATATTTTGTAGATTCATAAACCTTTTCAGTTGTGAAAAATGCCCTGTAATTCAACTGGGGAATAAATTTGCATTAAAAATGGTTCAAACTGTCTTTGTTTCTAGACAAATGTCTAAGAAAGAAATTTAAAAGATAAATCGCAATAACTATATAGTAATGCTTTTAAAGGAGTCATTAGTAAATTTTGGTGCACTTGCAAGACCTTAAAATTTCACTTTTCAAATTAGCATTAGTTACTGAAAAGAAATCAGTGCTGTTTTGCGCACTTTTAACATACAATAATAGATGTAACATTTTGTAGGATTTTTAAAAAAGTCTTTGATGGTGCAAGTCCCTATGTAAAGAAACTAACCATAACCCCCTAGAAAGCTGATATTTAAAAATGTAGCTGCTCAAAACTATGTTTCTTTAATCCTTAGACTTTGGCATGATATACTCGGAAATATAATAGCCAGAATTGATTAATGTAGGGTGTGATGTTCACTCATATAAGGTTCTTGCTTCAGTATCATGTTTGCATGGAAAATTAGTCATTTGGATTTTATCGTTTTGGCTGTTTTATGTTTAAACATTCACTTTCTGAAGATTAAATCATTGTGCTTTCTACTCAAATAATTTGTTCCTGAAGTTGATGCAGTCTCTTCTTGGCTCATCTTTTCTTATGTTTGCCTGTGAATAACAGAAGGGTGAGAAAAACTGAATAACTGAAATTTATTATTACCAACGAGGCTGTAACTTGTGGCACCTGATCTCTCCACATGACTGCAAGCATTTTTTGAAAGATTCGATTCATTTATTGAACTTTGTAAAGAGTCTTCAGTTTGCATGTTAATGTATTTTGACAAATTGTTTTGTGTATCATTTGTTTGGATTTAATACATATAAGTTATAGGTGAAACAAAAACAGAAATTGCTGGCAAAACTCTGCAGGTTTGGCAGCATCTGTGGGCAGAAGTAGAGTTACCGTTTCGAGTCCAGTGACTCAAGAGAAGAGTCACCAGATTCGAAAGATTGTTTTCTCCCCACCAATGCTGCCAGAACTGCTGAATTTCACCAGCAATTTATGTTTTTGATTGATCTCCAGCATCCACAGTTCTTTTGTTTATGTTAGTGAATTATAGGTGTTTTTGGGTGCATTAAAATATGTCTAAAAGATTTCTTAGTTTAATCTTCTTTTCTTTCAAACTTTCTAGACTGCCAAGAAAACCCATGACCACCATCTCTCAGAAAAATATCAACACTTCAACCATTCTAAATAACTTCTTGGCTGGATTAGGTGAACTTTTCTTAAATATCCAATTTAAATGCGATATGTTGAACTCTATTCCATGGTGCTGTTATATGATTGTTTACAAATATGCTGAACTGTGATAGGTGGATTTGATTACCATACTTGTGGAAGCCTGATCTTGGTTGCATCCGCTAGACGTCAGTAAAGGAAGAGGAGTGAAGGGTCTTCAAAAAGTACTCAGCAGTGGTTGGGTACAGTGGCAGTACGCTGCAGCATGGTGCTGAGCTAGATTTTCAGCTGTGAGCTGAGATCAGTTATGGGAGTATTCTAGCAGGGAGCGAGCAAAACTTCTTAACAGATGGAATATACTTTTCTCCAGTTTTAATGATCAGTTTTTTTTAAGGTAAATACAAGCAGATTAGTCGAAAACAAAATTGGTGGAGAAACTCAGAAGGTCTGGCAGCATATGTGGAGAAAGAAGAGTTAATGTTTTGGATCCAATGAC
>NC_063334.1:8484822-8514655 GCF_021869965.1 Rhincodon typus
CTTCTTCAGAAAGGTCACTGGACTTGAAGCATTAACTCTGCTTTCTCTCCACAGATGCTACCAGATCTGCTGAGTTTCCCCAGCATTTTTTTTGTTTCAGACTTCCAGCATCTGCAGTTCTTTGTTTTATTTTATAATGCAGATTGTTTGTCAGACATATGTTCTGACAGTTAACAAGTCTTGGATATGTATTTGTGACGAAGGTTTATGAAATATTATTTGGAAGCTTAGGTTCTAAAGTAGACAAGCCTCTATAGCTTGTAGTTCGATTTGTATTTCTAGGTTATGTGGGTTAAGATGGGAAGGACTTAATTCCATTCTTGAGCTCTAAAACGGGTGTCTGGAAATTTGCTTACATGTATTTAAATAAGTGATTTGTGAACACAGTATTCCGGAAGAAGCCTCAGCAGTGAGCAGTACAACCTCAACGTGACTTACCAATTCCTATACTCAAAGGACTGTGCAATGAAGGCAAGCGTGCCAAAGGCCTTTTTAACCACCCTGCCTGAAAGAATTATGTGCCTAGAGGATTGGTTACCTTACAGAAGACAGAGTTGGGGTAAAGGGGGCATTTCAGGATGGCAGCCTGTTATTAGTGGTGTGCCATAGGAATTGGTGGTGGGAAATGGTGCGGATGATGGAGTCTGCAGAGGAACAAAAACCAGTTTAGTGAATGGGCAAAAGCTTGGCAGATCAAATACAATGTAGAAAATATGAAGTTAAGCATTTTGGCAGGAAGAATAGAGGAGATGAAAATTATTTATGATGTGGAGGTGCCAATGTTAGACTAGGGTGGACAAAATCAGAAGTCACATGACACCAGGTTATAGTCCAAACAGGTTTATTTGAAATCACAAGCTTTCGGAGTGCTGTTGTTTCATCAGGTGAAATGACTTCACCTGATGAAGGAGCAGTATTCTGAAAGCTTGTGATTTTTAAATAAACCTGTTGAACTATAACCTGGTGTTGTGTGACTTTGAATATTATTTAAATTGAGAAAGATGCAAAAATCTACAGAAGAGGGATTTGTGAATCCTTGCACATGACTCTTAAACAGCTAGCATACATGTAATAGGGAAGGTAAATGGAATGTTTGTGTTTACTTCAAAGGGAATGGAATAGAAAAATATCAGGGTCTTGCTAAACCAATTTGGGCTGTAGCCAGACCACAACCATAATACTGTGAACAGTCTTGGGCTCCTTAGCTGAGGAAAGACAGTCCAGAGAAGATTCAGCAAGCTGATCTTGAGATTGGAAGAATTTTCTTAGGAAGACTGGTTGTGTAGCTTGGGCCTGTATTCCTTCAAGTTCAGAAGATTGTCAGGGGACCTTTATTGAAACATACAGGAATATTAGCAGAGCTGACAGGGTAGTTGTGGAAAGGTTGCTTTCTCTTGTGGGTGTCTCTAGGACCAACAGGTATAAACTCAGAATAAGGGGTCACTCTAAGACAGAGATGAGGAGAATTTCTTTTGAGGGTAGTGAATCACTGGAATTTTTTACTGCAGAGGCCTGCAGAAATGTATCATTAAGTATATTCCAGCTTGACATTATTTCTTGGTAAGGGAATCCAGGGTTTTGGGGATAAGGCACGAAAATAGTATTGAGGATGATCAGATCAGCCATGATCTCATTGAATGGCAGAGCAGACTGAATGGCCTGCCCTTTTGTTCCTATGTCTTATGTCTTATAGTCAAAAGATGATAACATTGAATTAATTCAGATCTTTGTTAGAAAGAAATGAAGTACAGCCATGTCAGCAGAACAAGGAACTTTGAAATGGAAACGAAATGACCCTCTACTGTGTTCTGAGCATTTTTAAAAGTTGTGAGAGTGAAAGAGTTGAGTCTCTACTTTGGAGATTTTATAATGAGGCTTTCACATAGTGCTTTTATGGTGTCAAATAGTTACTTTTCCCCTTTTTATTATGAAATAAACTTGGGTGTTCTTTTGTTAAAAGTACACTGGCAGCCTCTATGTGAGTATGTTCAGTGACTGACCTTTTAGGTAACTAACTGCAAAAGTAAAACTTATCTGTCAAGGCATGTTTCACTGTGGGATCTGACATGTTCATTATTACCGTCAGCTAAGTTCATCATATGAAACTGGAACAAATACAATGAGAGGGTAAGAGATTAGTGTGTCTTGTATTGAATATTTAACATTCAAAGGAACTCTAGTGTAAAGTTTGTGGTTGCCCTTTTGAACTGTAGTTTTAATTCTTTCACAGTAGGAAAAGGAAACATAGTTCTGTTGTTTCTCTTTCTTGTCATTTGGCATTCTGTCAAAGGATAATAAGTAGCAAGTGGCTGAAAGCATAGCTGTTCTTTGCTGAATTTTTCCTTGGGGCACGTGGTAGTTCAGGGTGTTATGATTTAGCTTCTTCCCCCAACACCTTTTACAAGCAGATTGGCTGCTATGAACTGAAACTTCTGCACTTGTATACGTCATGAATGAAATACTATATCATGAGCAATTACTTTTAATTAATACACAATGCTTCAAATTCTATGGGATGCTGCAAATGTTATCTAGTCTTGTTTCAAATTTCCTCTTTCCAAGGACAAATATTCAAAATCATGAAGTGTCTGGGCAGAGTAGATTAAAGAGAAACTGTGGAAGGATTAAGAGCCTGGAGACTGGTCTAGGGTGTTTAACCAAAGAAGCAACAGTAATATGAGGACATTTTTAACACAGTAAGTAGTTGTAACCTGAAATGCACTTCCTGGAGTTAAACTTGAGGCCTTTGAAGGAAAATAAAAGCATTTGCAAAGCTATTTTGTAGAAGGTAAGTTCTTGCAGACAGCTGGTATGAAAATGAGAAGCCAGATGGCTGCCTCCTGTGACAAAATATATGATTCTAAGACTAAGACATAACTAAGTTATGCAATTAGACTAATGTTCAAGTGCAGTGATTGCATTGCAAGAACCAATGGTACAGAGACTCAATTTCCATGTAACACCTTGCTCCCATGTTCATACTTCTGCCTGAGGCATGTTGCAACGTTCCAGTCCAGCACCTCACTTTCCACTGAGGCATTTAACAGCCTTCTGGACTCAATGCAGAATTCAGTAATTTCAGATCATGAATTCTGTCCTCCATTTGATATTCTACAACCACCATCATCTTTAAGCACTCCCACCACCAACACCACCACTCCCACCCGCTCCCCCCCACTCCCTGCCATGTCATGGTTTTCCTGTTATTAGTTACTCCTGGTCAATTTTCTAGAAATGTTACCACTCCTTTTGCCTTTTGTGCAGTGTCCCAGCATCACAGATGCCAGTCTATTGCCAATTTGATTCACTCCATGTGATACCAAGAAATGGCTGATGGCACTGGATTCTGTAAAGGCTGTGGTCCCTGACAATATTCTAGCAATAGTACTGTGCTTCAGAAATGGCTAAGTCCCCAGCCAAGGTGTTCCTCCACCGCTACAACCGCAGCATCAACCTCACAATACAAGAAATTCAATTCTTCAGTTTCTGGTCAATGGCAATTCCAAGGATATTAACAGTTAGGATTTCAGCAATGGCAGTATTATTGAATGTTGAGGGGTGATGGCTAAATTCTGTTGTTTGAGATGATCAGTTCTTACCACCTGTGTGGCAGGAATGTTTCTTGCCACTTTTCAGCCCAAGCCTGAAAACTGGCACAGATTCTTCAGTGTCTGATGAGTTCTAAATGGTCTGGAAAGTTACACAATTATCACTAACATCTGCACTTCTGAGCTTAGAGGGACTATCGTTAATGAAAGCAGCTGAATATGGTAAGTCCAAGGACATTGCTCTGAGCAACTCTTGCAGTGATGTTCAGAAGGTAAGATGATTGTTCTCCAACAACCACAAACACCTTCCTTTTGGGCAACTTGTGACACTAGTTGGGAGTTTCCTTGATTCCTATTAACAATTTTGCCAGCATTATTAATGACACTGTCAAATGCTGCTTTAATATCAAGGTCACTTACCCTCGCCTTATTTCAAATTCAGTTCTTCTGCCCATGTTTGGCCCAAAAGCTGTAATGAGGTTAAGAACCCATAAACTCCTGGCAAAACCCAATCTGAGTAGACTTGGCAAGTTATTACTATCTGTGATTTGATAACATTGTCTATGACAGCTTTCATTACTTTGCAGATGAGCAAGAGGAAAACAAAGGGTAAAAATTGGCCAGATTAGATTTAACCTGCTTTATGTTAAAGCAGCATTTAAGTGTTTCGCATTAAGGAATTGTGGCAAATTTGCTGTTAATGAAAACCAGGGAAACTCTCCAATTTGCCCAAACAGAAGGTATTTGTTCTCCAAACAACAATCAGAACATTATTGCACAAATTCCTCAGGACAATGATGTAGGCTGACCATGTTTAGCTGCCTTCATCAATGACATTCTCTCCATCATAAACTCTGAAGTGGGGATGTTGGTGATTGCGTAATGTTCCAAACCTTTACAACTCTTCAGATACTGAAGAATCTCTGCCAATTTGCAGGCTCGGGCTGAAAAATAGCAAGAAACATTCCTGCCACACAAGTGGTAAGCATTGGCTGTCTCAAATGAGAGAATCTTGTCATCCCTTGATATTCAATCGTGTTGCCATTGCCGAATTCCCAACTATTAACATCCTAGAAATTGCTATTGACCAGAAATTGAAGTGGATCATCCATGGTTTCTGCTGAGAACAGGCTGGAGTTGGGACTTCTGAGGCACGTGTATCACCTCGTAATTTCTCAAAGCCTGCCCACCACTTACAGAGCATAAGTCAGGAGAATGATGGCATACTTTCCCTGTTAGCTGGATGAATACAGCTCCAACAACACTTAAGCTCAGTGCAGAGTAAGAGTCCACTTGATCAATAACTCATTCACATACTTAAATATTCGTTCCTTACGCCAATGATTTGCAGTGGCAGCAGGGTGTACTATATATAAAATGTGCCTCAGCAACTTTGATAGCACCTTCTGAACCTGTGAACTCTACACCTGGAATCAAATGCGGTGGATACATGGGAACACCACATCTGCGAGCCCTTTTTAAGCCAAATATCATCCTGATTTCAACTATATTGCCATTTCTTCATTGATACTTAGTTTAATACCTGGAACTCTCCTGCTCACAGCACCATGAATGTACCTGCACCAGATGGACTGCACTGGTTTAAGATGACAACTCACTGCCACATTCTCAGTGATTAGGGGTGTGCAACAAATGTTGGCCTTGTCAGCAATGCCCACAGCCCAAGGGGGAAAAGAATTAAAAATGCTTACAATCTTCTCAGTGGTCTCAAAATACCTCATGCTAATTTCCTACTGAGGCATGGGCAATTCCTTTCTGACCCCTGAAGACACCAAGAGACCACGCAGGTGGAGAAACACAATCCTTCACGAATCATCTACTATCGATATACAAGTTTTTGTCCTTCATATTTATCCCATTCCCTTTTGAGTGTCAACTTCATGTTCCAGGAGCTTGTGAACTAGGTTGACCACACTTTGAGAAATACTTCAGGTTCTTATCCACTTTTATACTTGGATACCTTATTCTTATCGCCTCAGTCTTCCTGAATTTATTTTATATTGTACAGCCTGTTCACTTTGGCTAAACATGATGCTTTCAAAATTGTAATGTATGCCCTTTGGGCTAACTTGGAATTGTTTCTGGGGACCAAGGTCACTGATCATCTGGGGGGCCCAGACAGTTGATTTCAAGCCATAATTGTGCATCCATTCAGAGTTACATGCTGAATAGTGATGCAGGTCCTTGTCGTGGTCTTGCATAGGCTCATCCATACCTTTTTTATTACATCTAGACTTGATTATGTTATTGTTCTTCTTGCCACCCTTCTGCTTACTATGCTCCTTAAACTTGAGGTTATACGACACTAATTATGTTCTAACCTGTGCCAAATCTCTCTGTCCTATCATCCTGTGTTTGCTGCCGACACCATTAAGCAAGACATGATTTTTAAGAACATTTTTGTCTTTTGTTTCAGTTTCAGTTGTGGTCACACCTGACCTTAATATTCAGTCCCACTACTCTCTGAATATTTATCTGCACATTTCTTGAGTAACTATTATTTTGATTGTGGTCACCAGTGGTGTAACATCTTCAGGTGCCTGAGTTCCAAGTTCTGGAATTAATTCTTTAATTCTCGCCACTCTAACATGCTTTGCTCTTTTAAAACAGTTCTTAACAAATTAAAATATAGGTTTTATCTGCTATAATACCACCTCATGTGGCTCAGTATTATGTTATTTATGATGCTCCTGTGAAGTGCCTTGGGTTGTTTTTATTACTTTTTTGGCGCTGTACAAATATGAACTGATATTGTTATAACGCTTTGATTAGTTATAATTAGAACAGCAACTCGACTATATCCTCACTATAGGTTTTGAAAGATAGATTCATGCTATGTATCTAAAACCAAATACAAGATACCTCCAAAAGTTGATTTGTCATAAAGAATTGTTTTAATTATTTTGCTGCATTGATGATGCCTATTTCTGCCTAAAATATGTTTGAAGCATGTAGCTTCTTCATGATAGCACCACTATGGTACAGTTATGATCAACTATTAAGAAGTCCTCAAACCACAAATGGATAAATAATCTGAATCCTACACTACAAATTTATTGTAATGGAGTGAGTTGAGAAGTTGCTTTTGTTTATGTTGAAGCCATATTACTGAAGCATGCTTGGCTACAGTCATTTTTTTTTTCATGTTTGAGGTTAGATTGTTAATAAAGACAAATTAATTTTATTAATTCTTAATATTTCTAGACAGTATTAATAATAGTGGTTCACATCTGGATTCCACATCTCGCTTTGAAGTCCAGCTTCCAAAAGGGAGAAATCTAGTCAAACAATCACCAGCAGATCTTCAGGGTAACAAGGTGATGAAATTCATTAATTTTATTTTATCGATTTGATTTTTACATCACTAATTTGATTTTCTCTAATCTTAACTAGTCTAATCGGAAGTTTGTATTGTGATTGTTGTGATTTATTTTTCCAATTATAGTAAATTGGAGGTTGTGTGTAGAATTGCTATTTTATTAGGATGGAGATGAATTTATGTTTCTGTTAGGGGATTAACATAGTTCTGGTGTTTAACATTCAGGGTTTTCAGACAGCTATGCACAATTTGCTGCTCTGTAATAGCTTTCAATGTGCCTTATTTCATTCTTCTGTTACGTATCATGCCACACTTATTAATACCTGTATAATTTATTTGGTGCACTGTATCTACTCAGAAATGTATTGATACTATTAGACGAATTTCAGTTATGATCCTTGAAAGCAACAGGGTAGTGAGATCGTCATTGAGCAGATTTGGTTAGACTTGAGACAAGTCCCCTGAGGTGAAAGACTTCATAACTATAGCTACTGGCCGTTTTAAACGCAAATTTAATGTGAACCACCTTCACTTTAGTGTACAAAAGAAAAGATACCGTGCTTTCCTCCAGGTTAGGTCAGGTGTGGCACAATGATTGAAAATTAAGGTTCGGGGACACTTGTGACATGTATTAAATGAAGGAAATTAATTAAGTTACATTTTAAGATTTTTTTTTTTCCCCCTCCTCTTAGAGATTGACTACTGCCAGAACACCATTACAGGTACCTGAAAATAACCAATGTCATGAAGATTCTTGCACAGACAAGAGGAAAGAATACAATGGTTTGTACCACTTATTTCGATTTGTTCTTTTGTAGTAATGTTGCTTCAGTACTATATTCATTTGCTGGATTGATTTAGTTAAAATCAGTTTGGTTTTAGTGCAGTACTTTACTACCTTTTAAAGACTGAGTGAGAATTTGAGAATTTAGACACATAAATCTAGCAGGTAACAAAAGTGACCAGACAGGGCTTTGTTTGTTATTTTTGGATAGGTTATCAAAAACATGCCTCGATCTGAAGAGAAGGATGTGAAGTTGAGACTGGTGCATGATGGCCGAAATAAAATAGGACAAAGAGGGCATCCAAAAGCGCATAATCCATCAAGCTAGATGATGTGATTGGACATTAATGTGAAAAAAAGGAAATTTAGATCAGATCATCTCTTACACTTTTTGTTTAGTGTTATGTACTATCAGATTTTTGTCATTTATGTTGCAATCTTGGGTGCTCAATTTTCTTTTCTAGTCTCACTGGTCAAAATTAAATACTAAATTCGACCAGATTAGCAATATGGTCAATTATTATTGATCTCAGACCATGTCAGGTTCGATATTAAAAAGTCATCTAAATTTCGTTAATCAATAAGAAATAACTAGTTGGTTACAAAGAAAAGACACTCAAAGATACAAAGATGAACACAGTTTGGATTATGTAAGTATGTACTCCCTCATGCCCCACCCCCACCTTCTCGCTGTCACCCATTGACGCCAGGTACTGGTTAAATTCAAGAAAAAAAGTTCTGAAAAATGGCACATTTTGCTGAAGTTTGTCATCATGCACTCATTTTGCGAGAATACACATTCAAGGAAAAAAGCAATATTTATACTGCATGACAGGCGAGTGCTGGTGGATTGGTACAGGTGCTCACCAGCTCTGACAAATTGTCTGAAAAAATGTAAGGGCATGGATTGGCTTAAATGGTGTTCTGCGGTTATTCGGTACCACAAGCTGCTAGCACTTGTTGATTTCCTGGTTCTAGCTGGCAGAATTCCCTTTGCTGGAAATGAAAGGCATTTTCCATGAGTGGTATGGTGAATTCTAGTGGATTTTCAACTCAAATCCTTTGCTAAGCGAAGTGCAAAAAAGAGGGAGCAATATGCTTTGCTGTTCAGGCATGTCAAATTCTGAGTGAGTCCAAAATGTAATTGTATAATGAAATCAAAGTACAGCAGATGCTGGAATCTGAAATAAAACCAGGACATGCTGGTGTGTCTCAGAAGTCTCTCACATCTGTGGAAGAAGAATGAGTTTTGAGTTCAATGTGATTCTTCTTCAGAATTGAAAGGATGGTGCGCTGTATGTTGCAGCAATTGGGGAAAGAGCAGCAAGTACAAGTAGAAGTTAAGGAATCTGTTGTAGACAGAATTAAACATTTCTTCTGTCATAACAATTCATCTGCAATGTTTAAGAGACAGGGACACCACACAATGCCTTTGCATTCTTTGTGGACTAACAATTGGAAATATCTTTTGCAGCAATTATGATTGAAAACATGTTAGTTGGTAGTTAGTTGCCATAATTCAGAATATTCTTAATTTTTTTTTGGACACCACAATTAAGTCTGTGCACTGATCTTAATGGCAACTGAAAAAAAACTCCAAATTGACATTGGCGCCTGAGTGAGGCCAATCTTCCTTAGGAGGAGAGACTGAAGTAACAAATGGAAGATCCAAGGAGATTGTTTTCTCAGCCAGAATGGGATCTTGCATGCACTGCCAAAAATGTTTAGTCATAGAAATCTTATGACACCACACCTAGTAGCTCGGCTAGAATCCATATGCCAAAGCTAGCCATGCTTGTGCTCTGACCTTTGAATCAGATGATGTTTGCCATCCTAAGATAAGAAAAGATTATCATTCTGGAGACAACAATGAGCAAATGTCATTTTCTGTCAGAACAACTAAAAGTCACAAGTCAAGAAGGTAACATTGTAACACCTTGAGGCTGACGCTCAAAGCTAAATCCAGAAAGTAAAAGTAGTGGAGCGAGAAAACTTGAGAAATCCATGAGAATGTTCACCTTGCCACATGCACAGCATTTTTTGAAGCCATCAGGGCCATCGATGACCAAAAGTCAAAATGAACAAAATCATCTTCATTCATAGGATGATGTCTCGCTTCTTAAGAATGCTGATGTCATCTTTCAGTGTAGTTATGTGAATTAATGTATATTGAGAAAAGAGTGTCTTGTGGCAGTGGTGGTGTTTCCTACCTCTGAACCAGGACATCCAGATTCAAGTCCAAACTGCTCCAGAGATTTGTCATAATATCTCAGAACATGTTGATTAGTAATGTGTTGAGAAAGGGGTAAGGCTCTTCTGGCATAGTGTTGTCATCCTTGCATCTGAACTAGAGGGTCTGGGTTCAAGTCCTGACTGCCTCACATGTGTAATGACCTGCCTGAGCAGGTTGATTTCAAAATTCATATCTTTGAAAAAAGAATGTTGTGTAGCTTTATTCAGGAAAAGGAGACTGAAATAACTGCACAAAGGCCAGTATCCCGTCACCAAGTCACCCATTATTTACATGCGCACATTACGTAGGCTCTGACCAGCTGGTGACTAGAATCCTGTGTCTTGCACCCAAAGTGTCGAGAGTTTTCTCTTCATGTGGTAACAAGGGATCCGTCTCGTTCTGAGGTTTCTTTGCTAGACAGAAGGGACAACCCATGGTTTCTGACAGGCCTTCTGGCTGTTCTGAAGAGTCGGGTATGTTTTGCTTCTGCCCTGTTTGAGGAGTAGCGGCTTTCAGGTGATCCACATGTTTGTTCAGGACCGCCTCACTTTCCTGAACTTTGTAGGTCATAAGACCTGACCTCGTGTTGACCTTACCTCATACCCATGGAGGGCATTTCCACGGTTGTGACACCAAAGTTCGTCCCTGAAGTAAACTGTCTCTCTCTTTCCTAGAGGAGGCACGTGGCTGGCATTGGCTTTCCTGCTGCCGTTTCACCCTGCTTCCCCGGAGAGGGAATATCAGGTTTAACCTGGTGCAGAGTCTTCTCCCCTTCAGCAACTCTGCTGGAGCTAGCCCTGCAAGTTGAGTGTGGTGGTCCAAGAATTAAACAGGAACCAAGACAGTTTGGTATCAAGTGAATCTGTAAGCCTGCCTTCAATGTTTGGACTGCTGTTTCTGCCAGACCATGGGACAAGGGATGGAATTGGCTGAATGCCATTTGAGTATTTCCAAAAGTCTAATTTCCTGCTGGTAAATGATGTCCCATTTTCCGTGACCAATACTTTTGGGATTCCATGTAGCACAAATGATGCTCACAGCTTTTCAATCGTCATCCCTCAGTGTTTGCTGAATGAACTCTATGCACATCCAACTACTTTGAATGGGCATCACAATGATCAGGAACATTGTGCCCACTGAAAGGACTGGCATAATTGATGTGTAACTGAGTCCAGGGTTTACCCGGCTCCCATGAATGTGGGGGGTGCTGCTGGTGGTAATGTTTGTCCTTGTTGGCATTCTGGGCACTACCCCATCAACACACCCAATTCTGGCCACCAGACATAACGTTTTGCCAACATCTTTTTGGAAATCCCTGAATGACCCGAGTGGAATTCAGCCAGTATCTAGCAGTGACCTTTACTTGGGACAATTGCTCTTGCTCCCCATTGTTGCGCCTCCCATGAGAACAGGGTGACCATTTAACCAAACATTTTATTTTGGTTTTGATTTGAATGTTGCTAAACAATTTCACTGTTCCAAACCACACACAGATGGACTTTCCATGGTGTGCAGTCTCCTGGATAGCAGCGTATGAATTTTCCTAGTCGCATCAGGCCTCATAGGACCTCATTGCTGTTTAGAGTCTGTATACTGGCAACAAGTGCAATGGCTTGCTGGCCTGGATCCTGAAGAACATTTTAGCCATTTGGCTGAGGCTTGGCTTTGTTTTGGGGTTTTGCTGTGGGCTGACCTAGGGTTCTTCTGCTCAGGATATGCCTTGTGTGAGGCTCTGCAATTGCCTCCTCTCAAGTGATGTTTCTCAAGCTCAGTCAGACAGGTGAGGGCGTCCACTTCCATTGGGATGTCTTGTAGCTTCCACTTGCTGCATTTTCTAGTAACAAAGCCAGTTTTCGTGCCTGTTTGAAGTCCAGTTGGGCTTCAGCTGGTACGCACTTTTTTGCATGGTTACTCATTATTCCCACATACTCTCAGCATCTCATTCAGGGTTAACCCAAAATCACATGCCCCTGCCAGTCGTCTTAACCTCGTCAAAACTCCCCAAACAGATTCCCTGGTTCTCAAGCAGCCAAATAAAACCTATAGCATCTCAGAATTAGAGCAGGTTTGGGGTTGTAATATTCCTTAACTAAATCTGTCAACTCTCGAAAGGCTTTAGCAGCTAGTGCCTCAGGGAAATTTAGACTCCTAATAACCAAAAATGCTGTGGACCTGCAAGCAGTTAAAAGGATTACTTGAGATAACAAGGTGTAGAGCTGGATGAACACAGCAGGCCAAGCAGCATCAGAGGAGCAGGAAAGCTGACATTTCGGGCCTAGACCCTTCTTCAGATTCTCCAGCATCTGCAGTTCCTGCTGTCTCAAAGGATTAATTGTTGCTTTTCATCTGTCCCAATGTCATTTGCCTGGGAAAAAATAATGTATTCTTTCCACAAACTGGGCCCAGTCTTCAACAGGATTGAACAAGTCGAATTTCCCAAATAACGGTATGATACCAGAAGTGCTTACCCCCAATTCAAAGATGACTGTTTCAAGAGAATTTTCTTCAACCATGTACTGCTTAGTCTTGTTGCTACTGAACTAACTGCACAAAGGCTGGTATCCCATCACCAAGACACCCTTTATTTACATGTGCAGAGGTATAAGCTCTGACCAGCCAGCTCAGAGTCAGTCCCAAGAAACAGGAGTCTGTCTGTATCTCCTGTTTATATCTGTTGGCCAGGGCTCCCTGATTGGCCCAGGCTAACAACCCCGATCAAGGATCTCATAGTCAACGAGATCCACCTGGCCCTAGTTCCAATCACTACAGAGATGAAATAATGAGGTACTGTATACTGCAGGAATGCCTCATAAGACCTGCTTTAAGTGATGTGGTGTATCACAATACATATAATTTTAAGTGCGATTAAAAGATTCCTCTTTGGGGTAGAGTTAACATAAGTTAACGTCAGCTGTCCCTCAATTCGAAGTTACTTTCTGCTCAGGATCCCAGGTTCCTGCCATGGGTGGTCTTGTGATTGAAGAGACTGATTCTGAACCCACTGATCTTTGGTCATACGAGGCAGGACATTCCATAAGGTAGTGGCATCTGGTTCTACAAAAGAGTCATACTGGACTTGAAAAGTTAACTGTTTCGTGCCCACAGATGCTATCAGACCAATTGAGTTTTTCCAGCCCTTTTTGTTATTATTTCATATTTCCACCATTCACAGTACTCTTGTTTTATAAGAGGGAGTTGCAAATCTGGTACACTGAGTAGTGAACAACATTTAGTGTGCAGAATGAACATTTTTCATCTAGCTCTTGCTTCCTAAGAAACTTTTTTGGTCTTTTTATTGACTACCAATTTGTTGTTTGCTTTTAAATCACAATTGAAGTCATTGCTTCACATGTTGCTGATGACAACGTGCTGATTCTACAGTTTTTCATAACTGTTAGTAATGACAGTTGGCTGTAGCTGTTTATTGTGTGCATTTTGCTCAACCAGTTTGTCTTTGTGCCTTATAGATCAAAAAGGCTCAATTTCTTTTGGTGAAAATTGAATAGAATTTACTTTTCGTCACATCTGTGCTTTTTTGTTTTACAATTGCTGTTTATGCAAGTTTTATACATATGGATAAATTTTTTATAATTGTTTTTCCTTTTTCTTTTGAAGGCTACTGCAGTTCAAGTAAACAAACGCGGCTTTGGTTGGTACAAGCAGCTGTTGCTAACAACAAAGCCAATGAGCTTGGTGGTGGTGACAATGTTGTTGTTGATGATGATGATGATGAAAGAGGCTCTGTTGATGAAGGAGAAGAGCACTATTTCGTTACCTTGAAGACTCTAGAGCTAGAGACAGATGTGTCCCCTGTGGAAAAAAATGGGATTACTTACAATGCTGAAACATCTGTTATCAACTCAACTCCAAATGATTCAGCTTTACCTCTTGAATCTAAACCAAATATGAGGTATAAAAACTGGTACCTTAGTACAAGTAGAGTAGGAGTAACAGTTTTTAGACTTGGGCAGATTTGTTAACAGTAGCATTATACTTAACTATTCAATATCCACTCCTTCTGAGAAAATACAGATGTATTTTTATGTTACAGAGTAGGAAGTCCAGCAACTTGCAAGCTGCATACTACTTAATATAAACTTTGTGGAACAGTTTACTACGTGCCTTCTATAGCACTGATGCTGGCAACTCGGCAAATGTTACTTCAAAAACTCCTTTTTGTCTGTTTCTTCAAGTTTATCCATTATTATTGAGTCTGATTTGCTAAATTTTGTTTGCAGACTGTGTTTTGACACCAGTATTACACCTGTAGTCCCAAGGAGCCCTCTTGCAACACTCGCCAAAAAGAATATAGCCCAATCCACTTCAGGTGTTGAAAGGCATAAGATTCTGTCCAACCATTTTGGAAGGAAGTAAGTATCTCTATAAATGTTCAGACTCCCACGAGCATTTTTTTTCTTACTCTTTCTGAAAGCATTGGTTGCCTGCAAACTTATGATTCCACATGTACCATGCAGCCTTCAATTTTAAGGACACTACAGCTGTTCCCAATCCTGTTATCTCCTGGCTTTATAAAAGATCACTGGCTTGTGGACTGGATAGGAACTGAGGCTTATTTATTTTCCCCTCTGTCTAATCTAGAGGTGTCGAGATCAGAGATAGCATCATGAATGCTCCCCTGTCTGAGTAATGACACAGATTGGTAATAACCCTTCCTGATGTGTTTGAGTGGATCAGTTTGTTGGGACAATGTACTGCTAAACAAAAAGTGCTGTGAATTTGTTCATAAATCATGTGCAAAATAGTTGTGCGCTGCATTATGTAATAATTATTGTATTAACTTATCCTTATCAAATAGACAGATTTTGTGTAGCTGTATCTTGATGATCTCTCCCATTGTATTATTGTCTTCCACATGTAAAGCTCATATTTCATTCCCAACAACAGGTGACAGCCATTTATTGGGTCATTTCTCAAGACAATAATCCCAACAATCTGAGTCAACTTGCCTGCTTTTAAAATTGAAACAGTCTGACAGTTAATTATCAGTCAGCATTATTGGTGCATTTTCCATAGCAATGCCTGCATAAATCAGATTCCACTTGCCAGCTGAATTAATATTCTTGTGACTCGTCCTGATGAGTGCAAGACAAAGTGTCTTTTTTTAAGCAATACTCACATTCTGTTCTACCTAAACAACTATTTTAAATAAAACTATGAACTCGTGTTGCATGATATTTCTGTCCATGATTTGTAACAAAAGAAAGATGAATTTAGATGGGAGAAAATCTGGAATTTTGATAGGCTGAGCATTTGTCTGAATATAAAAGGAACTAGGATGCAGTTCCTAATTTTAATACTATTGCTACATTCTTTCCACAGACCTGTTGTTTCTGTATTGCCACCATCAACACAAGTTGTTCCTAGTACGTCAACCCCTGAGCCTAATGACTTTGAAATTGAACTGATGGAAAAGGAGAGCTTCAGTTTTGAGTCACAGATTATTATACCAAGGAAAACCCAAGTATTAAGCCAGAAACCAGAAATGCAGGAAAAGAAATCTAACTCCAACAAACAGGAAGTGATCAAGAAAAGTAAACATAAAACAGTAGGGAAAAAATCTTACACAGATGAAAAGCAGGCTCAATTACTAACTGAACCCGTGCACTTGAAACAGTTGGAGGACAAAGAAACTTGCAAACTGAATGAACCAGTCAGAAAGTCTACTGTACTTCCATTAACGAAGAATTATGAGGAGCAGCTGCAGGAAGAATTACAGAATGAATCTTTATCTACTTCTATAGTACTTCTAAGTCCCAAACAACGAACAGAATTTGGATCTAAAAAGCAAAAATCAGGAAAAAAGTATGCTACAATTGAAGGCAATAGAGATGCTCCTGCAGCATTCCAGGAAGAGCCACTCTTACATGTTACAGAAAAAGCAAATGTTCAGCAAGGTGCAATAAATTCCAAGAACTCTGCAAAATCTAATAGTTTGACCAGTTTGCCCAAAGCTGGAGCAAGCAATAACAAAACACCTAAACAAATTTTATGCACAGAATCTGAAACTCCAAACAAAAAGAAAGCAGTAAATCAACCACTGTCATCAGGTAATTGTTTTATTATTATATTAAGGCAGCATTTAATTATTGATTATTTTCTGTGACAATGTAATAGAGCATGTGATCTAATCTGATCAAAATGTCATCTGTGAATCATTGATTGTTTAAAATACAAGTTGCTCATAACATTTAAGTAGTATTTAAATGTGTACTTACAACTTCAAGGTATTTAAGGCCAAGTGCTGGAAAATAGGATTAGAATAATTAGGTGGTTGTTTTTGACCAGTGTCAATTCCAAGTAATCAACATGCAACAATTTTGCTGCATATTCTTTTTAAAAAAAAAAATTGAAGACTTTGTAATGCTGTTCATTTTATGCTAAATTTGGAAAAGATTTCCAGTTTATTTTCAGGTTTTTCTACTACACGTCTTGTACGTCATAATGGAAGGTGTCATCAACAGTGCTATGTAACAGCACTTGCTTAGCAGTAACTTGCTCAATGATGCTCAGTTTGGGTTCTGCTAGGTCCACTCAGCTCATTACAGCCTTTGTTCAAACATGAACAAAAGAGCTGAATTCCAGATGTGAGGTGAGAGTGAATGCCTTTGGTATCAATATCATTTGACTGTGTTTGGCATTAAGAAACCCAAGCAATACTGGAATTAATGGGAAGTGGGGAAAATTGTCTGCTGGTTGGAGTCATACCTGGTATACACTAAGCTCATTGTGGCTGTAGGGGATCAGTCATCTCAGTTCTAGGACATCACTGCAGGAGTTCCTCATGGTAGTGTCCTCGGCTCAACCATTTTCAGCTGCTTAATCAGTGACCTTGCCTCCATCATAAGGTCAGAAGTGGGCATGTTTGCTGATGATTGCACAATATTTAGCATCATTCGTGACTCACCAAATACTGAAGCAAGCCATGTTCAAATGTAGCAAGACTTGTACAATATCCAGGTTTGGGCTAACAAGTGGCAAATAACATTTGTGCTACACAAATACCAGGTAATGACCATCTCCAATAAGGCACAATATAACCATCACCCCTTGAGATTCAATGATGTAATCAACACCAAGTCTCCCAGAATCAACTTTATAGGAGTTACCATTAACCACAAACTCCACTGTACTAGCCATTTAACACTGTAGCCTCAGACTTCTTCATGTAGCTAGGAATCCTGCAGCAGCCAGCTACCACCTAACTCTGAAAGCCTGTCCACCGTCTTCAGCGTGCGAGTAAGGAGTGTGATGGAATCCTGCCCACTTGATTGGATGGGTGTAGCTCCAACAACGCTCTAAGCTTGATACCATCCAGGACAAAGTAGCCCACTTGATTGGGATCCACAAACATGCACTTTTCCACCAACTATGCTCAGTAGTAGGTGTGTACCATTTGCAAGGTACACTGCAGAAATTCAGCAAGGCTCCTTAAACAGCACTTTTCAAACCAATGATCTCTTCCATCGTGAAGGACAAGGGCAGAAGATACGAGGAAGTACCACCACCTGGAAGTTACCCCTCCAAGCCACTCACCACCCTGATATGGAAATGTATCACTGTTCCTTCCGTGTTACTGAGTTGGGGGTCCCGATCTGGGCCCACCGTGCAGCCAAAGCTGAAGGTGCAGCCGCAACCACCGCCTCGCTGACATCGCTACCATGAGTCCCACTCCAGCCTCCTCCACAATGACACTTCCTCCACTGCTGACAATAAAAGGAAAAAAAAGACTAAGAGGAAAAAGAAAGAAGGATGCAGTGGATGGGCTCTGGAGCCCAAATGCTATTTACTTTGTCGGTGTCAACATCTTGGGAACTTTTTTCTGTATCTTTTTATTCCACTAAAGGTGACTATTCTATTACGGGTCTGAAAGTGTTAAAGCTGAAGAGTGCCATAAGCAGCATCCACCAGAGTGATGAACTTGTGGGTATCTCGGGATCCTAAAAGAATGAGATCTAACATCTGGTCCTCGTGAAAGTCTTTAACAACGTCTATTATGTCCATGTAACCTGTAGCTAGTTGCTAATATGCAACAAACTGTATCTTGCTAACTACTCTTCTAGTTAGAACCGGAAATTGTTTTCCTCTACTATACAAGGCTCGGCAGATGGTGGTATTAGAATTCAGAAAAAAAAGTCTGGAATTAAGAATCTGCTGATCACCATGAAATCATTGTTGATTGTTGGAAAAACCCATCTGGTTCACTAATGTCCTTCAGGGGAGGAAATCTGCCACCCTTACCTGGTCTGGCCTACATGTGACTCCAGACCTACAGCAATGTGGTTGACTGTCAACTGCCCTCTGAAATGGCCTAGCAAGCCACTCAGTTGTACCAATCGCTATAAAGACTCAAAGAAGTGAAACTGGACGGATCATCTGGCATCGACCTAGGCACCGGAAAAGACAATGGCAGAAACAGCCCTGTTGACCCTGCAAAGTCCTCCTCACTAACATCTGGGGGTTAGTGCCAAAATTGGGAGAGCTGTCTCACAGACTAGTCAAGCAACAGCCTGACATAGTCATACTCAGAATCACACGTTACAGACAAGATCCCAGACACCGCCATCACCATCCCTGGATATGTCCTGTCTCACCGGCAGGACAGACCCAGCAGAGGAGGCGGCACAGTGGTATACAGTTGAGAGGGTGTTGCTCTGGGAGTTCTCAACATTGACTCCGGACCCCATGAAGTCTCATGGCTTCAAGTTAAACATGGGCAAGGAAACCTTCTGCTGATTACCACACACCGTCCTCCCTCAGCTGATGAATCAGTTCTCCTCAATGTTGGACAACACCTAGAGGAAGCACTGAGGATGGCTAGGGCGCAAAATGTACTCTGGGTGGGGGATTTCACTGCTCACCACCAAGAGTGGCTCGGCAGTAATACTACTGATCAAGCTGGTCGGGTCCTAAAGGACATAGCTGCTAGACTGGGTCTGCGGCAGTTGGTGAGGAAACCAACAGGAGGGAAAAATATACTTAACCTCATCCTCGCTAATCTGCCAGTTGCAGTTGCATCTGTCCAAGACAGCATCGGTAAGAGTGACCATCACACAGTCCTTGTGGAGACAAAGTCCTGCCTTCACGTTGAGAACAAACTCCATCGTGTTGTGTGGTACTATCACCATGCTAAATGGGACAGACTTCACACAGATCTAGCAACTGTAGACTGGGCATCCCTGAGACGCTGTGGGCCATCAACAGTAACAGAATTGTACTCCAACACAATCTGTAATCTCGTGGCCCAGCATATCCCCCACCCAACCATTACCATCAAGCTAGGGGATCAATCCTGGTTCAATGGACAGTGCAGGAGGGCATGCTAGGAGGAGCAGCACCAGGCATACCTGAAGATAAGGTATCAACCTGGTGAACCCACCAAACAAGACTACTTGCACGCCAAACAGCGAAAGCAGTAAGTGACAGATAGAGCTAAACTCTGCAGTCCTGCCACATCCAGTCGTGAATGTTAGTGGACAATTAAACAACTCTCTGGAGGAGGGGGCTCCACAAACATCCCCATCGTCCATGATAGAAGAGCCCAGCACATCCATGCAAAAGATAAGGCTGAAGCATCTGCAGCAATCTTCAGATAGAAGTGCTGAGTGGATGATCCATCTTGACCTCCTCCAGTAGTCCTCCAGCATTACAGATACTAGGCTTCAGCCAATTCGATTCACTCCATGTGATATCAAGAAACGGTTGGAGACACTGGTTACTGCAAAGGCTACTGGCATTCTGGCAATAGTACTGAAGACTTGTGCTCCAGAACTTGCTGCTCCCTTAGCCAAGCTGTTCCGGTACAGTCACAACAGTGGTATCTGCCCGACAATGTGGAAAATTGCCCAAGTGTGTCCTGTACATAAAAAGCAGGGCAAATCCAACCTGGCCAATTACTGCCCCATCAGTCTCCTCTCGATCATCAGTAAAGTGATGGAAGGTGTCATCAACAGTGCTATCAAGCAGCACCTGCTCAGTGACGCCCAGTTTGGGTTCCTCCAGGGCCACTCAGCTCCTGACCTCATTATAGCCTTGGTTCAAACATGGACAAAAGAGCTGAATTCCAGAAGTGAGGTGAGAGCGACAGCTCTTGATATCAAGGCTGCATTTGACCGAGTGTGGCATCAAGGAGCCATAGCAAAACTGGAATCAATGGGTATCAAGGGGCAAACTCTCCGGTGGTTGGAATCATACCTGACACGTAGGAAAATGGTTGTGGTTGTGGGAGGTCAATCATCTCAGCTCCACAACATCTCTGCAGGAGTTCCTCAGGATAGTGTCCTAGGCCCAACCATCTTCAGCTGCTTCATCAATGACCTTCCCTCCATAAGGTCAGAGGTGAGGATGTTCGCTGATGATTGCACAATATTCAGCACCATTCGTGTCTCCTCAGATACTGAAGCAGTCCATGTTCACATGCAACAAGATCTGGACAATATCCAGGCTTGGGCTGACAAGGAGCAAGTGACATTCACGCTACACAAATGCCAAGCTATGACCATCACCAATAAGAGACAATCCAACCACTGCCCATTGACATTCAATGGTGTTACCATCACTGAATCCCCCACTATCAGCATCCTGGGGGTTACCATTGACCAGAAACTCAACTGGACTCACCACATTAACAGAGTGGCTACAGGAGCTGGCCAGAAGCTGGGAATACTGTGGCGAGTAACTCATCTCCTGACTCCTCAAAGCCTGTCTGCCATCTACAAGGCACAAGTCAGGAGTGTGATGGAATGCTCCCCACTTGCCTGGATGAGTGCAGCCCTGACAACCCTCAAGAAGCTTGACACCATCCAGAACAAAGCAGCCTGCTTGATTGGCACTACATCCACAAGCATTCATTCCCTCCACCACCGACACTCAGTAGCAGCACTGTTTACTATCTACAAGATGCACTGCAGAAATTCACCAAAGATCCTCCAGACAGCACCTTCCAAACCCATGACCACTTCCATCTAGAAGGACAAGTTCAGCAGATATATGGGAGCACCACCACCTTCAAGTTCCCCTCCAAGTCACTCACCATCCTGACTTGGAAATATATCACCGTTCCTTCACTGTTGCTGGGTCAAAATCCTGGAATTCCCTCCCTAATAGCATCGTGGGTCAACCCACAGCAAGAAGAAGGCAGCTCACCACCGCCTTCTCAAGGGCAACTCGGGATGGGCAAGAAATGCTGGCCAGCCAGTGACACCCACATCCCACAAAATGAATAGAAAAAAAAAAAGACCCAGCAGAGCCTATAATTTCCTACACTTGGAGGATGGTGGCAGCAGCCTTCATCATGAAAGCAACTTATGCATTATATGATTGGTACGCCCATGTAATATGCTACTGTATGAAGGCTCATGGTATTTTTATAATTTGGCAATTAGGTTCTAAGGTAGAGGGGAAAAAAATCGCTTTTAGTTTTCAGTTCTGTGAAGGTCTGATCTTGTTTTAGAAATGGCCAGAAAATAATTTTGAACAGTGGACTAAGTACAGCATTTTCAAGAAATCATGTGATTTTAATAAATTATAAGGAATCCCCGGGGACAAAATTACAAGGGTATTTACTAGTTTTACAACCTAGAGAGCAAGAAAGGAGCCCTGACGTGAGATCACTCGGAGAGAAAATATGTTAGTTTTGCATTCTTCATAAGAGTCAGGGGAGAATTAATGAGTTTCTTAGAGAAAAACTCCAGAAGCAAAAAAACTGGTGGTATCTGATAGGAACCCATGCCCAGTAGCAGTAGTGAGCTGAATTAGCAGAATTTTTAATGTTTTGTGGAGATACGTTAATTGAAGAGAAGAATCTAGAGCGAATTCTCAGAACTATAATGAAAAGCAAACTGATTGCAGCCATGCCTGTTGCTGTCATAAAATCTTTCTTTGATATTTGTAATGATATCATTTCAACTATTTGGTCTTCTGTTAAAAGTACATTTTCAGCCTCTTGTGAATATGTTAAGTGACTGACCTCCGTGGTAATGAAAAAAGAAAAATAAAGCACGTGGTCTATCAAACCAGATCTCACTATGATGCTGCTTGGCCTGCTGTGTTCATCCAGCCCTGCACCTTGTTGTCTCACTGGGATATCTGCCTTGTCCAATATTACCGTCAGCTGGGGTCTTAACAGTATACTGCAGTGAGGATTTGATTTGGCTGTTCATAATCGCATGATAAGCAGTGCTGTAAAATCTTAAGAATTGGCTTTAGTCACCTGCTTATGCAACAGTCAGTTATAGTGACTATTTAAGAATCCTATAGAAGAAACCCGCATGACAATTGTCAACAAAGAAGAGTACTCCAATGAATGCTAAAAATGTTCAGACCTGGGAAGATATGCACTGTGACAGGAAAGTTAGCAACTTGCTGGATAAAGAGAATTATGTTCTCCAAAGCAGATGTGGGCTGTATCGCGAGGTCATGGTCTTGGGAGAAGTCCTGAGTCAGAGTCAGCAGTAAGTGAACAAATATTGGAGGCTCCATAAGTAAAGCTTCCCTGGTCAGCCAGGGGAACCTTTAAAACAGTGCAGTAATCCAGGCTGGAAAAAAAAAAGTTAACTAACTTTTAGCTTGGATCAACTGTTACTGCTGCAGCAAGCAGGTACCACATGGAACAGCTGCTGAAATTGAAGTACAGGACCATGAAATAAATATCAATCCAAGGTTGTAGACCCCCAAGGCATCATGAAACCAGTAATTAAAGAGAGAATATCAGGCAGATTAAAAGCCTAAAGACAGAACGTGCTTTGTAAAAGCTGTGATAAAGGCGGGAATCAATGCTTTAAACTGAGAAGTAGGAATCATTCAGCAAAACTGTAATTAAAGTGGTTATTATTGATTAAGGCCATGAACAGCAGGATTTGTATAATGTAGAATCCTCAGTAATTGTGAACAGCTAAACACAATCCTAAAATAGCAGAACTGAGAAGGTATCCAGAGATAAGTGTGGAGTTGGAGGAACACAGGCCGGGCAGCATCAGAGGAGCAGGAAAGTTGACATTTCGGGTCAGGACTCACCCGAAATGTCAACTTTCCTGCTCTCCTGATGCTGCCTGGCCTGATGTTTTCCTCCAGCTCCACAGTGTTATCTCTGACTCCAGCATCAGCAGTTCTTACTATCTCTGAGTGAGAAGGTATCCACATTGGTTTAATCAATAATGCAATTGCGGAGGGTGAAGAAGATGGTGAAACCAATCAACATGACGTACAACGTAAATCTTTTATGTCCACACGAATCTACAGGCGGATTGAGAATAAAAGAATTCTGACAGATTGAGGACATGGTGAATTTAACTTCATAGCATCCGCCACCTGAGGAGGGATCATCAATGTCCCAATAATCTAGGATACTGCAAAGAAGCACCTGTCTGTTTGGATGAAAAAAGGTTCTTCAAAGAAATCCAAGAGATTACAGGTTCTCCAGTTTAAAGGAATTTGCAAACCTTTCACTGTTCGGAAGGTAATCATTTGGTCTTCCATCTAGCTAACTTATCAGTCATTTGAGTTGGGAGATAAGTTGGAAGCTGGAGTAGTGAAACCTCCAGATCACTGGAATTTATAAGGCCAGAGGCTTGGTGGAGGGATCGGGGGATGAGAGGGATGGGATAGTGGTCGTTGGAGCATACCCCTCCCGACCGGGGACAAAAATTCAGGAGACAGGCAGGATTCGGGCACATGGGAGATGTTTATCCAAGTAGAAACTGATGCAGGGACAGGGCCAAAAGATCTTCCTCAAATCAGAAGGGAGATCAATGATGCACTCTGATTTTTACAGTAAAAATGCAGCATTTTATACACTTTGTACTTGATCATTGTAACATAGTCACTGTCCTTCCCTCTTAAACCATATATCCAATCCCATGGCTCACCTCATCAATGATGGGCACTCCTACGGACAGCCCCAGGATCCCATGGTCTTATGGCGTTTGTAATCTCTCAGCCTTGGGATCTTTCTATGCATCCTAATCTTTCACATTCCAAAAGTTTACTGGCTACACTCCTTCAGATCTGTCTCAAGCTGCTTATCTCGAAGGACAGTGTGAATTCTACTATTCATTGTATTTATATGTGCTTTATTTTATCAAATTCAGCCATTCCTCTAATAGTTTCCA
This sequence comes from Rhincodon typus, assembly GCF_021869965.1. Taxonomy (NCBI): domain Eukaryota; kingdom Metazoa; phylum Chordata; class Chondrichthyes; order Orectolobiformes; family Rhincodontidae; genus Rhincodon; species Rhincodon typus. The sequence goes on from NC_063334.1 coordinate 8,508,854, forward strand.
TTGTCCCGATTAAATAATATTAAAATAATAAGTCAATTAGTTTAATTAATTGCTATAAGATTAATTTCTGTTATAAAGTTAATTATAAAGTGTTATGTAATATAACTGCTACTGTTAGCATTTTGTATTGTATGGGTTGTGAGCAATTTTTCCTCTTCAGGGCAAACGAGAAGGCATCTCCTAAGGCTAGTTAACCTTCACATCTAGGCGAAAATGTTTTTTTTTTAATGCTTGTATTATATTCCGGTTATGTATTGAAACCAACTTCTATGATTAAAGCATTTTAAATTAAAAAATATTTAATATTGCAGGTAGCTTCAAAGAAGCTACGATTTACTACGAAATAACCTTAGCTGTCATCCTTGCAGCTGCTTAGGGACTTAATCTAGCATCTGATGTTATTCATTGTCCCAGTAAATCATCCTTTCATTAATAAGGCCAGAATTGGTCATTTATCTGTCCTAAGGCATCCTTTTATCAGACTGTCTCCGATGGGAACATGCAGTGTTCTTTTACTGTCCTTCTAGCAGTTCTATAGAAAGGTACCATTGTATTTCACTGTGTGAGCAGGTTGCTTAGTTTTGCTTAGCTTCTGTCTGCCTCCTTGTAAGCAGGCTTGGGCTGCTTAATGTGGTCAGGTACAGATCACCCCTACAGTGGTAAATGTAGTTATATACAAGTATAATATTTAGTATGTATAATATTGAGTCTTGTAGGGATGTTGTAGTATTTGAGTATGGAAGGGTTATTATTGAAGAGTGCCATAAGGACCACCTGCTATGATATCTTGTGGACAAGTGGGCAGAGTACTTTGGATTCCAGAGGAGAGTGAGATCAAATGTCTGGTTGTCCTCAACATCTCTGATATATTCTTTTTACAATGTAATTTGCAATTGATTGCTAAAGTGCAATAAACTATATCATGTTAACTACAAGAAACTCTTCTAATTAGGCCAGGAAATGGGTTTCTTCTACTATTCTAGACTAACAAGTTGTTTTCTACATTTGGTGAGAACCGTGGCACCAGCCTCCTTCATGGGCATCAGTTCCTACAGCCTAGTGAGCTGGTGTGCTGATTCAACAGATACCTCACTCTTTTTGTTGTTCAGCTATTTTTTAGTTGGTTTGTAACTTTACACTTGTAAATCTGAGAAGCGAATTTATTGTAAACTAAGTTTTTGAAAAAAAAACACTTGGTATATTCAAAAGCAAGTTTGTAGGCAAATACTGAGGAGGATGTTGGCAATGCATTAAAGTCACTGTGGTGAGCAGCGATTGCAAGCCCAGAATTATCAGGTTCTGAATCTTGCAATTAACAGAAGTTATTTTAATCCTTAAGGTTTTGTAGTAGATTTGTAGCTCGGGTTGTCGGTGTTGAGGATGGTTGGCTCACCGAGCTGGTTTGTTGTTCCGCAGACATTTCATTACCATGCTGGGTAACATCATCAGTGCAGCCTCCGATGAAGCGTTGGTGTGTTTTCCCACCTGGTTTTTAAACTCTGGAGTCCGTTGAGCTGGATTACCTCACTTCCGGTTTTCCTTCACAGTGGAGTGTATATGGGGTCGAGTTCTATGTGTTTATTAATGGCTTTCTTCGTGGAGTGCCAGGCTTCTAGGAATTCCTGTGCCTGTCTCTGCTTAGCTTGTCCCAGGATTTTGGGGTTGTCCCAGTCGAATTGGTGGTTCTCCTTATCCATGTGGATTGAGATTATTTTAATCCTTATTCCAGTTATGAACTGTTATGATGTTTCTTCTGAACAGTGAGCTCATGAATCCTACTGAACAGTTTTTAACTTGTTAAATTTCCCATATTATGCATGACTATTAAAAGAAAATTCTGTAAATGAAGAAGTTAGGACTAATTGTTCTTGTTAGATCAACAGCCTATTAAATCTAACTGTTCCAGCCATACTGAGGCCATAATTAAAGGAAAGATCAAGTATGACAAGTTCCCATACTTTCATTTAGATATATCGTTAATCCAACATTTGCAGGTAGTTATATAATTACAATATGGATTAAAGCTATTTGACCCATTTGGCATCTTTCAATACTTCTTCAGCTGGAACAAACTACTGTAATGTCTTTTGTTCCTTACATCCATTTTTATTGCTCCTTTGTGGAAAAATATGAGGAACTAGTCCCAATATGTACCAGTCGCGTTACCGCAGAGGAACTTCAGCTGGTTTGATATCTCTTTAAATGCAGCAGGAGTCCACTTCAAAAGGCTTGATTGAAAATTTCTGAAAGAAGTGTAATTGGCTAACAGTAGTTCTCAAACCCTCATCAGACATATTGCTAAATTTGCCCAAGTTACTTCAGAGGCGATGGCCTAGTGATATCATCGTTGGACTGTTAATCCAGAGACCCAGATAATGTTCTGGGGACCTGGCTTCAAATCGTTTCGAGGCAGATGGTGGAATTTGAATTCAATAAAAATGTCTGGAATTAAGAATGTAATGATGACCATGAATCAATTGTCGATTGTTGGAAAAACCCATCTGGTTCACTAATGTCCTTTAGGGAAGGAAACTGCCATCCTTACCTGGTCTGGCCTACATGTCACTCCAGACCCACACAATGTGGTAGATTCTGAACTGTTCTCTGGGCAATTAGGGATGGGCAATAATGCTGGCCTAGCCAGCGATGCCCACATCCTTTTGAATTAATTTTTTTATAAAGCCCTTGTACTGTAATGTCAATACAGATAGTTCTCCTATAATGTGATAGTTGCGTTCTTGTGTGACCTCGCAGTATAGAAAATCACATTATAGGTAAATTACTATACGGTGCAGCAGAAAGTTTGTGTTATCGAAACAGCGTCCACTATTCATCAATCGCATTACAGCCAATTTGCGTTAATGAAACGTGCGTTGTAGCAGAACTACCTGTACACAATATTCTGACACCAGTTTCTTCTTTTCGCGGTCTGTTGGGCTGTCGTGAAGTAGCAGAATTTAATCTAGAACTTTTGGCAGTCCATTCCAAAGTAAATTTTTAAAATTAGGGAACACTGTCTTTCGTTTGCTTTGTCCTGTCCTCAGTAATCCTTCTCAGTTAAACCTCATGAAAAGCTACTTCATTAGCCAATGTAACTGGTAATTACCTGTTTCCTTGTATTTTAGTTTGTGTTACGTTTTAAAAAGAATACTGATCTACTGGATTGTGCCGACGTGAAAGGGACGAGGAAAGGCCGTTTGAACAAAGTGGCGTTTTGTAATTCCAAAATGTTTAAATACTGTCCTATTGTCTATCCTTTTAATTTAATTTGAAAACTGAATTTAAAAGAAAATTACTGAGCACATTAGTAACTTTACAGGAATTACATAATCTCATTTTCTACTTTGCTTTCATTATCAGGTTATGCCAGTTTGTCTAAGCATGTGGATCCACTATCCATGCCGTTGACTGAGAATGTAGCTGGTGATCAAGAATGTGGCAGGTTAGCTGGATTGGAAACAAACAAACCAAACATCAGCCTGTTCAAAGGGAAGAACAAGGGAAAAACCACTATGAATGCATTTCAAACTCTTTCAATACTTCCACAAAGAATTATTTCAAGAGGGTATGAAATTTAGAAAGACGGTATAAGTAAAATCAATATAAACATTACTGTTTGACTTCTTTAAGTTTCCTCTCTGAGATAGCTGAGTCCTGCTGACAACTTGTTAACACATGCTTGTAACCATCTGCTCTTTCACACATGTGGCTTTTCTCAATGTGTGAAATCACTGCCTGAGCTTTTTTGTGCATTGCCTGCACGTGCAGAGCAATTTCGGCAAGTAAAACTCTGGCAAGTTGATTTCACCTAAATTTTACAACCCCTCGTATCTTTTCTTTGGTGGGTATTGACTATTTAATGAAGACATTGTTTTGAAAACAGAACTTATATATGTGTTGCAAATGCTGGAAATGCTCAGCAATTTGTGTAGCCATCTGTGCAAAGAAACGGTTATCAACCTGAAACATTAACTATCAGAATAGAGGACGTATATAAACATAACAGGCTTTGAGCAACTTAAAATGGGCTGAGGATGAGGTGTAAGAAATAACAAAAGAGCAGATATGATGGACGGCAAGTGACATTAAATGATAAAAGGTTTCATGATAAAAATGCCAGAGGGAGTGACACTGAATATACCCAAACTAGTGCAAACATCATTTTGAAAGTATGTTGATGGATTGGATTGGATTGAACAGACTCAAGGAGTTACTAACATTGTCCTGTTCAGAGATGTGAGGATAGACTTGACAGCAAGAGCAGGAACTGTTCAACCTTTTCTCTTGTCTGCACTATGCTGTTTAGGCCTTACTACTGTATCAGAGTGCACTGAGGACATAGACTTGGTTGACTTGCAATTTCTCTGTCAGGGTGCTGTTGTTCTACACATTCTCTCATGTGGTTTGAACATTACAGCTGTAGCTTTTACAATGCATGTGTTGATTTCAGTATCACGTAGCAGATTGGTGAAGTCTAGATTTGTGAAACGATGGATTCCTTCAGTATCACATTATCGGTGCTGATTAGTGGTATTGAAGCATCCTTAGTGGAGACATTCTACCTCCTGATGTTGATGACAACCTGTTTTTTGCTGATACTAGAGATGAAAAGACAGACTTCTAAAGAATTTTCCCACAACATCAGGGAGATACCTTCATAGTTGTTGCAGTCACAGCGGTCATCTTGGTTTTTGCCCATTTCCCGTACTTGAGTTGAGGTAGTATAGCTTCGTCACCAGGAGATTTGCCAATGGCAAGTGAGTCTGTGGCATTGCTAAGCTGCTTCACTACGATTGTTCTCAGTACATTGGAAGTAACAAAATGCAACAGCAGTATTTAAGGAAGAGCAAAACAGGAACTATAGGCCTGTTAGCCTGACTGCAGTCCATAGAAAATGCTGGAATCTATTATTAAGGAAATGTTGACAATGCACTGAGAAACTCATAGTATAATTAGACAAAGTCAAATAATTTTTCAGAAGTGAAATTGCGTTTGACAATTTTTAAAGTTATTTTACTCATTGGGCAGATAAAGAGGAATTAATTAATGTAGAATACTTGGATTTACAAAAGGCATCTAATAAATAAGATGCTGCAGAAAATGTTAAGATAAAAAGGCCCACGGAGTTTTGGGTGTTATGTCAGTGTGGATGTACAAGAAGCAAAGGGCAGTTTCAGGTTAGTCAGCTGTATCAGATCTGCAGTCTCAGTATTTAAAACTGTCATTAATAACTAACTGAGACAAATATCAAGAGGAATGTATTTAAATTTGCTGACAATATAATATTAGATGGAATGCAAGGTGTGAAGTAGACACGGATACTGCAAAGGATTAGTTAAGATTTAAGAGGAACCTGAGGGGCAACTTTTCATGGAGAGAGTGCTGCGTGTATGGAATGAGCTGCCAGAGGAGGTGGTAGAGATGGGTACAGTTACAACATTTAAAAGATATCTGGGATAGGTACATGAGTGGGAAGAGTTCAGAGGGATATGGGTTAAATGCTGGCAAATGGGACTAGGTCAGTTTAGGAACCCGGTCGGCATGGACAAATTGGATCGTGCTATAAAACTCTATGACTCTAAGTGAGTAGTTTGTTACATGGGGTCAGACCAAATATAACATCAGGACGTATAAGCTTATTGATAACAGTGTGGAGCTGGAGGAACACAGCAGGCCAGGCAGCATCAGAGGAGCAGGAAAGTTGACGTTTCGGGTAGGGCCTCTTCTTCAGAAATGGAGAGGGTGAAGGGAGCTGTGAAATAAATAGAGAGAGGAGGGGTGAGGCTGGGGAAGGTAGGTGGG
>NC_063334.1:8515055-8547696 GCF_021869965.1 Rhincodon typus
TTTCCTGCTTCACTGATGCTGCCTGGCCTGCTGTGTTCCTCCAGCTCCACACTGTGTAATCTCTGACTCCAGCACCGGCAGGTCTTACTATCTCAGTATGAGCTTATTTACTGATTGTAAGAATAGAAAAACAGATGGAAGATTTTAGTTGATTTCAGGGAAACTTTTTGGTGTACTTTTACAAGAAACACAAAGGTGAATATATAGATACAGCAAGCAATTAGGAAAGTAACTGGCATGTTGGCCTTTCCTCAAGAAGATTAAATCACAAATCTTACTTCACATGTACAATGCTTTGAGACCACATCTGTAGTATTGTGTGCTGTTTTGATCTCAGTATTTCTGGAAGGATGTTTTTGCCTCCAAGATAGTACAGCAGATGTTGACTGGATTGATTTTTGGTATGAGAAAATTGTCCTGTCTTTAGAGGCTGAGTAACTTGGACCAACACACCCAGAAGTTTAGAATGAGAGGTACATAACAAGATTCTGAAGGGAGTGAAAAGCTGGATGCCTGAATGTTGTTCTCCTGGGAAATAGGCACTATCTCAGGATAAGTGATTGATCATTTAAGATTGACACAGGGGAGTTCTTCATTCAAAGAGATATAAATCTTTGGAATTCTGTTTGGTTTCATTAGGAGCAAGGAGATCTTGCTACATCTTTATAAAACATTGCTTAGGATACAGATGAAATACTGTGTGCAGTTTTGGTCACCACACTATCAGCAGGACATGATTGCACTGGAAACAGTGCAGAGGAGATTCACCAGGATGTTGCCTGGAATGGAAAGTCTCAGCTATGAGGAGAGACTGGACAGGTTTTGTTTGTTTTCCTTGGAGTAGAAGAGGATGACGGGGGAGATCTAATTTGAGGTATTGAAAGAGGCACAGACAGGTTAGGTTGTGAGAATCTTTTCGCCATGGCAGACATGTCTAAAGACGAGAGGGCATAAGTTTCAAGTGAGGAGTAAGTTGTTTAGAGGAGAGCTAGGAATTTTTTTTCACCGAGAGTGGTAGAAATATGGAGTGTGTTGCCTGAGAGTGTGGTCGAGGTAAGTACTGTCTCAACATTTTAGTAAAGTTTTATATCACATGGGATTCAGGGTGGGCTTGCCAATTGGATACAAAACTGGCTTGATGGTAGGAGACAGAGGGTGATGATGGAAGGTTGAATATCAGACTGGAGGCCTGAGGCCTGTGACCTGTGGTGTTCCACAGGGATTGGTACTGGATCCACTTTTGTCAGTGATATAAATGATTTGGATGAGAATATGAGGCATGGTTAGTAAGTTTGTAGATGACACCAAAATTGGTTGTATAGTGGACAGTGAAGAAGGTTATCTAAGATTACAAGGAGATCTTGATCAATTGGGTCAATGGGCTGAGGAGTGACAGGTGGATCTGTATGATTCTATGACTATGACTCAAAGCAATTGATAAGCACTTAAAATGCGAGGGCTTAGTAGGCTATGGATCAAATGCAGGTAAATGAGATTAGTGTAGTTTGGTGTTTATTATCTGGCATATGCATGATGGGCCAAAGGACCTATTTCTGCACTGTGTAATTCTATAGAGAGTTGTGGATGCTCTATTGTTGAGCATTTTCAAGATTACTATTGACTTTTTTTTAATCGTTCAGGGAATCAAGTGGTTAGAAGCAGGTGGGAAAGTGAAGCTGAGGTAGAGAAATTGTCATGATCGTATGGAATAGAAGTGCAGGGCTTAATGAGCTGACTGACCTACTTATCTTCTATTTTAATATCCATGAGAGAATTGCCCTGTTGGTTAATTGGCCATAGACAGATATGGTTGTTGATTTCAATTTGGCAGTTCAACTGACCTATGTTATCTAAATAAAGACAAAATACTGCACTTGCTGGAAATCTGAAACAAACACAGAATAATGGAGAAACTGTGGAGAGAGAAAGAATTAATGTTTTGAGTCTGGTACAAAGAAGTGTCATACCAGACTCAGCATTAACTCTGTTTCTCTCTCCACAGTTGCTACCAGACCTCCTGATTTTCTCTAGCATTCTCAATGTTATCTGAACTTCAAAAAAAAATTATTAAAATTAAATTGTCACAAATGTTTTCTGTAAAAAAAAAAATCTCCCTTCTTGGTTTGTGGAACTTAATGTTAATAACAGTTAACTTTTCTGTTGAAACAAAACAATTGGTCTCGATCTGGGCTCTCGTTCCTAATGCTCCTTATTTGTGCCCTTCACAACAGACAACTTCTTTAGCAAGGTTATGTTTTCTATAAACTGAAACTAAACCTTTATACTTTTAAAAAATATGGGCTCCACAGACAACCAAGCCAAAGAAATTTTATTGCATAGAAGTAAGATTTCATCACGTCTTGCATCATTTCAGAAAACTTAATTTGTGTGTTAAGTCAGGTTTCTTTTATAAAATTGAATGGAGAAGCAAGTAAGGTCTGTGAGATGTTATGCAGCAGCTCAATTACCAAGGTCCCCAGAACTATAGTAGTATCCTGGCAGAATTTGGGGAAATGCATTGTTATCTCCACTTAATGCATTTTTACCTTTAACTTAATAGGCTCATTTTCTGTAGAAAATTTGGCCATAAATCATACCTTTTGTTAAGAAACTAATAATATATAATGTATTACATACCATAAAACTAGCATTAGCGTTTAACAGCATCTTCAAATCATGCATGATTTAGAATTGCTTAAATGGCAAAAGACAACATTGTCTCCTAAAAAGCTCCAGTGTAGAAAACACAAGGCCAACAACCAAACTCAGAAACAAATACTTTTATACTGCTGGCTTTGCTCAGGCTTAGTCCTTCTAAGTATATAACCTGGTCATGGTTGTGCTTTAACACCTGGCTTTCTCTTTTTGACAAGCCAAGTGTTCCACAAAAAATCTGTAGACCAAGAAAGTGGTGTGATACTTTTCTAAGTAGTGCCAGAGAGATCTTTGTTACTGTCTAAGTTATTTGCATTCTTGCCTTTTCCAATATTTGCATGGCCGACCTTCAAACTTTTACCTTGCTCAAACAAAACTCTGCATAGTGGTAATTTAATTTGCGCCAAGTCTTGTTCACCTGGCACCCAAACTAGATTCCTGTCTGATAATGCTTTAATGTTAATTTTCCTCATCCTTTTCATAGGAAGAGGAGTAGGCCAATTGTGCTTCTTGTTCTTATTTTCCCATTCCGTGAAATAATGATTGATCTGCTTTAAGCCAGTTGCTTAAGAAAGTTCCAAATTTCTTCTTCCATCCACACATTGAAATGTTTCTTCACTTCTTCTCAAAGATCTGGTTCTAAGATGATGATCTCAACCAGTGAAATTAGTCTCTCTCCATCTGCCTTACCTGCTTCCATTGATAGCATGAAAGTTTAAATAAAATCATCCCTTACTCTTGTACACAGGAAAATACAAACCAAATATGTGTGATCATTCTATGTAATTTAATTCTTGGAGTCCTGGATTATTCTGGTAAATTTATACTGCATTACCTCCAAGGCCAATATATCCTTCCCAAGATTTGGTGTCTTGAATTGTTCCCTATTCCAGTTATGGTCTAATAAGGACTTTGTGTATGTTTTGAATGGCTTCTACCCCCTTTGTTTTAGTCCTTTTAGGTATATATTCCAGAATTCTGTTAATTAATTTAATAATAATCTATATATCTCCATGAAATTTTAATAATCTATGTACCTGGAATCCCAAGTCTCTTTGGATCTCCACTGTTTCTAATTTTCTCACCATTTTAAAAGTACTCGAATCTGTCCTTTTTAGCTTTAACATGGATGATCACAGACTTACCTACATTGAAACTTGTTTGCAAGATTTTTGCCCATTCAATTAATTGTTAATATCATTGTAATTTTATGCTTCCAAATACCCTGCATACAGTGCTTGATTGTAATCATCCATCACCGTTCAGAACTGGATGTGGCAGGACTGCGGAGCTTTGATCTGTTGGTTGTGGAATCATTTAACTCTGTGCTTGTAGCATGATGCTTCCATTGTTTAGTACAGTCTCCTAAAATTTTATTCTCTTGATTATCCAAAAGCACAACTAATAAAACAGAATAATAGAAATGTTTTCAAACCCATTTATTTGAGGAACAGCACTTTTGAAAGATAATGTGAAAGAAAAGTTAGGCCCCAATAATGGGAAGCATTAGTGCACTTTCTGAACTGCAATAAGTACTGTATTGAATGTGTAGCACAGAAAATGGTGGTTAAAAATCACCTTCCCAATAAAACAATTTTTGACTCCAAATCAGATTTTTTTTCTTTGTTCATTCACTGGATGGGGGCCAGGATTTATTGCCCATCCCTAAATACCCAGGGGGCAGATACGAGTCAACCATATTGCTGTGTGTCTGGTCTCGCATGTAGGGCAGACCAGGTAAGGATGGCAGTTTCCTTCCCTAAAGGACATTAGTGAACCAGGTGGGTTTTTCCTGACAATCAGCAATGGATTCATGATCATCATTAGACTCTTAATTTCAGATATTTATTGAATTCAAATTCCACCATCTGCCGTGGCGGGATTCGAACCCAGATCCCAAGAACATTACCTGGGTCTCTGGATTAACAGTCCAGCGATAATAACATTAGGCCATTGCCTCCCCTTAAGATATCAGAAATGATTACCAGAAGCTTCGTAAATGAAGTGTATGTTTTAAGAAGCAACTATAAAAGAGGGAGAGGGGTGTTTCTGGAGAGATTTCTAGATGTTAGCATGGAAGTATCTGAAATCATGTGTGACAACAGTGGACCTTTTGAAATCAGGGTGCAAAACTCACCACCATCAGCTTGGTAAATGCTGACAGCTTGTAGGATTGGAAGAGGTTACAGAGATAGGGAGGGACAAGGTCTTGGAGGCATCTGATGCTGATTTATGGATTTGTAAAGGATAACTCATGCTTTATGAATTTGATTGAATTTTCAGAAGAGTTGACTAAAGTTGTGGACTGGGAAATGTCTATGTTTGTTATTTATATTGACTTCCAGAAGCCATTTGACAAGGTCCCTCATAAGACTATATCAGCTAAAGTTGAATATCTTGGAGTTGATGGAAATTGGTGTGTAAGAAGAGCCGGAGAATAAGAACATTGGAAAGATTGTTACTAGTAGTGTTGCAGAAGGCTGTGTTTGGGCCTCAACCAGGGGAGGTGGTTGTAATGCTACTGGATAAGTAATCCAGACCTCTAGGCTGATGTCCCTGAGACATGAGTTCAACTTCTACCATGGCAACTGGTGAGATCTGAATTCAGTAAAACTGAGGAATTTAAAAAAAAAAGTTAATCATTAATCATTGTTGATTGTCGTAAAGGGCATTGGTGAACCAGATGGAATTTTAAGGAAGAAATCTCATGTTTTTAGCTTGTCCAGCCTACACAAGACTCGGACACTTGGCAATGTGGTTGACTCTTAACTGCTGTCTGGGCAATTGGGGATGGACAGTAAATGCAGGCATATCCCATGAAAGAATAAAGAAGACTATTCATTAGCAACTTGGATGACGGGGAGAAAACAATAAATCCAGGTTTGCCGATGACATGAAGGCAGTGCCATCCAAACCCATGACCTCTGTCAGCTAGGACGAGAACCTGAGGTTCACACTCACGTTGTGTACCACTCTGAGTCCGAACTATATCGCCATTCTTTCTCTGTCACTGGATCGAAATCCTTGAACTCTGTCTGTAATGGCAATCTATACACGGACTACAGTGCTTCAAAAAGCTGCTCAGCAGCATCCTTTCTAAAGAATAAATGCTGGCCTTGAAGTGATGCTTGCACCTCGAGGGGAAAATAGTTTTAAAAAAGGAAATCAAAGGACTAGCAAAAGTTGTAATAAATTTTATAGATTACTGCTTTGACCTTAACTGCAGTATTTTGTCCACAGTCAAGGCCATGGAGAATGCAGGGAAGAGTTCTGAAATTAAACCAGAGGTGCATTACCTCAGTAGTATGGATAAAGTTGAGTTTGTTCTCTATTGAACAAATATCATTAAGGGGAGATTTAATGCAGGTGCGAAAATTATGAAGATACAATTTCATGATACTGTAGTCATTGAGTCATACAGCATGGAAATAGACCTTTTGGTTCAACTCGTCCATGCCGACTAATTTCCCAAAACCAAACAAGCCCCACTTTCCTATGTTTGACTCATATCCCTCTAAACCTTTCCTTTTCATGTACCTGTCCAAACATCTTACAGTTTTAACTGTACCTGCATCTACCACTTCCTTTGGCAATTCATTCCACATTCACAAACCACCCTCAGTGTGAAAAAGTTGCCCCTCAGGTCCCTTTTTAAATCTTTCTCCTCTCACTGTAAAAATATGTCCCCAGTTTTGAACTCTCCCGCCTATGGAAAAGGCCTTTTCTATTCACCTTATCTATGCCTCTCATGATTTTATAAACCTCTATAAGGTCACCCCTCAACTTCCTTTGCTCTAGTGGAAAAAAATGTGTCCCAGCCTATCCTTGTAGTTCAAACCCTCCAGTCTCAGCAACATCCGGGTAAATCTTTTCTGAACCCTCTCCAATTTAATATCATTCCTACAGCAGGTGGCAAAAGAACTAATGGGAAGGTAAGATTTTGGTTACAAATTACTTGTTATGAAATGCAGTCCCAGAAAGGGACTGGAAGCAGATTAGTAAATTTTAAAAGGGAATTAGATGTACCTCATAAATTGAATGGCTCTTTCAAAGAGCTAACACAGGCACAATAGAATGAATAGGCTCACTCTGCTCAATGAGTCTAAATGTTGTCAGTTGTAGTTTGGATACATTGAGCGCTTGGTTACCACCAGGTTTTACTTTATCACAATTCTCCAGAAAGGACCAGCAACTTTTACTTAACAAATTATCATTTAAGAAGTTATTCCTTTTACAAGGTAGTCTTTTAAAAAAACACTCCTTAAGAAATTTCTGAAGAAGGGTCTCGACCCGAAATGTCAGCTTTCCTGCTCCTCTGATGCTGCTTGACCTGCTGTGTTCATCCAGCTGTACACCTTGTTATCTCCTTAAGAACTGTTCGTTCTTTTGTATGGTTACTATGTTATTCTCATTAACTATTTTACAGACAAACCTTGAATGCAAGTGAAACACCTGCAGTTTTAAACAGCGAACGTGTGACCAACAAACAAAGGGATTGTCTTGCTGATCGTGCTGTGTCATCCACCTCATTAACTGGAAAACAGAAGAATGAACAAATACCACAGTTTCTTAATACCTTTGGGATAAAGTGAGTAATGATACCTTCAATAACCAAATCTTATTACAGTATCAGTATGATTTTAAATATTTACCATATGATCTAATAATAAATAAGCAAAGCCTTAGTTTAATTAGCATGCAACCATGTTTATAAACCTATAACAACATATGGCTTCCAACTTGTGTTGATTCCTCTAGCGAGAACAGTGTGTTTCAATTTTTAAGTCTACAGCCATTTATCATTTCATGAGCTCTGGAACCTTTTCTACATTGAAGAGCTAAATTATATTGGAATTGAGAAATCACAGAACGTACTGGCAAAGTATTTTTAAAAATAATCCGCTTACAAAAATTATTCTAAGACTGTTGTAACATGCTCTGTGTTAAAAATGTCATAACTTTGAGATTTACCTCAACTGAAACTGAAGTAACAAAAGCATCATGATCATTCCCTGAAAATTTCTTTGGTATTTGGGGGAATGAAGATGAAAACATTTATTTTAAAAAAATGCATCTTATTCTTCAGCAATCCAACCTTCACTTATAGTTGTAAGTTTTTGTAATTTATGTGGCTTGTCCTGTTAGGTTTTTGGTCAATAGTAAGCCTCAGGATCTTGATAGTGGGGATGGTTATGTAGTTGAATATTGAGAGAAGGTGGTTAAATTCCCTTTTGTTGGAGACTGTCATTACCTGGCACTTGTGTAATACGCATGTTACTTGCTCCTTACCAGCCAAAACCTGAACATTGTCTATACCTTACTGCATGTGAAATCCAGAATACTTCAGTATTTTAAGAGTCATCAAACACTACATTCTTCAGCAAACATTCCCACTTCTGAATTTGTGATGGAGGAAAGATTATTGATGAAGCGGCAAGAAATGGTTAGCCTAGGACCCCACCCTGAGCACATGTCCTGGAGTTGAGATGATTGGCCTGCAGCAACCGTCACAACTTTTCTTTCCAATTGGCTGGGGTGAATGTAACAAATTCAGAAGGTTGGCAGTAGACACTTAAATACTTAACCTAAAAATACCCTTCCTCGGCCATTTGAAAATGGTAAGAGAGCATTTATCAAATTTTAACATTACTGACCACAGTTATGCATGTGCTTTGGCATTATGCCAACCAATATTCCTTACACTAGAATAGAAATTGATAATTTTTCAAAACATGTTCTTCATAGGCCAGCTGTTTCCGTGTTACCACAACCAAAGCAAGATATTTGCACAGGTACAGCACCTGTCCATGAATTTGAGTTTGAATTGGAAGAGGAGGAGAGCTTCTGTTTTGAATCATGGATTACAATACCAAAGAAAGCTATAAACCAGAACCCAGCTGAACAGGAGAAGAAATCTGCCTCGCCTGCAAAGAAAACAAAAAAGGAGAGAATACAGAAGACGGAACCAAAAAGAAAAGTAGCCGTTCAATTAAAAAAGAAAATTGATGAAAAACAATTTAAAAACAAAAATAAACAATCAAATAATGAAAATCAACCAAAATACTCTGGGAAAAGATCTACACGTCGATTGAAAAATAATAAAATTGTTGTTAATTCTGAGAGAGAGGAACAAGAAATACAAAATGTATCCTTATCACAATCTGAATACTTGCCATCTCCCAAACTAAAAAAAGAAAGAAAAAAACAAGGAAGAACAAGAAAAAAATCGATAGGCAAGTCTGGCAGAGTTGAAGGTCAAAAGGAGTTACAGGATTTGTGTGTTAAGCATAATGAAAACAGAAATGATAAGTCATGCCTGGCTGAACAAGATGTGACTCCTTCTAAGAGACTCTTGAAGTCTGAAAACTCAGTAAATTTGCCTGGGTTCCATAACTATGAAAAAAAATCAGACCAAACTTCATTTGCAAACTCGCAAATTCAAAGCCGAAAGAAAATGAAGAAAAGACAAGGACAAAAACCAGCAGGTAACTTCTTAAATTTTTCTGTTTGTCTTTCCTGTAATGATATGGATCACTTGTTAATTTGTATAAATAAAACTGAAAAGTGCATATTGTGATCTAATAGTTAACTGCTGAGACTTCAGTCACCAGAGGCAATATCAGTAAGGTTACTGTTAGGTATGTAAGTTGTTAGTGGGTGGGTTGATGTTAAATGGCTAATCAGAATTTGAAATAGTTAGCAAGTATTGAGTGCAGTATAAGAAAGAGGGCAGTTGTGCCTTCTATGTTTCAGATGATAGCCAAATTGTGCTTCTTCATGTGGGTTCAGCTGGAATTATGTGCAACTCTTGGGAAGATACAATTAGTTTGCGAGAAAACATTTGGAAGTGTTATTGCTAAAACCTATAATTGGAGAATGGATCTTGCATATGCATGTTTGAGGGAAGAATTTGTATATTCAAAGTATGTTCAAATTAAAATAAGCCTTTCGTAGCCTAATTTCTGTATTCTGCATGTCTACTCTCTCATGTTCAGTATATTCAGATTTAATTTTGTTAAAAATGCAAGGCCAGCCAATTAGGTTTCTCTGAAATTCGATATAATCTTTGGTACATTTTATTTTTTTGCCACATTTCAGCATAGTTGGTCTACTTATTTAATCTCAAATTGTTATATTACCTCTATACAGGTATTTCTGCTATGATGTGTTTCGTTAACGCCAATTGACTGTAATGCAATTGATGGGTAGTGCGTGTTGTTTGGATAATGCAAACTTTTTACTGTGCAGTATAGCGATTTTCTATAGTGATTTCCCAATAACGTAATTTTCTACAGTGTGACTTTCTCTTGCGTGAGGTCGCACAAAAACATAACTATCGTGTAATAGGAGAACTACCTGTACACTTTATTTTTTTAATTATTAATTCATGGGATGTGAATATTGCTGGTAAGCCCAAAATTTATTGCAATTAAAAAGGTAGTGGTGAATCACCTTTTTGAACTTCTGCAATCCTGTCCTTAAGGTGAAAGTACACTCTCGACCTTTTAAAGAGGGAGTTCAGGATTTTGACCAAAATAGATTTCCAAATCTGGATGGTGTGTAATATTGGGGCTATTTGCAGGTACTGATGTTAATGTGAACCTGCTGCCCTTGTCTTTTTAGGTAGTAGAAGAAGGGGTGGCAAATAGCTGCAGTGCATCTTCTAAATGGTACACAGCAGATACAGCATGCCATTGGTGGATAAATGAATGTTTAAGGTGGTGAATAGGTGTCAAATAACTGTCCTGCGTTGTCTTGAATGGTGTTGAGCTTCGTTTCCACTTTTAACTCGTATGGAGGAACAGTCATTGAAGCAGCCGAAGGGGATTGGGCACAGGATGCTAACCAGAAGAACTTCTGCAGTGAATACTTAGGGCTGAGATGGTTTGCCTCCAATCATCACACCCATCTTCCTTTGTTTTAGATATGACTCCAACCAGTGGAGAGCTTTCCCTCCTCATTCCCATTGCCAAACTTGATCAACTGCTGCCTTGATGTCAAGGGCAATCTTGCCTGCATTTGGCCTATATTCAGCCAAACATTCCTTATTCAAGTACTCATCCAGGTGTGTTTTTAAACATTGTAACCGTACCTGCATCCACCATTCTGTCTGATAGTTCATTCCACACGAGCCCCTCTTTGTGTGAAAAAGTTGTCCGTCATGTCTTTTTTAAATCTTTCTCCTTTCACCTTACAAATATGCCCCCTAGTTTTGAATTCCCCCAACCTAGGGAAAAGACCTTTGCTATTCATCATATCTCTGCCACTCACCATTTTATAAACCTCTACGGTCACCCCTCAACCTCCTACAGTCAAAAAAATACCAGCCTATTCAGGCTATGTTTCATAACTCATAACCTCCATTCCCAGCAACATCCTGTTAAATCATTTCTTAAACCCTCTCCAGTTTAGTAATATCCTTCCTATAACAGGGCGATCAGAACTGCACACAGTACTCCAGAAGAGGCTGCGCCAATGTCCTGTACAACCTCAACATAACATTCCAACTCCTATACTCAAAGGTCTGAGCAATGAAGGCAAGCATGCTAAATGCCTTTTTAACCAATCTGTCTACCTGTGATGCAAACTTCAAAGAATTATGTTCCTGAAACCTTAGGTCTCTGTTCTACAACACTACACAGGACCCTACCATTAGTTATATAGGTCCTGTCCTTGTTTGTTTCACCAAAATGCAATACCTCGCATTTATTCAAATTAAACTCCATTCGCCACTTCTCAGCCTGTTGACCCTATTGATCAAGATCTCTTTATAATCTTCGATAACCTTCTTCACTGTCCGCTATACCACCAATTTTGGTGTCATCCGCAAACTTACTAACCATGCCTTCTATATTCTTGTCCAAATCATTTATATAAATGACAAACAAAAGTGGACCCAGTACCGATCCCAGTGGAATACTGCTGGTCACAGTTCTCCAGTCTGTGAAACAACCCTCTCCTGACATCAAACCTATTTTGTATCCAATTGGTAAGCTCACCCTGAATCCCATGTGACCTAACTTTACTAATCAGTCTTCGATGTGGAACCTTATCGAAGGCTTTAATGCTGAAAATGAGATTCTCACCTCAGGTCTAGAATTTAGCTCTTTTTCCATGTTTGGACCAAGTCTGTAATAAAGTAATGTTGTCTTGAATGAATCTAAGCGGAGCATCAGTGGTTATTGGTAAATTTAAGTTTTCTTGGGAGAGATGGTGTTAATAATCCAGAAGATTATCTAAATGCTCTTTATAGCAGTTCAAATTCTAGTACTGCAGTTGGTGGAATTTAAATTCCGTGACTAAGTCTGGAAATGAAAGCTAGTCTTAGTAATGGTGACCATAAAATTAGCATCAGCCATTGTACATGTCCATCTGGTTCACAAATATCTTTTGTGGAAGTAAATCTCCCATCCTAACCTGGTCTTGCCTACATGTGACTCCAGATCTACAGCAACGTGGTTGATTCATAACTGTCTTCTGAAACGGCCTTGCATGCTACCTAGTTCAAAGGCAATTAGGGATAGATGACAAATACTGGCCTTACCAGCAGCACTCACATGCCACAACAATATAAAGGAGAACATAACACCATTGATGGCCTCGTCCAACGTTTTGCTGATTAATGAGATTAAACTGATCCGATGCTAAATGACCTGATTATGTTGTGGTGTTGTATTTTTTTGTGGAGAGGACATCCCTGTGCACTTTCTTGTGTCAAATAGATGCCAATGTTATGGATGCACTGGAATAACTTGTCCAAAGGGAAGACTAGTTCTGGTGCACAAGCCTTCACTAATTTGTCAAGGCCCACTGCTGTGTCTAGTGCGTTTAACTGTTTCCTGCTATTGTTTGGAGTGGAAATAAAAGATCTGCTGAACTCTACATTTTGTATTTGAGTGTATTGTTCATATAGCCAAGTTGAATTGATTGACTTTTCAATCATCTATATACAGTAAAGATCACATTATGCAACACTATAATAACTGGAATCTCCATTATACCCTGATGTCTTCAAATGATATGAACCTTAAAAATTTTTGACTTTCCAGTGAGGATGATAGTCTCAATTTGGAACTGTTTATTAATGTTTTTCTTGTTTGTGCTTCTTTCCCCTTGAGCCAATAGGATGTGTGGCTGAGCTAGTCACAAAATGCAACAATACATTTCCACTCCAGCCAGAAAAATGAGGGACAGGAGCAGCTCAACGTGACAAGTGCAGAGCAGTATTTGTTTACATTGTCACCTGTCTCTTTCTCTTTCATCAACAGCAATTTGGTTATTAAATGCTCAACTAAGCTTTATGAAGAGTGTCTGTTGTCTATAATATTCAGCTCATCCATGCGACAGCATCACTACTTCAGAACAATGCATATCTTTTCCATCTTTGTCACAGCTGTCATTGGAACAATATCTCTTTGATATGTTGATTGGATTGCAACCAAGCCAATTTTGCTATACAGGCATACCTGTATTAAAACTTTGAATGTCCATTTGAAATTTTGACAGCGCTGTTGCAAATTTTCTTTGAGGAAATATTGCTATAGGCACGTAAATGGGCAAGTATAGGTGGAGAGAACCTGGAGTGTTTTTTTTTAAAACAGGAGCTGAAATTTGAAATTCAAAGTGCTCAAAATAGAATTCCAGAAGAAACTTTGCAGCTAAGTTTTCAAGATTAAGGATAAAAATGCTGTCACCTATTGCCTCAATGCTAACAATAATTACTAATCTGGTATTACAACATCTTGCAATACTATCAGAATTACTAATTCCATGATCCAGAGACAAAAAGTAGAATGCGCTTTATTTGGAGAAGTTTGAGATAAAGCCAGAATTCCCATATACCTTTAAAACCTTTCTCAACCTATTTTGCTACTTTAATTGATTTTTGGAAATATAGCCCCAGTCCCTGTCTGCTTGTGCCATCTTTGCACTGTATCCAGTATCCTGACCTTTTGGAAAATTGCCCAAAGTAAGTCCTAATACACAATAAGCAGGACCAATTCAACCCAGCCAATTACTACCCCATCACTTTACTCTCAGTCATCAGTAAAACAATGGTGTCATCAACAGTGCTATCAAGCTGCACTTCCATAGCAATAACCTTCTGGGCCTTAGTTTGGCTTACGCCAGGTCCACTGAACTCTTGACCTCATTACAGCCTTGTTCCAAACATGGAATGCCAGAGGTGAGGTAAGAGTGACTGCCCTTGACGTCAAGGTCACATTTGACTGATTGGGCATAAGGAGTTCTAGCAAAATCAGATTCAGTGGGAATCTGGGGAAACTACCTGCCGGATGGAGTCATATCTGGCCCAAAGTAAGATGATTGTGGAGGTTGGAGTTCTGTTGTCTCAGTTTATGTCTGCAGGAGTTTCTCAGGGTAATATCCTTGGCCCAACCATATTCAACTCCTTCATCAACGACCTTTCCTCCACCGTAAGGTCAGAGGTGAGGTGTTTGCTGATGACTACACAATGTTCACCATTCATGACTCCTCACTACTGAAGTAGTCCATGTTCAAGTGCGACAAGACCGAAGCAATATCCAGGCTTAGGCTTAAAAGTGGCAAGTTATATTTGTACCACACAAGTGTCAGGTAATAACCATCTCCAATAAGAGAGAATCTAACTAACACCCCTTAACATTCAGTGGCACCAACATCAAGGGATTCCTTTGATAACATCCTGAGGGTTACCATTGACCGGAAACTGAATTGGATTAGCCAAAATATATATGGTGTCTACAAAACCATAAGCAGGTCAGGGGCTAGGAATCTTGCAGCAAGTAACTTTCCTCTTGACTTTCCAAAGCCTTTCTACCACCTACAAGGAACAAGTCAGGACTGTGATGGAATGCACCCCACTTGGCTGGATGACTGCAGCTCCAATAACACTTGAAGCTTAACACCATCCAGTGCAAAGGAGCCTGCTTGATTTGCACCACTTTGGCAAACATTTACTCCCTCAACCGCAGCCACTTGGTAGCAGCAGTATGTACAAGACGCACTGCAAAAATTCACCAAAGCTCCTTGAAGAACACCTTCCAAATCTACAAACTACCATCTGGAAGGACAAGGGCAACAGATACATGGGAACACCACCACCTGCCAGTTTCCCTCCAAGCCACTCACCATGGAGACTTAGAAATAAATTTCCATTCAGAGAGTTGTACAGCATAGAAAGTGATTCCCTTCGGATCACCATGTTGATGCCGACCAACAAATACCAAACTGCACTAATCCTGTTTCCTTCAATGTCACTGGGTCAAAATCCTGGAACTCCTCCCTAATATCAGTCTGTCTACTGAAAATGGACTTCAGTGGTTTAAGATGAAAGTTCACTGCCATCTTCTTAAGAACAACTAGGAATTGAGAATGAATGCCAACCCAGCCTACAACGCCCACATATTGCGAATGAAGTTTTGAAAAATTAACTCTTCCTCATTCTTCCTGTGGAAATATATCACTTCAAACATCTGTGTATTAAGTTTAACCTACATTTCCACTCATTCTATCTGCGTGATTATTTCACTATCCTCGTCATAGTTCAAACTTCCACGTTGTGTGTTATTAGCATATTTTGAAATTGTGCCCTGGGCGCACAAATCGAGGTTATTAATACAGATTGGGAAACATAATTGTCTTAATACCAATCCCTGGGGGAGCTCACTATTTACGTTTTGTCTGGATTGAAATACAATCATTCTTCACCACTTTATTTTCTGTTACTCAGTCAAAATTATATTCATGCTGCTGCTGTCTCGTTTGGTCTATGGGCTTCACCTTTGCTGACAAGCATGTTACATGGCTTGTATGAGAAGCCTTTTGAAAGTACACTTATACCACGTCAACATGATTATCATCATCAACCTTCAAAGCCTCTATTTGTATTAGCTAAATATCATTTTGATGGCTTTCCTTAATTATTACACATTATGCAAGTGACTGTTAAATATGCCCCAGATTATTGTCTCTAAAAGCATTCACACCATCGAGGATAAAATGCCTGGCTTCTGGTTGCTGAATTTATTCTTGCACCCATTTTTGAATAGAGCTGCAACATTCTCAATTCTTTAGCTCTCTGGCACCATCCATATATCATAGAATCCCTACACCATTCAGCCCATCAAGTACACTCTGACCCTCTGAAGAGCATCCCACCTAAACCCCCCCTCCCCCCTCCAATCCACGTAACCCTGCACTCCCCATGGCTACACATTCTTGGATGCTATGGCAATTTACCAAGGCCAATCCACCTAACCTGCACATCTCTGGACTGTGGGAGGAAACCACAGTACCCAGAGGAAACCCACGCAGACACTGGGAGAATGTCTGCATGGAGTTTGCACAGTCTCCCTTGGATGGATTGAATCCAGGTCCCAGGCACTGTGAGGCAGCAGTTCTAACCATTGAGCCACCATACCGCCCTTAAGATGTGTATCTAGAGAGGTTTGGAAGATTCTGGCTGATAGCTCCACATTTTTCTTCCCTAGTTCTCCAACCTTTTTAATACCTCCTTTACCAAATTTTAGCACGTACAGTGCCTCAACCTTCTACTGACTTTGACAGCACCTCCATTCTTGGTTAAGGCAGATGTCAAGTACTACTTTAATATCTGAGCCTCCATGTGTAAATTCTCTTTATGGTCTGTTTTTGACCCTGGTCATCCTTTTGCTATTTATATGGCTGTTGGAGACTTCTACTTTTCCTTTTAGTTTTTTTTTTAGGAGTTTCATACTCTGCCTTTTGCTTTCACTTTTTTTAAACTAATTCTCTGAACTTTCTATATCGAGCCTTGTTCTCATTTGCTTCTTCAATCTGACATCCTTCATATATGCCATTTTCTACTTCTTTGTACACTTTCATTATCCAGAGAGCTGTTTTTATTGTTTTGTGGAATGTGGGGGACATAGTGATGTAGTGATAATGTCACTAGCCTAGTAATCCAAAGATTGAGACTGATACTCTGGGTACATGGATTTGAATGCCATGGAATTTAAATTCAATTCATAAATCTGAATATTAATCAAGTGTCATTAATGGTGTCCATGACAAATATCAACATCTGTTTTAACAATCCTGTCTGGTTCCCTAATATCCTTTTTCAGGAGAAATGTTTGACTGGGTTGGCCTATGTGTGACTCCAGGCCCACAGTAATGTAGTCCACTCTTAACTGTCTTTTGAAATGGGTGACCCTCAGTTTGAGGGTAATTAAAGATGACACTGGCAGTATAATAAAAACTCTTTTCTTTCTCTCTGCTCCTCACATCATTACGATCCCAATCTGCAATAGGATGATTAAAATTCCCAATCACAATTACTCTATTGTTTTTGTAGTTTTGCAGATTTGTTCCCCTATATCTTTCCTATCAGTTCATGGCCTATAGAATACACCTGGCACTATAATAGTATCTCTATTGTTTCTTAGCTACAACCAGATAGATTTTATTCCTGAATTTCTCCAGAACTATGATATTCTCTTTGAACAAACTGCCAATTCTGTCTTTACTTCTCTATCTTTCCTGAATCAGGAATATTTCATATCCAGCCCTGCACATTTTTGAGCCACATGTCTGTAATTGCCACATACCGATCAAGGCAGGGTTCGATAATCACTGAGAATGCTGGAGAATCTCGGCAGGTCTGACAGCATCTGTGGCAAAAGAAGTAGATTTAATACTTCAAGTCCAGTATAACTCTTCTTCAAAACTTAGAGTCCTACCAGATTCAAAAAAAAGTCCTCTCTCCACAGATGTTGCCAAACT
This sequence comes from Rhincodon typus, assembly GCF_021869965.1. Taxonomy (NCBI): domain Eukaryota; kingdom Metazoa; phylum Chordata; class Chondrichthyes; order Orectolobiformes; family Rhincodontidae; genus Rhincodon; species Rhincodon typus. The sequence continues at coordinate 8,532,474 of NC_063334.1, forward strand.
TGCTCAGTTTCTCTAGCATTCTGTTTGTCTGCATCTGCAGTAGTTTGCCTTTATTTGAGAGTTCAGTAATCATTTTGCATATATTGAATGGTATGGGTTTAACTGGCAGGCAAAACAAATCGGAGTGCATGCACCTGTTGTCATCTTTGCCCAGTTATAGCACTTTTGCATCTTATTCCGGAGGACTCCGCGTTTGTGTGGAGCTAGTTTAATTCTGCATTGCAATATAATCAGAGGTCCAGTTTGTCAAACCAAACGTCAAACCAAAGTTTAGATCTGACTAGTATCTGATGTATATTAAATTTCCCCATTCTTTGAAGAAGTGGGTGTTTTACAAGCTGACAAATGTTACTTCTTCACCTGTTGCCACCAGATAAATGCACTGAATATTTCATGTTTCTACTGCGATAACTGTCACCATTGTCTCAATATCATTTACTTCAAAACTCACTAATTATGTGAATTAGTGCCAGAGTCAGGGATAGCCTTGAAGACCGGGATAAATTCAGAATCTAGCAAATCAGAGTCACAGGACTAAAATGATAATAAAGGCCAAGAAAATTAACCTTGAGGGCTAACTACCAAGGAATATAAAAACTGACAATAAGAGCTCCTTAAAATTTATGAAAGGGAGAGATAGAGGTCAAAGTGATCATAGGGCTCTTAGAAAATGAATCTGGGTTGACAGTTTCGGGGAACAAGGAATGGCAGAAGAGTTAAGCAGATTTTTCATCAATCTTTTTACAGTGGAATATACTTCAAACATCCCATTAATACTAAAGTATACAGAGAATCACTAAAGAAGTAGCGTTAAACAAACTAATGGAGGCTAAAGACAGATAAGTCCTCCTGCCCTGATGGTCTGCATCCTAGGATCTTAAAACAAGTAGCTGCAGATGGTGGATGCATTGCTTGTAATTTTCCAAAAAACCTTGGATTATGGTGAATTACAGAGGATTGGAAACTGTAAATGTGACACCCCTATTCAAAAGGAACAAGGCAAAATGTGGGTAACTAGTCTGATTAGCCTGACATCTATCGGAAAAGTGTTGGATTCAATTACTAAGGAAGAAATAAAACATTTGGAAAATCATAACCCAATCAAGCAGATTCAGCATGGCTTTGTGAAAGTGAAATCATGTCTGACTAAATTATTAGAGTTTTCTTGAGGAAGTCTCAACTGGAGTGGATAGAGTGGGATCAGGAGATGTGTTGGTTTTTGGACTTCCAGAAGGCATTTGACAAGGTACCTCAAAAGGTCAAGTTGTAAGATAAGAACCCACAGTGTTGGAAGCACTTTATTGACAAGGATGGAGAATTGGCTAATGGGCAGGAAACGAGTGGGGATAAGAGTTTCTTTTTCACGTTGGTGACCCATGACCAGTGGCGGTCCACAGGGATCAGTGCTGGGACCACAGTTGTTTACTGTATATATGTTAATGATTTGGAAGGAGGAAGTGATTATACTGAAGCCAGATTTGCAGACAACAAAAGCAGGTTGTGAGAGGGATACAAACAGTTGAGAGGTATTGATAAGTTAAATAATTGGTCAGTAAGTTGGCAAATGAAGTATAATATGGGAAAATGTGAAGTTATTCACTTTGGAAGGTAAAACAAAAGAACAGAATTTATTTAAGTGGAGGAAAACTGCTGAAAATTGTAATACAAAGGGACTTGTGGCTTGTCAATGAAGCACAGAAAACTAGCACACAGGTGCAGCAGGTAATCAGAAAGGCTAATGGAATGTTAGCCCTTATTTCAAGGGAGAAGTCTTACTGCAACTGTACGAGATGCTGGTGAGACATTTGCAGAGGACTGTGAGCAGTTTTGGTTCCCTTGTTTAAGGAAATATCATTTCATTGGATGCAGTTCAGAGAAGGCTTACTAGGACAATGCCTAGCATGGAGGGATTGTCTTTAAAAGCAAAGGCTAAAAAGGTTGGGACTCTATCCATTAGAGTTTAGAAGAGTGAGAGATGATCTCATTGAAGCATATAGGATTTCTGAAGGAGCTTAATGCTGAGAGGACATTTCCCATCGGAGAATCTAAGACCAGAGGGCATGGTTTCAGAATTAAGGGGAGCTGGGTTAAGACTGAGATGAGGAGGAATTTCTTCCGACGGTTGTGTGTCTTTAAAAAATCTTACCACAAGAGAGCTGTGGGGGCAGAGTCCTTGTGGTTTAGTTGTGGATTTATGAGTTAAGCATTGGGTCTATTAAATACTTTGGAATTAGACTTTGCCTTTAATAGTCTAACGTTTCCTGAATACTTTCTAATTTCGTTGGACCTCCCCAAATTCTCCAGGGTCTTTCTGAGGGTTCCAGACGTAAAGGCATTGCCTAGTGGAAAATTTAGTGACATTTCCTTTGGAATAAGGTGCAATAGAAATGACGCATTGCAGGGTGTGCATGCACAACTACAATCCATAGTGGAATAACGACTGTTTGACTAGCGAAAATCCAGGGCTATAATTTTACTTGCCCTAATGTCACCCTACCCAGAACAATGGTCAGGGATTTACAGAAGTTGAAGATTCCACAATTAAGAGTAGAAATTGGAAATTCTTCTCTCCAGCCAATACAAAGAAAAATTGAACTATGTAAATAGACAACTTCAAAGTGATGTGCAAAGGCATTTTGGTAATTCTGAAGTGTCTACGAGGAGAAAGACACTTCTACCTTGACACTGTATACCAATAATCCTAAAAAGTGCATTGTATGTAAATTTATTCAAGTAACAATCTGAAGTGATTGAAAACTTTACCAACTCGGAAGAAATGGTCCTGAAAAAAATCCTGACTCTTTATGTTGCAAATTTAGTTCAAAAGTATCAATCCGCAACCCAAGTGACGAAAAGTACACGTGCTAGCAGACAGTAAATGGGCGGGCTGTCAGTCAGAGTCCTCATTCTGTGAGGTTCAGACTGGAGCTTGGATTTGTAGTTGGATTTCCTTTTTTAAAGAAAATTTGTGAGAAGTTGTCTCTTTTCTGCTGTAACTAGCCTACTTCAATGTCTGGTAAGTGCAAACCTATCGAAGCAAAGTTGCTATTAGTTTTGCATTTTCTGCCCCTTCAAACGACCACGTGTATGAGCACATGTCCGAGGCCGTTATTTTGCCTTGAATTGTGTACATGATGCTTATGGATCCAAGGCACATGAAGCGCCACAAAGTGGGAAGGTCACTTACTAAGCTGATGGCGATCATTAATCTGGCTTCTGTAAGGTCGTCTTTTCTCTGCCAAATACGCCTCATGAGGTCAGACAAGCAGCATTTTGTCGAACTGGTAATGGACCGTTAAAATCTAGGTGTAGTATATTTGCTCGTGACTTGTAGGCTTTTTATCTTTTCTGCGTTTTCGTGCAAGTAAGATGTGATCGTGGAACTGTAACAATTTTTTAAGATAGGTCTTGTATTTATTAGCATTTTTAGCAATCTTTTGGAGGGGGGAGTGTTTTGTCGGTGTTTGCTGATTAAAAGATGTATTTAAACATCGTCAACCACAAAGGTGCATGGCAACTTGCACGTGCGTGCCTCAGTTTGTGTTGGTTTTCCCGCTTGCCGTGCAGTAGTCGGTAGGACGCTGGAATTTAAATAAAACACATGATCAAATTGTGGAATGTGATCTAGTTTGTAATAACTAGGATTTTGATTAATAATAGTTTTTTTAAAACACCCTGTTCAGAGATGTTATTACACATCTCTGGAGCAGATGGGACATGGATCCGGGCCAGGGGTTTGGGGATTCTAAGAACGAAAGGTGATCTTATTGAAACCTGCAAAACATTCAAAGGGAAAGAAAGGGTAAATGCAGGTAGTCTAAACCACCAGACACAAAAAGGGGGAAGGATTGTTTTATTCAGAATGTTGTGCATCTTTGGAGCCCTGTCTCCAAGGAGAAGCTTGGTTATTCAGCATGTTTGACAAATTTCAAAATAGTATTCTTAAAAGGATATGAAACTACAGCGGGGGAAAAAGACATCGAACTGTATGATCAGCTATGGTGGGCCAAACTAGGCAGGCTGAATGGCCTACTCCTGCTCCTGTGTTCCTCTGCAATTCCCACCATGAACTCTTAAGGTTACCATTGACCAGAAACCAAACTGAGCCAGCCATAGAAATAGAGACTACAAGAACAGATCAAAGGTTGGGAATTCTTGGCAATAACAGTCTATTTTTCTTTCTCCTCTCTTTCATCATACCTGTTCTTCTTTCTGTGTTTCTTCTGACTCATTCTTTACATTCCTAGCTGTGTTTTAGCTAATACCAGCTGTGACATTTCCAATTTCAGATTTCCTTTCTTCCAATTTTAAAAGTTGAACAATCTCTTGAAGCATCTTGTTGTTGCAAGAACTTGCTTTTACTTTTACCTTAAATTTATATGCTCTAATTTTAGCTTTAAAGATTTCAAAGAATCAAAGATTTCAAGTAATCTACTGTTATTATCTTCCACTTCCAGAAAACACTGAACAAAATTCAAAGCCATCATCAAATTCCATGCAGTGAACTTCACGAGAAAGTTGTTTTACGTCCAGAACCGCCCATATACTTGTAACTTTAAAAAGATAGACACCAATCCCTCTTAAATCCAGTGAACTCAAATTCTGGATGAGACCTCAATTGTTAAAATCCCAACTGATTTTATTACTGGAAAAGCCAGATCCCAGACTGATATCTTGCTTGATGGTTTTGTTTTTAATGAGCTGGCCTTGCACTGAAACACAATCACACAATGCTGCATGTCTGGCTTTAATGATAAAGCAGAGGTTTATTCTGCAAAAAAAATGCTATTTATATATAACACAATTTGAAAGATTTGTCAACACCCAGTAAAATACAATAACTTCTATCCCAGCACCAGCATGTTACAGTACTCAAAACAGCAGAGAAAGTTTGTTTCTGTCTCTCATCTTTAAGTTTAACTTAACTGTTTCTTTCCATTCCTAGTGTTGAGAATTTGGTAGCCTCTCCCTTGAATAGTTTCTCAATTCTGTTTAGACTTTCTCAGTTTAAAATACCCCTTCAAGGTTCGAGCTAAATACTTTTGCAAACTAAACCCTTTACTTTGAGGTAACTGTTGCCTAATTTCTCTGAACTAACACCTTTTTTTTCTAGGACCAACTGTTTCATACATCTAACTTCAACTAGGAGTTATGTGAACTGAAACCAAAAGGTGTCCAAGCTGTTGTTTTTTTTTCCCTAAACAAAGAGATATCAATTCCCGATTCGTCTAACTGAAAGCAACCTTGTGCTCCTCAGTGTTTATTCTGCCCACTCGTAAATGGAGACAAGTCCAATTGCTCCCTCCAGGGAGCCCAACTCCCGTACTGATTTTAAAAAAAAAAAGATTCAAGATTCAAAGAACGAAAGGTGATCTTATTGAAACCTGCAAAACATACAAAGGGAAAGAAAGGGTAAATGCAGGTAGTCTAAACCACCAGACACAAAAAGGGGGAAGGATTGTTTTATTCAGAATGTTGTGCATCTTTGGAACCTTGTCTCCAAGGAGAAGCTTGGTTATTCAGCATGTTTGACAAATTTCAAAATAGTATTCTTAAAAGGATATGGAAATACAGTGGGGGAAAAAGACATCGAACTGTATGATCAGCTATGGTGGGCCAAACTAGGCAGGCTGAATGGCCTAGAAATATTGACAATTTAATTGTTAAACTTCCTCAGACACAGGCCAAAACCCACATGCTACTAATTCAAACTCCAAATTCCTAAAATCAGTGATTTTAAAACATGTGTGTAGATCAACCACCTTGTATCACACTGTTGACACCACTGGACGAAAGAACTGAGGATTTTGCTGCTAAGTTTGCAGATGACACAAAGATAGGTGGAAAGACAGGTAGCATTGAGGAAGTGGAGAAGCTGCAGAAGGATTTGGACAGGTTTGGAGAGTGGGCAAAGAAGTGGCAGATGGGATGCAATGTGGGAAAGTGTGAAGTTCTGCACTTTTGTAGAAAGAACAGAGGCGTAGATTATTTCATAAACAGGGAAAGGCTTTGGAAAAGCTTGGAGGGGGCAGGCTAGCGCTGCAGCCTCATAACTCCGGTTTCCTCCCACAGTCCAAAGATGTACAGGTTTGGTGGTTCGGCCATGCTAAATTGCCCATAGTGACCAGGGGTATGCAGGCTAAGTGGATCAGCCGTGGGAAATGGATAGGGGGTGGGTCTGGGTGGAATGCTATTTGGAGGTTTGCTATGGACTCAATGGGCCAAATGGCCTACTTCCACACTGTAGGGATTCTGTGATTCCGAATCTGAAGCACAAAGGAACTTAAGAGTCCTAGTTTAGGATTCTGTTAAGGTTAACATTCATGTTCATTTGGCAGTTGGGAAGGCAAAGGCAATTTTAGCATTCATTTTGAGTGTACTAGAATAGAATAGTAGATATACAGCCTCAGCAATACAAGACTCTGGTCAAATCATATTTGGAATATTGTGAGCAGTTTTGGTCCTTGTATTTAAGGAAGGATGTGCTGGTGTTGGAGGGGGCGCAGATGTGGTTTACAGAAATAATCCTGAGGATGAAGGGCATGGCATGAAGAGCAGCTGAGGATTCTGAATCTGTATGTGATGGAGTTTAGACTGATGGGCAAGCTGATTGAAACTTCGAGAATACTGAGAGGCCTGGGTGGAGTGGTCATGAATAAGATGTTTTTGATAACAGGAGCGACTCGGACCTGAGGGTACAGCTTCAGAATAAAGGGATGATCCTTTGAACTGAAATAAGGAGGAATTTTTCAGCTGGAGGGTAGTGAATCTTTGGAACTTAGCCTTCACAGCCTTCTGTGGCAATAAGTCATTGAGTGTATTTCAGACAGAGAGAGATAAGTTCTCGATTAGGGGGATCAAGGATTACTGGGAGAAGGCAGATGAATAGGGTTGAGAAAGATATGAGCTGTGATCAAATAGTAGAGCAGACTTGAGGCCAGATTCTGTTCCTGTGTCTTATGGTATAGTACCCGATGCATTTGTGCCCAGAGAAACCATTTGAAGAGGCACATGCATTTGGTAATTTTGCAAAACACAGGCACCTAAAAGGCACTGATCTTAGTTGCTGTTCTTATCATTGTTTTTCACTTCATATTTAGCCACTTTGCTTGGAACGGCAGGTGATTTTAGTGCATTTTTAGTTTTGGGCTTTTGCATATGTGGCCTGTTTAACATCATTTCCATTTATGTTGATAGTTTTCTCTTTGCACCACAGAACTTCTGATTCAGGTCAGGTGGTCTTCAGCTCCAGGAGTGGTCACCCTAGTTATGAGATAAAGGGAGGAAGTTGTACAGCTGTACAAGGCCTAGCTAGGTCAGGCTGCACTCTGTACTGTTCTGAGTACAGCGTTTTAAAATTGCATTGCTGGTGTTGGAAGAAATGCAGCACAAATTTACTAAAATATTATCAGGATATTCTATTAATTTGAAGAGGAATTATCCAGAATACAAAGTTTATTTAGAACAAGGAGCAAAGAAAATTACAGCACAGGAACAGGCCCTTCGGCCCTCCAAGCCTGCGCCGATCCAGATCCTCTATCTAAACCTGTCGCCTATTTTCCAAGCATCTGTATCCCTCTGCTCCCTGCCCATTCATGTATCTGTCTAGATACATCTTAAATGATGCTATCGTGCCCACCTCTACCGCCTCCGCTGGCAACACGTTCCAGGCACCCACCACCCTCTGCGTAAAGAACTTTCCACACATATCTCCCTTAAACTTTTCCCCTCTCACCTTGAAATCGTGACCCCTAGTAATTGAGTCCCCCACTCTGGGGGAAAAAGCTTCTTGCTATCCACCCTGTCTATACCTTTCATGATTTTGTAGACCTCAATCAGGTCCCCCCTCAGCATCCGTCTTTCTAATGTAAATAATCCTAATCTACTCAACCTCTCTTCATAGCTAGCGCCCTCCATACCAGGCAACATCCTGGTGAACCTCCTCTGCACCCTCTCCAAAGCATCCACATCCTTTTGGTAATGTGGTGACCAGAACTGTACGCAGTATTCCAAATGTGGTCGAACCAAAGTCCTATACAATTGTAACATGACCTGCCAACTCTTGTACTCAGTACCCCGTCCGATGAATGAAAGCATGCCATTTGCCTTCTTGACCACTCTATCGATCTGCATTGCCACCTTCAGGGTACAATGGACCTGAACACCCCGATCACTCTGTGTATCAGTTTTCCCCAGGGCTTTTCCATTTACCGTATAGTTCGCTCTTGAATTGGATCTTCCAAAATGCATCACCTCACATTTACTGGTAGATCATAGTAATTGTCAGGGGTGATTTGAGGGTTTGTTGAAATTTGTTACCTGTTCTGTTGGAGGCTAAGTCTAGAATGGGACATAATCTTTAAAATCTGAGGCAGGCCATTCATAAGGGAAATTGGAAGCCACTTCCTCACGCTAGAAATTCTAAACTTAAAAAAAAAATCAATTCTAAGTCAACACTAACTTTGAATCTGAGATTGACTTTTGCTTCACAAGGATATGAAAGTATATAAATCCAAAGTTAGTGTGATGGATAAAGATATAGATCAGCTATGCTCTCAGTGAATGACAGATCAGGCTGATCTCCTTATTCCAAAGACTTGGGTGAATAATCTTGATGCAGAACTTTTGTTCCATGCTGCAGAACGGTTGCACTTGCCTAAGGTGCTGCCTTTCAGATGAGATTGCATCTACCTATTCAGGTGAATGTAGAAGATCCATGACACTATTTGATGAAGAAAGGGAGTCTAGTGTTTTGGGGCAATATTTTTCTGCAACCATCACTTAAACAAATTACCTTGTTGCTGTCTGAGAGAACTGGTATGAATAAATTAGATACCGATTTGATTTGATTTATTATTGTCACGTGTAGCAAGAGACAGTGAAAAGTATTGTAAAATACAAATGCAGGATATTGTATTACAGCTGTAGAGAAGGATCAGTTCTAATAAAGGAGAGGTCTGTTCATAAGTCTGATAACAACGGGGAAGGAGCTGTGCATGAATCTGTTGGTACAGGTTTTCAAACTTTTGTATCTTCTTTTTAAGAGGGTGAAAGAGAGTATAATCGGGGTAGGAGGGATCTTTATTATGTTAGTTGCTTTCCCAAGACAGCGGGAAGTATAGATGGAGTCAGTGGTTGGAAGACTGTGTTACAATATTTATCTATATTGCAATAGTGACTGCATCTCAAAAGTACTTCATGGTCTAAGACATGAATGCCGCTGTTTTTAAAGAAAAAATACTTTCAACTTCTCTTTGAATGTTGCCTTTCTGTTTCAGTGAGAAAGAAAGAAATATCAGCAAAGGAAACTCGGCCAAAGAAACCTGACTACTCTAAGAAATGTTTTCCTTGCCATGAGTTTGAGGAGAATCATCAATATAATGCTGTGGATGTATGTACCAAAAGCCAGCGGATTGTCAGACCACCACCAAAGTGGTGGGTAGTACAGCATGCTGATAACCATCTGCAAGACAGATTGAAGGCAGATTATTTGACAGAATTAGATGGCAGTTTACAAGACCAGACGGTAAAACCTTCAAAGTCACAAATGAAGAAGAAGAAGAAGATGGGTTTGAAAATAAGATGTTCACGTGCACAAACAAAGAATATAATACATAGTTCAGAGGTGCAGAATGTCAGTGAAGATGTTTTTGAACATGATTTTTCTCCAACCAGCTCACCACATCACCATTCAAAGCACACAAAGCAACAACGAGCAGCTAATAAATGTAGCAATAGTTTAGTTAGGCCACAAGATCACCAGTCAAAACCCGCAGGGCAGCAGGAAATAACTAATTCAGTTAGGCCATCATGTCGCCAGTCAAAACTCTCAGGGTACCAAGACACAGCTTATCAGCAGGACACTGATTCTGATAGTGTATCAATTAAGAAGCAAAGTAGAAAACAAAAGTATTCTTCTGTGCCATTTGTACCAAAAAAACGATTGTTTTCTGAGGTTGAAGAAGAAAAACAGGGGAAATCCTTGGACATGCGCCTGCCAAACAAACGAAAATCTACACAAAAACTGAAAAGTCATTATTTTGATATGCAGAATGAAAACGAAATCGAGGACGAGTACAGTTCACGTCGAAAACAAGGCTATGTTTGTACAACTTCAAAGAAAACTGAAGGCTATATATCTGCATCAAAGTCAACATCACAGAAATCTTCTCAAGAATCTGTAGCATCCTTTACTGCAACTTACATTGACAAAAAGAGTCCACAAAGACACCTTGACAGTTGCAGGTCTCCGGGAATCCACAACCAGGTTCTAACAAGCCGAAGAAGGTCTGTCACCAATACTGTTGATGAACTTGCAGCAAGGCCCCAGGTATCTGCTGTTACTCCATATCAGGCTGTAATGAGTCCCAGAAGTTATAACACAACAAAGTACCAAGATAAAACTGCTCCCCCTCGGCATTCTGAACAACCAACAGATATGATTGAGGAAGATGACAAAGCAGAACCTAGTACTTCTGTGCAAAGCAAAAGAGCTGTAAGGCAAGGACTTCCTCACAATGATTTGTAAGTAGGCAAACAGGTTCAGTACTTGAATATTATAATGAATCTGCTTTAATTGTAATTTTCACTTATTCTGCTTGTGGGTATTATCTACCATTCAGCTAAAAATGAAAAAATATTTTGAGCTGGTGAATCTTAGTTTTCAGTGCTTCAATATATGTTGCCAGCTCTTAAGAAAAATTAAGATTTATGATACTGTTTCTCCCTACTTCTCTTGCAAGTGCTGGGTTGGTTAGTGTGCGGACCCTGATGTCGCGGTTACTCGACCCAGCTTGTGCTGGATCAGTTACTGGCTGATAGAAGAGTGAAGTGGGAAGAGGAGTGGGAGCCAGTGAGTGGCAGAGATTGAGATGGGTGGCAAGCAGGAGTTAAGTAGAAAATTATTGGAAGTATAATGAAGTTTTGGTCCGTTTAGATTCAAAGCACCCAGTGCATTTTTTAATAATACAGATCAGGAATTCTTTTACATGCTTTTTCATGGAAGGGATGACTATTTAGCCTGTCTTATTTTGTACACTCTTTTTTCAGGATCACATTAGAAGTGTTAAACATGAAATAGTTTTGCTGTTGTAATAAAGGTACTAATGTTACTGCAAACGTTTTGTGGATCACATATACACTTAATGGTAAGGTCCTGGGGAGTGTTGCTGAACAAAGAGACCTTGGAGTGCAGGTTCATAGTTCCTTGAAAATGGAGTCACAGGTATATAGGATAGTGAAGAAGGCGTTTAGTATGCTTGCCTTTATTAGTCAGTGCATCCAGTATAGAAGTTAGGAGGTCATGTTGCAGCTGTACAAGACATTGGTTCAGCCACTTTTGGAGTATTGCATGCAATTCTGAAATCCCTGCTAAAGGAAGGATGTTGTGAAATTAGAAAGGGTTCAGAAAAGATTTATGAGGATATTGCCAGGGTTGGAGGGTTTGAGCTATAGGGAGAAGCTGAATAGCCTAGGACTATTTTCCCTGGATCGTTGGAGGTTGAGGGGTGACTTTATAAAATCAGAACGGGCGTAGATAGGGTAAATAGGCAAGGTTTTTTCCTTGGGATGGGGGAATCCAAAATGAGAGAGCATAGATTTACGGTGAGAGGGGAAAGATATAAAAGGGACCTAAAGGGCAACTTCTTCGCTGAGGTGGTGCATGTATGGAATAAGCTGCCAGAGGAAGTGGCGGAGGCTGATACAATTACAACATCTAAAATGGAATAGGCTTGGTGCAGAGGGCTATGTGCCAAATCCTGGTGAATGGGTCTAGGTTTATAAAGGATATCTGGTTGGCGTGGACAAGTTGGACCAAAGGGTCTGTTTCCATGCTATATATCTCTATGATTGTATGGCTGTATTTGCATGCGTTCTTTTTTGCATGTTACTTGTGTTTTGTTTTATGGGAAATTGGTGATGACTATCCATTGGTAGGTGGTGTTTTCAAAAAATAACTCCTAATATATCCTCCCTCCCCGATCATGTAGGCTGATTTGAGTGAGTTTTAAGATATGCAAGCAGGTGAAGTTAAAGTTATGTATTATTTCATGTTCTATCCTAAAGAGAAATTGTCTGCTCATAATTTTCTATTAAGTATTTGAAGAATAACAAGTTGAAGAATGTTTCTTTTTTTATTTTTAGGCCTGTTTTTAATAAGAGTGGGCCAGGGCCATGTGCGAATTATGAAGAGGAGTCCTCTGATCCAGGTGATCATGAAGATTTTGAACACGGAGAAATAATGGGTAGGAATAAAAATATTCTGTGACAGTTATATGTTCGTTTAAACATCAGAAGTAACATTCTTTCAAAAAAATTTAAGTCATTGTTATAATTTTGGTTGAATGAGCGTTAGCACTTCTAGCCCTCTACTATTTTGTCTAAAAACTGATTATTTGTGCATTGGTAGATTATTTCAATATTTGTTGGCTGTTGAGTAAAGAGGGATAAGCACGTACCTAGCTAAATCTGAATCTGACCTCATCTGATCTTCGCTCTAGTTACTTGTCCAACAAGAATCACGGAACATCACAAGTGGAAATTGTGTCCAATTTATTTTTCTTTGCTGGCTGGACAAGTAGAAGTTGTTGTAATGATCTCTACTACTACCTTAACTACTTCTAAATCTAAACTGAATCAGACATGGGATTCTGTTCTGTAGCATTTACTTCTATTTGATCCTTTTAACTTCTTGCCAAAGTTTCCTCTTTCCTTTGTCACTGCCAGGTTTCTTGGATAATACTTTGTTTCACTTTCATGTTGTCCTCTTGCTTATGTCAGGTGGGTGTGGTTCTGTTAGTCAATGTCTATTTCCAGTACACAGTTGAATCAAACAGATTTTTCCCAATGATGGAATTGAAATGGTTATTGTCTTCTAAAGCTCACGTGACTTTCAGAAGTGTGATCTGTGCAAGCAGGTCTGTAATAGTTTCTTGAGAAATATTTTGGACTCCTTTTCTAAACTTGTGTCCACGGTGGACTGAAAGTGTCCTTGAACCGAAGAGATCCAGTGTGCCTACCAAAATAAAATTAATTCACTGGGTGTATTCAGAGGACTACCACCATGATCCAAACAACTTAGTTTGATTGAATAGCAGAAAAGTAGGAAGAAATCTCTACAGGTACTTATTTGTGGCCTCTGGTTCTGAATGAAACTCCAAAAGGGGATTTGGTTGACCCTGTTGAACTGCATCCAGTTGATATCAGAAGTTGAATTGCTTTCAAAGGGAGAAAGATCACAGGGGCATTTCAATGTAAGCTCTTCATTCATCCTTTTCTTTCTTTTAGACTTTGGTGATGCCAGTGATGATGACGGTTATACGAAAGAGAGCAGCAGTGAGGAAAATGGTCAGTTTATTACGAGTTTAAAGCTTGTACTCTATTATAAAGCAAAAATGCATTGAGTTACTGGTGATAGTATAATCATTTTGACTTGATTGTAAGCACTGTTGTTTCTAAATCAGAAGCCCGTTGGTTAAACTGATCTGACATAACTGCACATCCTTAAGTACCTCTAATTAACACAATTCACTCAATCACTACATTAAAATTAACATTACAAATGGTAGTTGAGGCTGAATCAGGAAAAGTTGAAAGTTTCAACCACACTTCGGTCAAAGTCCTTCCAGACTGCACTGCTGAAAGACTATGTTCCTTTAGTCCTAAACTCACTAGCCAGTGTTCTCTACACTGACATTCCTCTTAATGTCTTGAAAACTTAATCAAATCTCTGTTCACCTATCTAAATTCCAGGAAATACAAACCCAGTTTGTAGAATATCTCCTCGTATTGTAAATTTGCAGTCCAGTTATCATTTAAGTAAATGTATTTCCTTAAGCAAACTTTGTTTAATTGTCACTCTTGATAAACTGGCAAAAATTATATCTCTCAAATACCATGATCTACTATGATGTCTGAGTGTTTATGCTGTAAATAAGGCATAACGGTGATGTGTATACTTCCTGCATTACATTTCTGTTTGTTAAAGTTTGTTTTTTCACTTTGATTTTAACAGGTGTGTCAATGTTTTTACATAGACCTTTTGAGGGATGTTGATGTCTCAAAGCTTCAATTGGTCAAGGTTTACTGTGGTTATGGGTACCTCTTGATCACCCGGTATACCCCTGGTCCCATAGATGCTAGTTAATAAAAAAATTTTGCTGTACCTCTGTCCTCCCATGTGGTGCACAAAATAGTCTCACGTTGTAGCCATGTCTTTGTATTGCGATATTGTTACTTCTACCCCTTATATTCTAGTCCTTAAGATATATATGCAGCATTCCATTGGACATTGATCATTTTCTGTACATGTCCATGATATTTTGGTATTTAATGCACCTGGATCTTTAGGCCTCCAATGTTTATGGCTTTTCACCATCCAGAATATACAGGGAGGACCAATTTGTGAGTGCAATTCAATACGGGGGAGTAGTTTTAAAGACCAGACATATGAACATATTCTGTACCTATGAACAGCTGTTCATATGTTGTCTTGCATTATGTTCCAACTTGCATGAAGTCAACTCACAAATGGACTCCAAAACAGAACCTATTTGCAACTTGGGGGTACCTTGAACCACCTCTCCCAGATTTTCATTCTATCAATTTCGCTTGTACTTCCTCTTTACGAATATTAATTACTTTTATATTGTGCCTCATACAATGGAGACGAGTACAAAGTACTTCGCGAGCAATTTTGCTGTTTTCCTTATTCCTCATTATATATATTTTTTGCCTCGCTGATAAGGAACCCATGTTTTACTTGATACTTTACTCATCAGTTTTGAGGAAGGGCCACTCGACCTGAAATGTTTACTCTGATTTCTCTTACAGATGCTGCCAGACCTGTTAAGCTTTTTCAGCAATTTCTATTTTTGTCTCTTTTAGTTTCATATGTTTACAGTCTCTTCTGTTTTTAACTTCTTTCTAGTTTACTTTGATCGTCTGTTCTTTTCCTGTTTAATAATTTCTTTCACAATTCTTTATTGATTTCTAAAACCCCCTCAATACTCAGCTACTTTTTTTTTTATAACTGTAAACTTTTTAAAATTCAAACTTCTTTAGTTACAGTGATAGTAGGGACTGACTATGCTGGAGTCTGAGATAACAAGGTGTAGAGCTGGATGAACACAGCAGGCCAGGCAGCATCAGAGGAGCAGGAAAGCAGTAAAGGTGCTTGTAGGTAGGGAGTTCACTGACCTCTCTGACCAACCCCCACCCCCAC
>NC_063334.1:8548096-8607976 GCF_021869965.1 Rhincodon typus
AAAGGGTCCAGACCCGAAACATCAGCTTTCCTGCTCCTCTGATACTGCCTGGCCTGCTGTGTTCATCCAGCTCTACACCTTGTTATCTTCTTTAGTTATAGCTGGTTTTATTGTTTTAAGTTAATTAAGTTGTTGATTTCTTGGGAGATAATGCCAATTGATGACAAGTATTGAGACCCTAATATTAAAAAAAACTCACCAGTTATGTGCTACGTAAAGGTTATCAGTTTTGCTATTAGAGCTTGCTGAATTTTTTCAGAGGGTGAAGCTCAATCTGAAGAACCATGTGATGGAATAAATTCACATGTCATTATACAGAAAAGAATACCATTTGTTTTCAAAATCTACAAAGGCAATGAATTCATTTGATTAATTGTTTTTTTCAATATCACAATTTAACATGTGAATCAGCCTCAAAATATTTGTTTTAAAAAAGGCATAAGCAAGGGACTTTTAAGATTTGTTCTCATTTGGGGTTTTGATGTCATGTCCAGAAATTTTGATCTTTTTCAAATATTCTATAGATCTCATATCTTAACTTCACCTCAAGCCAGCACTGAGACATTTTTACTGAATATAACTTTTGTGAGCGTGGGAATGTAGATACTGGTTGGGTTCTAAGCTAGTTTAACGAGTGTTAAATAAAGCCTTGTTCTGAGTGAAGGTCTCCAACATACCACCTTTTGTTTTGAGGGGAAGAAATTAATTTTCAAAAAAACAATCTTGACCAAATTGAATTGAAACAAGACTGGGTAGTTTTATGTATTTTATGGTGTTGAATGCAGAGTGCAGTGTTTATATTTTTTCTGCATTGTTCAAAAAGAGCCTAATGTTACTATTCAATCATGCTTACCATATTGGACAATTTTTTCAGTTGATTTCCTCAGTTTTGTTTGCATGCCTGCTCTGACTGCTTTCCCCCTATCTAAGGTGTGTGTGAACCTTGCATTGTTACAGCAAATGTTTTATTAACGGCTCAATTTTTTTTGGAATATGTTTTGAATTTTGAATTGCCCAAATCATGAAATTGTGTAGTATTTAGAATATGGAAACAGGTTGTTGGGTTAAGGTATTTTATATTGATTGTTTATCGTTCAAATAGCAGTAGTCCAAATTCCTTGCCCTCACTCTTGTCTATCGTCAAGAAAACTCTGCTTTCCATTAGAATATACAGATCACATTATGACTAACTTGATTGAATCCCCTGAATGAGTATTCCATTAATATTTGCTTTTTGACAAGTATTCAAAACAGATAAAGTCAGCACCATAAATTGGCCACAAGAATCTGTTGTCTCACCCAGCTTATCTGTGGCACATACGTTAGATCTCAGAGAATAATGCCATGATTTTAGTGTTGGATTTATCCTGGCATTTAATCAATATAAATTATCTGTTTTTAATTGTAAATCAAATATATTAAAAATATATTGTGATGATGATTAACGTAAGTTAAAGTACTTTCTAATAACTTCAATCTGTTTTATTATTTGAACAGATAACTGTGAGAAGAGGCCACCTGAAATAGCTATGCAGGAAAGTTTGAAGCCTACCTGTGTTTGGAATGTAAAGGAAAGCAGTGAAGTATTTGTAGGTTTGTGTCGTTGCCACTGTGCAAAAGTGAATAACACATAATTGAAATAATAGGTGATAGCTGTGCTCGTAGGTTTTGTGTTCTTCGTTTGTCCATGCATACAAATGGTTTGTTCTAGATCAGCGCCTCAACTTTTGTGCCTCTACCTTTTTCAAGATTACTTTAGGTTAAATTAGACAAGTATAAAATTAATCTTGATTAAAATTAGAGGACGAGGGAAGCCGTTTGACCCAGTGTCATAAATAGTTCCATACTGGAGCACTTTTCTTAAAACAAAAAAAGTTTTTTTTATTGCAGCTCCTCTTTATTTTTTTTCCCAATATATTACCTTTTAAGTGTTATGATTGACTCTGCTTCATTAACTGGTTGCAGTCGTGCATTCTATCTTAATATGCTTTTCATGGAACTGTTATTTCTAAATTATATTTCCAATTTTTCTTTCCTACTACACTCCACGTATTTGGAAAAATACTGTATTAAACTACATTTGTCATTTCCCTAACATGAGACCTCCTGCCTTTATTGTCATTGATAGTGGGATGTGTATGCAGCAAATCAATGTCACTGTGAAGCAGAATGAGAGTGTGCAGCAAGTCAGCATCTCTGAAGCAGACAGGGAAAGCAGACCTATGTGAAAAATTTAGGATGGCTTAATTAGAATCATGCTGGGAAGTGTGTCCAGACAAATTGTATAACCAGGGTTGTAGCTAGATCTTTAAGCTAATTAATGGGAAGAAGGATTCAATTCAAGGCAAGTTTTAAAAAATCAAAAGAAACTATCGAACAGAGATGCAGGGAAATGGTAATGAAAGGGTCATACAAAAGGGTAGAAAAGTGCAGTATAGTTAGATTGAGAATAAGTGGTAACGATAAAAAGTCTTGTAACAAGATAGATGAATGGACCGCTCAAATAGAAATAAAGACAGACAGAAATTGTTTGAGAAACTGAACAGGTCTGGCAGTACTTGTGGAAGAAAGCAAGAGTTAACATTTTTTGAGTCCAGTGATCCTTCTTTAGAAGCGTTCTAAAGAACGGTCTCTGAACTTGAAATGTTAACTCCATTTTCTCTGCACAATTGCTGCCAGTCCTGTGAGTTTCTCTAGCAGTTTCTGCTTTTGTTTGTTTCAGATCTCCAGCATCCAAAGTTCTTTGCTGTACAAACAATATTTAGACATTTAGAAAAGCTTAACATAATCAAAACAGTGTTGACATGGCTTTGTGAAAGGGAAATTAAGGAAATTAAGGAAAAACAAGTTTGGTAGAGTTGTTTGAGGATATAACAAGCAGAATTGATTTAAGGGAACCAATAGATATAGTTTTATTTTGAGTTCCAAAAGGCGTTTGATAAGGGGCTGCATAAAAGGTTATTAAACAAGCTAGGAGCTCACATTATTGGGGGTAATGTATTGCCATGGATTGAAGTTTGATTAACACACATAAGACAGAATTGGGATAATTTTTTGTTCGGGTTGGAAAAATGTAACTTTTCGAGTGCCACAAGGAACAGGCCTAGGGCCTCAATTTTTACTATCTATATTAATGACTTGGAAGAGGGGCCAAAGTGTTATGTATCCACATATGCTGGTGATGCAAAAATAGCTGAGAGGACATGTGGTGATGAAAACATGACAAATTTCCAAGAGGACATGGTTTCAATGGGCAGGCAAAATGTTGGCAAATGAGGTTTTGCATTTCAGTAGGTAGACTGAAAAGGTAGCCCATATTTAAATAAACACACTGTGGGAAATGCAGAACAGAATGATCTGGGTGTTTTTGTGCATGAAACACAAAAATGTTTGCATGAGGGTGCTGTAGATAATTAAGGCAAATTGAATTTTGACCTTTATTGCCAAGGGCTTGGAGGTTTTTTTATTCGCTCGTGAGACAAGGGCATTGCTGACTCGGCCAGTTTTTGTTTTTTAAAATGCAGACCATAAGGATGCTCTCTTGTCAGAGAGGGACGAATCGTGATGGTGTAACCTGAGGGTTACTATGTCTTGGGCAAAAGGAGAGGTTGAGAGGGGGAGTCCTTCATGGTAACCTCAGCCATATTGTAGCATCAGTGTGCATCCTAAACCAACCATCCAGCTAACTGGCTCATTCAGCCATAGTAGGATTCGAACCCAGGGCCTGAGACCATGACCTGAGTCTGTAGATTTAACAGGCTAGTGATAATATCACTAGGCACCTATCTTTAGTTGCCCTTGAGAAGGTGATGGTGAGCTGCTGCCTTGAACTGCTGCAGCCTGTTTGCTGTGCATAATCTCAATGCTGTAAGAGAAGGCATTCCAGGATTTTGATTCAGCAGTACTGAAAGAACAGCAAGACATTCCTTAGTTAGGATGGCAAGTGGCCTGGGAGGGAAACTTGCAGATAATGGTGTTCCTGTGTATCTACTGCTCTTATCCTTTTAGATGGAGGTGCTTTTGGGTTTGGAAAATACCATCTAAAGATCTTTGGTGAATTTCTGCACAGCGTCTTGCAGATGACACATAACTGCTGCTGCTGAGCAATGATGGTGGAGGGAGCGGATGTTTGTCGATGTGCTGCTGATAAGCAGGCTACTTTGTTTTGCATGGTGTCAAGTTCCTTGTGCATTAGAGCTGCATTCATCCAGGCAAGTGGGAAGTTTAAAAATGATACAACTATACAGGATGATCGTGGTGAGGCTGCATCTGCAGTACTGTGTACAGTTTTGATACCTATATCTAAGAAAGGATATATTGATATTGGAGGCAGTTGAAAGGAGATTCATTAGGCTAATTCCTAGGAATTGATTTATCAGACTGGCTAAACAGGTTAGGCCTTTATCATTTTCAAAGATGAACTTATTGAAACATGCATGATTCTGTGGGAGCTTGACAGCATAGATATTGAAAAGATTGTTCACTTGTGGGAGAATCTCAAAATAGGGGACATAGTTGCAGAATATGGGGATTTGTTTAAAACTGAGATGGAAGGGAATTCCTTCTCGCGGAGGGTAATGATTGTCTGGAATTCTCTACAGCAAAGAGTTTTGCAGGCTAGATAACTGAAAATATTTAAAGAGGAAGTAGATTTTTTTTTTAAAATTGCAGGTGTTAAGGGTTATGAGGAACTGGAATGAAAGAGGTATTAATGCCTGGCACAGATCAGAATTATCTAATCAAATGTTATAATAGATTTGAGGGGCTGAATGGCTGCTCATTCTGCTTTTTCCTATGTTCTGATGTCATTATTTGCTAAGCTTCCTTTTTCCATGTTTGTCAGCAAACCATGATATTTCCCACATATCCAGTTTAGGCCTACAAAGAACGAGTGAGATTTTGAAAACGCTGTGAGGGGTGTATCATTAACTGAAATTTGTCAGTCTGAGAATAGCTATAGATTTATACACTCATTGCCATTTTTAGCAAATCCTCTTTTGTTTTTATTGTCACATCACCTTCACAATTATGGGCCTTCATCTTGGTAACAGATTTCTTTTATGTGGCATGCTATAAAAACATTATGAAAGTCCAATAATACCACATTCTTTAAAAATATGTTTCTCCTGGATTGTTTGATGCTGTTATTATTTCTTAATAGTATCCTTCAATATTTTGCTACTGTTGATTTCAGACTAATGTGTACAGTTAGCTAGCTGACCCCTTCTCTGATTTTAAATGTGTGCGTCCCTCAGCCAGTTGTTTGGAATAATTCTTGTTCTTGGAATTTTTTTATAGAATCTGACTTGTGCTACTTTTTTTCACCAACTACCATTAAGCTTTCACAGTGTCGACCCCACTGGGCCGGATGATGTACTATCTTCAAGTTAGGTTAACTATTTGAAATCTGCAGGCAGTAATGTGCATTCCAAGACTCAAAACTGACTTTGTAAATGAGACACAATAAATGTTTATTTTCCAGTTCTGAAAGAACACAAAATAAACAAACACATAACAAAATTTTAAGTAGATATGCATTTCTTTGGTAAGTTTATTCAATTTGGACATTTTATTTGGTTTTGGCTTTTATCAGGTATAGTGTGGCTGAGAGAAACCGTACAAAAACTGCAAGTACAAAGCAGATAATTAATATTTAAAATAATGTGTTGCAAATGGATTTGGGCAAAAGTAGTAGGTCAGTGTTTTTTGTATTTTGTATTGGTTATTTTTAAGTCCGTTTAATTTGCAGTGCACACCTTTTAATCCTTGATTTTTTTTTCACTTTCAGACTGTGTTAAGACTTCAGATATGTGTGATTTCTTCTATCCCTTAAAGACAGTGTATGAAGATAATAGGTCCATTGCCATCTGCAAAAGCTTAAATTCACAGACATTTTCTTGTGGCAAACTAGTGCTGGGACCATACAAAGAAAAGGGATGTCAAATGGTTTATAAAGATACTATGGTAAATATGTTTTCCCATATATCGATTCATTCTTCAGAGAAACCTTTGGGATGTTATATTTTAAATGCCAATACAATGCTTTTGTTAATTTTAACATTTTGAGTAACTTGAGTCCTTTTTATATACTTGTACTCCGTTTTTTTTTAAAGAAACCTGAAAGTTCTGTTTGGCACCCCTTTCCTCTGCTGCCTGATTTCCCGAAATGTCTGCTTCAAAGTCTTATCCTTCACTTGCCAGCCTGATGATTTAAGATCTGCGTGTCATACTCTTCATAACCTTTAGATATTCGTCCTTCTGATATGCCTTTCAAATCTATTGTTTTCCGTTTTACTTCTTTTCATTACAAGCCTCCTTCAAAGTACTCCATTTGTAGATTTCTCCTTTTGTGAAAAGATTCCTAAGCTTAATGGATAGGGAGAGACCCTCAATGGCTTCCGAATGTGGGACCTGCGGGGATGGATGCTGCGGAGTTAAAACTGCAACTCCTTCCCAGTATCCACACTTGGCAAACTTGTCAGGTCAATGTCAAGGTCATTGTTTCTGTTTCTGAGCTCTACACTTGAGGAGCATTGCAAAAGCATTAAATTGTGTAGAGGAGATTTAAAAGAATGGTTTCCGGAAAAAGGGACCTTAGCTGTGTGAAAAGTTGAAGAAGCTGCGGTTTCTGTGCTTTGATTAGAGAGTATTCTGATGAGATTTGATACAGATGTCCAAAATCATGAGTAACATTGAATAAATAGGAAATATTTCTGATGCCAGAAAGGTCAGTAATGAGAAGTTACAGTGCAATGCTTGGAAAAAGAATTAAAGGTGATATGAGGATTTTTTTTCTTTCAACCGATAAGTTATTGTGATCTTGAATGTGTGGTCTGAAAGGATGATGGAACTAAATTCCATATTTTGCAAAAGAAAATTTGGATGAATGCACAGCGGGGGATAAAATAGATGGCTATGGGGAAAGAATAAGGGAGGGTCATTAATTGCAAGCTTTACTGAAGAGCTAGTACGTGGATAATGCGCTCTGTTGTCCCTTGATGCTTATCGTATTATGAGTTGCAATACAAAAAATATGACTCACTCTCTTTAAAAAAAAGTGTGAAACGTTTGGTATTCATTGTCACAAAAATCATTGAGATGTGAGTCATACTATCAAAATAAATCCCACTCACTATCTGACCATGGTTATCTTTGTCTGGAATTTGTGGTCAGTGGCTAAGCAAGGGTACTGTCTGCTATCCTTGGAGGAAACTGCCCAGAAAGATTTTTGCTTTTTTACTCCCTTGTGATAAATTAAATCTGGTGTCAAGTTATGGGGATGCCTTGGTGTGCAGCAACATTGTCAGTAAGAAAGGAGGAACCAACCACACTGAAGTATTTACACACCGTAAGCTTCGAACCTAAAAGTACTCCATCTTCTCTCTTTTCCCCCCTCCCTTCTCTCTACATCTCTCTCCCTTTCCTCCCTGATTTTAGTTTTGAACTTCTCAGTTTTCCTGTCTGGATCTGATATTTAGGACATTTGAGCTGTTTTATGGTTCCTGGCTGTTTAAATAGACATTAATGCTATATATTGCTTTCCAATTTTTTATAGTATTGAACAGTGAAATCCATTCTATTTTAGCTGGTTCAAATCCACTACTTGACAGGGTGGAAGTACAACGGTTGTTTCCCCTTGTGGGAGAATTTAGAATCAGATGGCTTAATCTTAGAATAAGGGTTGGCAAGTTTAACACAGTGATTAGGAGTAATTTCTTTTCTGCAAGTAGTGAATCTGTGGCATTCTTCACAGAGGGCTGTCAATCCTGGGTCATTAGGCATATTTAAGGCTGAGACAGATTTTTAATCAGTCAGGGAGTTGAGGGATATGGGGAAAGGCAGGAAAATGTAGTTTGGAATTCTCAGCTCAACTGTGATCTCATTGAATAGCTGAGCAGACTCGATGGGCTGAATGACCTACTTCTGCTCCTACGTCGTACGGTGTTAATTTCTGATTTAATAGGGAGACAGCTTACTTTTAAAATGTGTTTCTTAGTTTTAGTCTCTCCAACAAGAAAAAATGATTGCCTAGTATTCACCATGTCAGATACCCTGAGGATGTGCACATAAACTTTCCAAAACCCACTTCTTGTCTTTTAGATTGAAGAAGTTACCATTTAACTTTGTCAACTTCTTTTTCACATTAGAAGAATCCTGCATGTGGCTTTTTATGTAAAACCTAGTTTGTTTTTGATGGACATTAGTTGTTTTACAGGTATTTCATATCCTAAAAGGAGATCTAGGTGTTACAATATACCGTACCACATACCATCTCAAAGAGGGGGATTACTTCTTTGTGCCTTCAGGTAAATGTTCTTTTACCTTTTTTTGTTTTTATTTGCTGCTAAATTTATGCTTTGTGAGCAGCTGCAGTATTTCACTTTGGATTCATTTGCCAGTATATGGCAGGCATAAAAATATGCAAAAATTGACAGCTTCTGGTCAGTAAGCACTCTGAATCCACCTGGATGCACGTCTAAATGCCAGCATAAATCCTGATTCCTTATAGTGAAGGGATTACATATTTCACCAAGGAAATCGAACAGCTGGAGAGACGCTAAAGCACAAAATTGATTTTATAGGATTGTAATTGCAAGTGAGATTTGTCAAAAATTCTTTCAATAGCCAAGTTAATTGAGCATTTCAACACAGTTCATGAGCATATTCCTCATTAGCGCACAGGGTTTCAAAAGCGCATGCTGATGAGATTAAATGGCCCCAGTAATTAAAAGATGAAAGACAGGCAATAAGATGGCTGACAGACCTGGGGCATTTTGTAATTTTCAAAATGTATTGTCTTTAACATAGAATTAAAATAATTAAATTATTACTTAAATAGTTTTTATTTCCCCTGTTATAGGTAACACATACAATGTTACAAATCTTCAGGATACTGAGGCTGTTCTGCTTTTCACACAATTGAAAGGATCCAAGATGGATTAACAAGTTTTGTAAGGAGCTGTTTTGGGACACTGCTATACTTTGTAAATTTGTAATTGTAGTGTTTTAGAATAGTTTTGACCATTTGGAATAGTTAAAACTTTAATGTTTTTTTATGAACCACTGTTTGTTTTCTTATGAAATATGAGGAATATTGGGCTTTGGAAATTGTGTTCAGTGCAGTTAATGTTCCTGAGCATACAGCTTGATATCGTCATAATAAAGCTTCTCTAGTTTTTTACCATTTATTAGAGCAGTTTTGAATATTTTTGGAATAGTTAAGATGTTTGCTTTTCGTTAAGAATTAATCTGCTGTTATGCAACATGCTGCTTTGAGCATTTATATCTGTATATTTGAACTTGATGTATTGACTGGTAAACATGATACGTAATGGAACATATTCTGCAATTGTGTAATTCGATATTTTAGTTCTCAAATTTTTGTAAACAAAGGTGAAGAAACAGTGTTCACCAAAGGCAGCTTCATGACAAAATACATTTGTTTATGGCAACAGGGATGATATGTACCAAGTAAACCATAAATTCTTGCTCGTGTGCTGGTTACGATTAACGTGCTTGGAACTATGCATTTCATGTCATTGCTTCGTCATCACATTGGAGTTCTGAATCTTGGTTAAACAATGCTAGTGAAGAGAGAGAAGAGAAATTAAATGAAAGTGACCTTTCACTCCTTGTCCTTGAGATTGAATGCAGTCCATTTTAATAGAGAAGTCTCTTCTGTCCATTAGCTCTGTTGATTGTCTTTGAAAAGTTTGGATATTTTCTTCACAGTCTGTGCTAGGCATTAACCAGCAACAGTAAATGATCCATGATTTCGTACCACATCAATGATTCTTTTAACTGTGTTTATCACTATGAAGGGGTACTTGTCATCAAAAATAGAAACAGTCTCCCAACTTAGATGCGCCTAGTTCAGTTTTAGTTCGATTAGCTGTGGAGCAAGATTTGATCAATATGTTTTAATCACAAAGTTTCAATAAGTGTGCAATGCTGGAGAATAGTGTTGTTTCCTTGTCTCAATCCAGCATAATGTGACCCTTCCAAGTGAGATTACCTGCTTAGTTTCAGTTATGGGTTGTTGTCCAATGTTTAAGATTACCCAATTAATTTTACACAGCCTTAGAATGTGACAGTGAAGATTTTTATTTTGTCAGCATTAACAACTGCAGCATACTAATTGCAAGAGGCATTTATCTATCTAAAATTGTTTATGCTAGGTGTGACACATTTTAGGTAGCAATAGTATATTCAGGTATAGCTAATTAGTTTAGAAGTGCTTTGGAACTCCATGGGCATGTGGAAAGGCAATAAAAAAGTGTGAATTCCTTTGTTTTCTCCCTTGGTTTCTGTTTCTCTTTCCCACTAATATTGGTAATACAGCAAACTTTTTTACTAACTGGCACCTATAGGACCATAAGTGTGCTGGTTGATCAAATATTCCATATAATCAAGAGGTCCATGTAATCAATGTAACACAGTCAGTAATAGAAACGTATTGTTGTTATATTTTATTTATAGCATAAATCATTTAAATAATAATGCAACTTTGTCTTAAATAAAACTTACCGGCAGAAAGCCTTCTCACTCTCACCCTCAACTGACTACTCAGACGTCCTATTTAGATCGCAGTATTCAAGGAGAAATTAACTTGAAAATGAATCAACCATTGATGTTGTATGTGGCCACTTGATTGAACAACAATTATATTTACACTGAGGTCAATAAATTAAAACTCTAATAATTGGACAGAATAACACAGTAAACTTCCCCGTATTTGAGGTTCCTAATTTTTGCTATTTTATCTAGCATGCCAATTCATAAGACGCCAGTTAAAGTAGAATTTGCTGTATAACTCCATTTCTTCGATCTTTGTTACTCATGGTATAGATTCTGTACTTTGTTCCCAATTTTATATCTACTGATCAAGAAGCAAATCTAACCCAACTTTTTCCTTCATTGCATGTGATGTAGTTTGCAAATGTAAAGAAATTCTATGCAGAAAGTATTTGTAAACCTTTGCTTATTTTTGTAACAGCCAGTAAATTCATTGTATTGTAAAGAAATTGTTTTATTTGAAAAATGGATGTTTGATGTGCAAGTATTTAACTAAGGTGCAAAGATGTTGAAGCATTTGTATGTGTGTGTATATATAAAAAGAACGTCAGCACATCTAGCGAAAGTTAGAAAGGATGCCATTTTTCCCCAGAGTACCTTGTCTTAAACAAAACATGTACATTTGGAAATAAAAGATCATGTGATTTCTCTATGCTGACTCCCATAATTACTTTATTATTGTGATGTTGCATAATTTTGGGATTTTTGGAATTTCTTCACCATCTCTGTATGCCTTTGTAATGTCATGTATTTTGTTTGAGGTGGAGGAAGAAGAATTTGTTGTATTCATGAGTGAAAACTAAGCAGGAGATAATGGAACTGACAACTTCTCCCATATATGCCATCTTGTCCAGTGAGCACAAATGTTGATCTAAAGTCCTCAGTGAACCTTAGTTTATTCAAAATTTTATTTTGAAAATTGGCTACAGTTTTTATTAAGAAAATTATCTTCTATTAAGTTAGTTAGAAATGTCACTGATGACACAATTCTACCTCACTACCACCTTCCAGCTTCCCCACTATCGCTCAGTTAATAGACTGGTTATCTGCCATCCAATATTGGATGAACAGAACTTTCCTTCCTTTTACATGTTGGGAATCTGAATTCATTGCTTTTGTTCCCCTGTCTAAACTCTCACTACCAACTCTAGTCCCTCTCCTTGGCAACTGTCAGAGACTAAACCAGATTACTATGAGCATTAATGTTGCTTGACCCTAAGATGTGCTTCCAACTGTACATTCCAACCATTGCTAAGATTGCACCTAATTCTATGGATGACTTCACCCCTGCTTAAGTTAATCTGCTCCTTAAACTTTCTTTTATGTCTATCCAAAGGATGTCTAACTGGTCTCCTATAACCTACTGTCTATAGACATTCGTCATCCAAAGCTCTGTGCACATCCTTACTCATCCCAAGTCCCTGTTTACCTGTCACTGCTGCCTGTGTTACCTTAGTTCCCAGTTGTGGAACATGTTGATTTTAGAATTCTCACTTGAACCTCACATCGTCTTGTACCTCCAATTTTTGTAGCCTCCTCCAGTCTTACAAATCTCCAAGATATCTATGCGTATCTCATTTTGGCCTCGTGAGTGCCCCCAATTTTAGTAATTCCATTGGTAGCAGCACCCTAAGATATTTAAGCTAAAAGCTCTGGATGTCCCCCTACTAAAACTTTCCACCTTTTGCCTAGCCGCCTCCTTTTCTAGATATTTCTTAAAACCCAAGTTTGGGTTATCTCACCTTGTATTTCCTTTTGTAGCTTGGTGTCATTTTATGCTTCTGTGAAGTATTGTGGGAAACTTACCACATTTAATTTGCTAGATAAATACAAATTGATGTTGGAATTGCTATGTCCCTCAACATGAAAAGCCTAGGTACTGAGCAGCTTTCACCTTTGGCAGCCATCTCTTTGATATCCTGATTATGTTGTGCTCAGAACTATCCCAGTTCAGCTTGTGAAGCTTTATTGTCCTTTGTTCAGTTGAAGACTTTTTCATTATAAATCTCTCAAATTTTTGTTTCCTCCCATTCAGAGTGATCCATTTAATTAAATAACTGACTTTTTATTTTTATCCCCAAGGCTTTGTTACTATTCCTCAAAAATTTGTTGTCTGTTTGATTCTTCGAATCAGCATTAGAATATAATACTATATGGCATTGCTGCCATGCTGTAGTGGGGAATAAGTGTTCCATTATTGTGTTCTCAGAACATATGCTGTTATGGACAGGAGCACCAAACATTAACTGGTGCTGTTTTTCTGTACTTTTTTAAACCTGAAATGGCTATGGTGTAGATTATTTCATAGCCTCCCTTATAGCTGAAAATTCATCTGTGGTGCAGTGTGACCTTTGAAATGTTGATGGCTGCCTTTATGAAACTCTTCAGGTATTTAATATTGTTCTCCATCTATGTCAATGTAATTCTCTTTTGACACTATTGATTTTATTGCCATTTATTGGTGAGAGCAATCAGGCGATCTGTTGCCCTACCTCAGACAAGTTATTTTTCGAATAGTAAGATATTTGTTATTGACCAGGTGTTCTGCACTCCAAGTTTGGACCTTGATTGATTTGAGGAGCTCTTTTAATTTGAATAACTTGAATTGCTCCTAGAGAAGGGAAGGTTAACAGAAGAAAATAATGATGTTCAAAATTGAAGGGCTTTGATAGAGTTAGCGATGCAAAGCTTTCTGCTGACAGGGAGGAAATTAATCAAAAAAAAGCCCCACAGACTTGAGATATTTTACAAAAGAACAGGAAGTGAGATGAGAATTTGTTTTCACGCAGTGACTTTTGATGATCTGAATTACACTGCCTGAAATGGTGGTGAATCCAAATTTATTATTGATTTTATAAAAGGAATTGGATGTATACCTGAATAGGTAAACACAAAGAAAATGCAGGGCTGTGGGGGATGACACCAATTGGCCTCCACTTTCAAAGCATGGGATTGGCTGAACGACTTCCTCCTGTGCTGTATGTTAATAAAGTTGATATGCTGGAAAGAAAAGGCTTGCTGTCTAAGTTTTCCATCTTAGAATCATCAGGATTCAAGAATATCAAGTTTCAACAGGAGTAGTAATTCATACTTTGAGAAAACTACCAATTAAGATTATCAGTCAGACTTGCAATGTAGCTCACTTGTGCATCCTAGAAGCTACATGTTTTTATATGCAGTGCACTGCCAACAGAAAGAACATTGTGCCTTTTATAAAATTAATAAAACCATTTGGATGATAATTCCTGGTGTACTCTCCATGGCAGTATCTCAACCATTGCCAACTTCAACTTGCCAACCAATCAACGTCCTTCTCTCATGCAGTATAACATCTTCACTTTTAAATTTGGTATTCTTGTGCCTGTCCTGATGAGTTCACAACATTTGAACAGCATATATTTTTCATCAATACTTAAGTTCTGAGCTACCTAGTGATGAGGTGATCATAAAAGTATCACCTTGTGATGAACTGCAGCCATAAATTCGTATTCTCCTAATTTGTAAATTTAATGTTGCAAACCCTTTTTTTGCAATGCTGTTGACCAGAAGTGCTTTGTTGTAATTAATGTGGACAAGGATATGAAATTATACCTCTTCTCCCGTCTTCTTTCATCAAACAACTTATGTGTAAAAATGCAATATAGCTGCTATCCATCAATTGTGAAAGAGGTCATTGAATAATGTGGTAATGATTCCCCAAATGTTGGGGGAGTGGGCACTATTATGGATCAGACCAAAGCCCCTCAAAATATTCAGAAGATAGTCTAGACCTAACATTTCTTACTTTAAAGATAAATGTTGCATTCCAGATGCAATTCGATTGTTCAAACTACTGGATTTAAAGCCAAACACGCTTTTATTCATCCATTATAGTTAAAATACAACAAAAGAATGAATAAATTGGAATAACTACATGGAAAACTTAACAAAATAATAGAAACTCTTAACTCTTACTAATTAACTGTTTCAATTTAGTAACATCCCATAAACCTGCCCTTGGCAAAAGCAAATTCAGTAAACCGATTGTCTCGTATACAATGCCTGCAACAGGAACAGAACCCCAGCTTTTGGCTGTAACAGAGAGAGGGAAAAATAGCTTTCACTTCTTCAGAGCCCAACAGTAAATGCTTAAAACTAAAAGTCCTGGTTCTGTGAGAGCTTGACCATGCCCATTCAGGCTGCTACTTTTGTTCCAACTTGTTTAAATAAAAATCCCAAGGCTTCACAAGCTGTTTACTCTGTTAGAAGGCTGGGTGCCTCTGCCTTAAAACCTCTCGTCAAAAAATAGGGACAAAATACACATCTTAAAGCCACATATCATCACAGATGCTCATTAGTTTCTGGGAGAGCCAGAGTTTTAGCTTTGAGACATTAAATTAAATTTCACGTTGCACTATACTGTGACATGTCAATTTCCACAGCAGTAGATTAACTGGAGCTACTTAACCAAAGAATATCCTGTTTTCTACTGAATGCTGATTCAGCAATTTTTGTACCAATGTCAGTAATATCCACATGCTTCAGCTTATTGAGGCTGTCTTCCACACTGCTCTCACCACATTGGGTGGGTGAAATCCTGGTTGGTTCTGTACTGAATGAAATGGTTTCATTCAGGGGTAGGTAGTAATTGAGATCATTCCAATTGGTTCACATTCCCTGGCTGATGAGAAAATAACTTGGCAGTTCTGCTGCATGGAAGTCGTGATCAGTTGAGAATGAAAAATCTGGTATTTATTAGGTTTGTGGGTAAATGATGCCAAAATATCGAAGCAGTATGGATTGGTACCTTAGTTAGAATCAACACTGTCAATGGAGAATATTGGAAGGGGGAAAAGTGGTATTTAAAAAATATAATTGATGCACCAGAGGATTTTAGTGTGTGAACTGTGAGATGATGATAGATTCATTATATTGTGCTGCAATTCATTGTAATCAATCTTAAGCTGGAGTAGTAGCAGGAGGATTGTACAATAATACTAATATTACAATGCAGTAATGTTTCACTATGTTGTTATTTTACTGCAATTTTAGTTGTGTTGTAAAGACTTCTAGCTAAGTCTACCTACTGTAGCTATTTTGAATAAGGTAACCTGGGATCTGTTCAACTCGGTACCCTACTAGTAGTATATTCAACTGTCACGTTATAATGAATTCTTGATAACTTCATAGATTTAATGACTATTAAAGATGGTTTTTGTTTCCATACAGTGAATCATGTTTCTATAATTGTAACTAAAACATCTTACTTTCCCTGTGTTGTTATCTTCCAGGGATTGGAAAATAATTGATTCCCTGAAGTAAAATAGGTACTTGCCCAATAATGATAACATTCATTTTCTACCCACTGAGTTTTTTTAAATGGATTTTTAGGCTTTTGAATTGAAAATAATTTTTTTTAACTGTAATGAAAAATTCACAAATGCCATCAAAAGAAATCTGAAAATAAAACTGCCTCCTTGTTAAGAGATTAAATCCAACAAGTCAGTGTTGGGTCAGCATAACTTCCACAAATCTGAGATGAAATTTTCTGCATGAATTTTAACTGTTTGCTTTCTTACCAGGTTTTTCCTTTTCCTAACTCTTCTATTTCAAATGGAAGATTTCCCTTGTTCAATGATGTGGATGTGATTTAGCAGATATTACTGCTGACAAATAATCTTGAAGTGATATTGTTCATTTTGGCACCAGACATAATCCTTAAATGATTTTAAATGTACAGTTGTTCAAATGGGCTGTAACTGTCGGAAGTTCAAACTTCGCATTACTTGTTACATTCATTCACAACAGTTGAAGAAAGTTTCAAAGGGAGTGTGTTCTGTATATCATTTTAACTAAGAGGTCCTTCATAAATCAACCATTGAAGAAGCAAATTTTTGAGTTTAATAATGCCTCCTGAACATAGAAAAATAAAATGGCAGCATCTGTGAAGAGAAATCAGAGTTAAAGTTTTGGGCCGAGTAACCTTCCCTCAGAACTTCTTGTGCATACCTTGTTTTAATTCATTGGACACTTTTTTTTCTAGATCAAAATCACCACATCAATGCAAATTGTGTATTTTGTAGTATTTCATAGCACAGAAAGACACATTTAACCCTTGTTGTCTGTGGCAGCTCATAGGTACAGCTGTCCAATTAATTCCATTCCACTTTTCCATACTTTTCTGTTCTCCCTATACTTTTCCTCATCCACAAATGTTTATCCAATTATCTTTTAAAGTTTGCTCTTGGATCTGCTTTGACTTCCCTTTCGGGCACTGATTTTCAGATCTCAATTCACTGTGTTTAACAACAAATAAAATCTACTTTTTTTTGGCAGTAACCTTATGTGTGTGCCCTCTGATAACTGACATTTCTGCCATGAAACAGACTAAGGATAAACATTCAAAACAATCATAATTTTGAATACGTCTATCAAATTTCCTTTTAATCTGTACTAAAAAGAGAACATGCACAATTATTTGAGTCCCTCCCATAGCTGAAGTTCATTATTTCAGTACTATTCTATTAAATTTCCAAGGCTTTGACACCTCCCCTTAGGTCTGCCTGCAGTGGAAGAAAATACTTGAAGTTTCATTAAAGACAGACATGAGGAGTTTTTCTAGCCCATGTTACCCATCTTTGTCCTGGAGGTGCCTGTCTACCCAATTTTTGCACCAAGAAGACAGATATGAAGTGATGCGGATGACAAGACCGGAGTCAGGCTCTCTCCATTCACAGAAACATCAGCCCAGTTGTATTGACGAATATGACACCAGGTCTCTTCTTGCCTTCCATCCCCACACACATCCTCCAGCCCCAGTCACCCAGTATGCACTGGGTTACATAACTCTGGTTGAGTTGAATGCATTAACCATTCTTGGATCTTAGCCAAGCATTCATAATGAGTCAGGAAAACCTAGTCATCTACTCAACCTGCTTTTGTTGAAACAGTTGTCAAAAAGCCTCATTCTGAATGCTGGTTGTAAAGGGACATGCTACTTTGTGTGATTAGCATCATTATTAGATGATAATAATATGATCTTTCTTTGAAGAAGTTTTTCAATGCCTGTTTGTTCATTTGGAAACGATTAAGATATGTGAATTGGATTGAAGGTTCCCTTAATGGGATTTTTACTACCTATGATTGATTGACCATTTTAAAGGGACAACATTTTTCAATCGAGCCTTGTCTAATTTTTTGTTTCAGTTCTTGGCGTGAGACTAGAGCTTGTCCCATGGTTTCTAATGTTGCAGATGTGCTGTGAACCATGTCTATTAATGAAACATTGATTTGAAACACCCAACTGTGTACTGAAGCCATAAAAAGGCAGTTGTGTGTAAGTTTGTCACCTGTATTGGCAAAAAATTTACAAGAATCAGGTGTGGGGTGGCAATCTTTGAATCAGGTGTTATCTGTTCACATTTGGACAAAGGCTTGAAAATCTTGGTTAATGACTTTGTTATTGACTGGATGAGCTTTCCAAGCCATGAAGTGGAGTAGTGGACGTGCCTGCACTGCACAGTTTTAACTTCACAGCATGCATCTTCTTTGCCTTCCAGACATAAGACTTCTAGGAAACCTCTGAGACACGTGGTTCTAGATTCAAGCCACACTCCCCAGGCCTTGAATACAAATCTAGACATACTCTGTTGCAATCTTGAATGCGTGTTGTTCTGTTGGACAGTTCTCTGTCTTAGTTTATCATTCAATCAAAATCACAAAACTAGATTACCTTGTCAACATTGTGTCGCCGTTTATAGTTTGCTGTGTGCAGTTGGCTGTCTTATTTTCCTGTACTAAAACTATGCCTACACTTCAAAAGTACTTCATTAGCTGTAAAGCACTTTAGTGGTTGTGTAAAGCATCATACAAAAGCAGAGATAGTAGGAACTGCCGATGCTGGAGAATCTGAGATAACAAGGTGTAAAGCTGGATGAACACAACAGGCCAAGCAGCATCAGAGGAGCAGGAAAGCTGACGTTTCGGGTCTGGACCCTTCTTCAGAAAAAGGGAGTTTTTGATTTTTACTCAGAAGTGGGAAATATTAAGAGTATTAGATGATTGATTTGTCCTGTTATGTTAGCAGCTTGTTCCAAGCTTTCCGATGGGAAACTGCTAAAGAACATATAGCAGAGAAAATTTATGAAAACGTGTCAAAGAATTTAACAAGAACAGCATGAATTATTAACCAAATATCAACTAATTAAAGTTGCACCATCATTAATTTGCAATATTCTATATCAATGAGATGATTGATAAAATCTGTAGGTCCTAGCTCATACTTCAAGTTTTATTTTTGCTGCACCTCAGCCAAAAAACATGACTTAACAACGTTCAACGTTATCTTCATTGGGTAGATTTTGCTACTTCTTGAACTGACCATCGGGTGGAGCACTTACCTAATGCTTTCAGCCCAGTGTTGTGGAATTGTTTTTAATGTCGGGAGCAGTCTTGTTCCATGGAAACATTTCTCAGCATAGAATGATAGTAGCAATGTAACCTGCACAGTCTTGAATCCTAGCTGAAGGAGAAAACATAATGGCACAGATCAACAAGGATTCTTCTCAAGGAAGGAAATGTATTAAATTGTAGGATCCCTCGATAATCACTTGCAAAGCAAAGATGATATCCCTGAGATTGTTATTTTTGAAACATTTTATGTTAAAGCTAGAAGACATTAAAAAGGTGCCATCTTTTAGATGAGATGGTAAACCTTTTTCTACTATGATCCCATTTGAAAGGATGAAAATTGTTACGACCGTTAAGTCAACTGTGAAGGGAGGAGGAGGAGGAAGCCATGTGAGAGTAATGCGGGCGCAGGTCCTGTTGTAAGTGAGGACTTGTCTGTTAGCACAGGACATAGTTGTATTACTCAGAGCTCAATGGCAGGCATTACTGCCTCGAAGCTTATGATCCCAAAATAGCCATCCCACTTGGATCATTTCTGTGAGCAAAATAGCTAATATATTTTCTGCATTACGACAGAGACTATACTTCTTAGGGATTTAAGAGTGAACTGAGATTATGAAAAGCACCAAATAAATGCAAGTCTTTCACGTTAAACCTCATCAGGATTTACGCATTTATTGAAGAGTAATGTCATTATGTAGAGATCTTTAAGTTTTCAGTCTCATATTTATTGAAGAAAAACAGACAAGCTACTTCTCTAGAAACAATATGCAACATGTGAATCAATTTCATTTGCTTTAGCCACTTTGCAATTCAGTAATGTCAGCAGAAGCCAGTTATTATCATCTCAAGTTGTCTTATTTCAGTCTTCAAAGTGAAGATGACCAGGATGTTGTGTGCAAGACATACAAAGGGAAGGAGAAAACATTCTAAAACAACAGAAATTGTATTTAAATACTAAAAATTCTTCCATGGTACTGCTTACAGTAGGTTTTGAGGATCCATTGTTTTATAATACTAGGAGCATTCCAGCATTATTCTGTATAATATATAGAATAGTATATTGTAGCCCTTTTCTGATTGCTTGAAAAGTTGGAGCTGTTATGAAGAAAGATGTCATTTATTAAATTAATGTTTAATCCTTGTCTACCTCTACAAGGATAAAGTCTAACCAAACACAGCAGAAACCTGAACTCTGATTTTAATTTAGACAATTAGTTCATACCTTTGGGTGAGATGTCTGATTTTATTGATTGATTTTCAGTCGTATTAAAGTCAGTGGCTCACAAATTGGAAGTGGGGTGTAAATTGACTGATCCAAATGACAGGCATGTAGTGTTAACCTAAGTAGTCTGATCTATGTGCCGAATTAGACAAAATTGTGTAAATTGTTGTGTAGAATTTAATTAGAGGCTAAAGGGGAGTTTGTGAGTCTTTGAGATGTGATGAGCAAATGTATCCTACAAACGCCATAGACATTATACCTTATTTGTAATCCAAGTTGTTTATCCTCTCAGAATGCGAAGTGTAATCTTTACTGAATAGTAATTGGGAAAATAAATTATTACACAGTGATCAAGGATGTTTTTATTTGTACAGCTGTCTTACTGGATAATTTCAAATAATTATTTTATCCTGTATCATGAATACCTACAGTAGCCTCATATTTGTATGTGTGTATTCTGTCTAAAATGTTCTTAAATTTTCTCACGGAAGTATGCTGTTCCAAGAATATATTGTAAATGTTTACTGATGATGAAAGATTGGAAACGTACAAAAGGTTACCCAGGACTTCTGTGTGGCTCTTGGCAGTTCTCCAAAACTCATGTTTACAAAGGTTAACAGTGAAGTTATCACCATGCAGATGAAGGCTAGCATATGTGGCTCTCATGCAAATCAAAGGCTAACTGAATAATAACATTAACTTAGACAACAAATAAGTGGATGTGTGGCAAGCAGGATAAATACTAACAGCTTCCAGTTTTGACAGTTTGATCACAGGCTGAAAAAGTGGCTGTCGCAATAGCTACATTTTCGGGATATAATAGAACCAAGAATCTCCATTCTACTGCATTCCTCTACCCCTGCCCAAAAGAAATAATTTGGAGACATCTGCCTGACCAAATGTAATTACGCCATTAGCTTGGCCGAATGGCTACAATAAGTAGCTCAACTTGTGTTGAACTACAAGTATAGGCAAGGTTAATTGTCATAATAATCTGTGCTCCATCTGGATAGGCAGATTGACCTTAAATTTTCAAAAGATGGC
This sequence comes from Rhincodon typus, assembly GCF_021869965.1. Lineage (NCBI taxonomy): Eukaryota > Metazoa > Chordata > Chondrichthyes > Orectolobiformes > Rhincodontidae > Rhincodon > Rhincodon typus. The sequence goes on from NC_063334.1 coordinate 8,569,329, forward strand.
AGTATGAACAAGTCTGCCACAAATATTCTGCAGTGTACTTAATACAACAACTAGCATTTATATGGCTCCTTTAGCATTGCGAAACATCTTAAGATGCTTCACAGGACCATAACTGGACAAAAAAAAATGACACTGAATCAAAAGAAGACATTAGGGCAAGGGACCACAACTCTAGTCAAAGTATCAGGTTTTAAGTAGCCTGTTATAGAAGGAGAGAAGAAAAGAGGTGCTGTGTAAGATGCAGCTGAGCCATACATAAAAATACAAATGGAGGAATAGTAACATTTTGCCATCTGCTTCAGGTATTTTAAAACAGAGGAGACTGGGGAGAAAATTTCACAGCTTTGAGTCTAGCTGCCTGAGAGACAGCTGCTTAAGGTAGTGTGAAGCAGAGGAACACAGAATTTTAATGGAGTTTTGGGCTGGAGGAGGTTATATTGACAAAGAGAAGGTGGATATGAAATAGAGAATTGTAAAATCAAACTGTCAGTGGAACAGAGGCTACAGTATACCAGCAACATAGCCCTCAAGTGCATGTTGAACCTTTCCTCATTCTCACGAATCATTTTTGTGTATGTTTTAATTAACAAATCTTCTGCAATGTTAATTATTTGTACATTAAACATTTCAAAGCAATTTCTTAATAATTGTGTGCCATTAGTGAATGACAAATACTGTGCTGTCAGTGTCATTCTGCTTGCTTTAATTTATTGTAAGATACAGTAATGTAAGACCTCCAATGGTCATAGTAAAAAAGTGGCAATTCCTGAAGGATGATATAATATTGTTTAGTGCTAGCACATTATGGAAGTGTGCAGAAAATAACCCCTAAGCTAAGTTATGCAGACAAATTATGACCACAAAGAAAAATGAACATTGTCCAACAAAATTTAGCAGCATAATTGTGAATATCCCAGAAAATACTGTGCAACATTTTCTGTGCTTTGTATTGGCTTAAATGAGCATGTTCTTGCAAACTGTTGGGAGACTGTAGAATGTAATGCTGCCTAGATGATCTTGAAAAGGCAATTAAAGACAAATGATAATTAGAGGAATTCCAAGAATTGAAAAGAATACTATTGCCCAGAGGAAGAAATTCATTTTTTAGTCGAATGAGAGGTGAGTCTCTACTGAGAGCTGGGTATGTTAAGTTATACTTTTGTTCATTATTATAAATATAAGCAACAAGTTGTGTTGACAGCCTTAGACTGATTATCCTCATTGCTGTGTCATGTGTTGTGATGTCTTTTTATCCTGGTGTTTTTATTTCTAAACTGTAGGAAATAAAGTTCAAAAATCTCAGTTTTAAAATACCTGCAGCAGATGGCAAAATTTTACCACTCCTCTGTTTGTACTTTCATATATGTTCATCTCTATCTCACACAGTGCCTGGGATTCTTGACAAAGAACTGTCTCTTCTAGCATCTGCAAAGCAGAAAAGACCAGACCGCATAAGAGACCTAATATTCAGTGGACATAGCAAAACCACAGAGAGCACATCCACACTCGCATACACACAACCTTTATTTGTGTAATTTAGTTACATTGGTGGTCAATCATTGAACACATTCATGTGAAGTCATCAATTAACTTTTAACAACAGAATATAAGTTTATTACACAAAGAAACTTCCTTATATGATAGTTTTGAAAGATCATAAACATCAGAAATTGAAAGTTCAATCCTTTCCCAAACAATAATTCCTACAAATCACTCAACACATTGAAGCATCATTCTTATCTTAACTTTTTTTAATTTCTTAGCTGGCAAGATTGCAAGCATTTCCTGTTAGAACCTTTTTGCACATTCACTAGATGTCATTCTTGATTGTCTTTCCCTAAGATTTTGGACACAGGCTAACTGAATGACTTTCTTAACTAATTTCTGAAATAGTTTAAGACTTTTATCCAGCTCAGATATCCTAGAAACTGCTACAAACTGTCCTTCTGCTGGTATGAATCTTTTCTTTACCAACTGAAACCTGATTGTGGCCCCTGGCTATCCATTTTTCTGTCATAAAAATGCAACTTTGTAAACACTTAAATCAGTTAGGAGCAAATTACTGCAGATGCTGAATTCTGTACTGAAAAAATGCTGGAAATCACAGCGGGTCAGGCAGCATCCACGAAGAGAGCAAGCTAATGTTTCTAGATGAAGAGTCATCTAGACTTGAAACATTAGCTTTCTCTCTCTCCATGAATGCTGCCTGACCCGCTGTGATTTACAGCATTTCTTGTTTTCATTTATAGGGCAACTAGGGATGGGCAAGAAATGCTGGCCAGCCAGTGACGCCCACATCCCATGAATGAATAGAAAAAAAAATGTGCAGCATGGAAACAGACCCTTTGGTCCAACTCGTCCATGTCAACCAGATATCCTAAATTAATCTAGTCCCATTTGCCAGCATTTAGCCCATATCCCTCTAAACCCTTCCTATTCATGTGCCCATCCAGATGCCTTTCAAATGTTGTAGTTGTACCAGTCTCCATCCTCTTCTCTGGCAGCTCATTCCATACACGCACCACCCTCTGTGTGAAAAAGTTGCCCCTTAGGTCTTTTTAAAATCTTTCCACTCTCACCTTAAACTTATGCCCTCTGGTTTTGGACTTCCCCACCCTAAATCAGTTAGCTCCCTTGAATGCTTGCTATGCATTTAACTGAAGCCTCCTACTTTATTTGGAAATGATGTTTGAATTCATTGTTTAAAAATGCCTTTAAAAAGAATCCATCACTTCACAGAACTAAAATCATAAGCTGATTTACCTCCGGTTTGAAATCCAGATTCCCAGAATGACAATAATACATTACACACTTTTAGTACGGTACTGAAGTCTTTGGAACTACTGTAAATCTCCACTGCACCATATCCATAGTAGATGGAAGATTGAATCTAGTGATATGTGGAGTAGGGAGTATAGAGTAAAAGTGCAGTATAAAGATGAAGAAGGTGGATTACAAGTGTGTTGCTATTCCAAGACAAAACAAAAGGATTAGTTTGAAGACCAAAACTGTAGTGAATTACTCAACTTGTTCTAAGACTAATTACTCTTGTACCTCTGGGTGTCTCTTTGAGCAGATAATTTCACCAAAAACACAGTTGTGAAGTTGTAGCAGTGAAACAACAAGTAATTACATGTTAACAGAGTAATTTAGAGCTTTTGTTCATATATAAATGGCTATTGGTTATGTAATGAATGTCATTTCTGAAACCATATCAATGGAATGCTATTTGTAGTTACAAAAAGGCAAGGTTCAGCGTTTACAATTACACCGTGATAATTACATGTCTGTAAGTTTAATTTGAATTTTAACAAATCTGATTCCTTTGAACATGCAAAATGATAATTCATGATTGAGACTATTTAAATGTAAAACATTTTTTTAGCTGTGCACACTTTGAATGGCAGGCCTTCCAAATCTTTGCTCAAAATGATCAGAAGCTTAAAATGATGGGTCAGCAGCCATTTGGTGTGAGCTTTACAAAATGCTTTTGTGACTTGCTTTTTATTATTGTTTTCTGTTTCTCATTCCTTTAGGGTTCTTTCTCTCTGGTTTAATCATCAAGGTATCATTTCTTAGGTCTATAGTTTGTAACAGTGTTATATTTAAAATGCTGTTTAAGTTTGCCACATTGGAATCTGGTTACTACTGTGTTACTTCCCATTGTGTACAGCATGATTCACCAGTTGATATCTGAATTCCTTTCTCAAGGTCCCAACATGTAGTACTTGGAATGAGTGCTGCTGGATTATTTGATGGACACTTGCAGCTCTCTGTTTAATTTTTCTGTTCAAGGATTATTTGCAAAGAAGGTATAGTGTCACTAATGGCTAAGAGCAAAAAACGCTTAATGATTGTAGTATAATGATGTGGATCTTAGAAGATGAGCTAGATGACTCATAAACTCTTCTGGTTCAGAAATGATTATGTTCTCTTTGAACTAGTTCCTTTTGATCTGCATCAATCTATTCATCTTTCAACCCTAGTGCTCACTGATTTATGTCACTCCCAGTTAAGCAATGTCTTGATTTTAAAATTCCCGTTCTTGTTTTCAAATCCTTCCATGGTCTCCCACCTCCCTATCTCCGTAATTTTTTCCAGCTCCATGCCACTCAATTTTACTCTTTTTCTGGACTCTTGAGCATCCACTATTCGCTGCATCATTGTTGGCCATGTCTTCAGTTACCTGAGTCCTGAGCTCTTGAATTCCTTTCCTTCAGCCCTCTACCTTTGTACCCTAATTTCCTCCTTTAAGATACTCATCAAAATGTAACTTTGACTAAGGTTTCGATCATCTGATCTTGTGTCTCCTTATGTGGCTCGGTATCGTTATGTTTTATTATGTTCTTGTGCAGTACCTTGGGACATTTCATTATTCCAAAAGCTGCTGCATACTTCGTTACTATTAAGTAGGAAAAGTGGTGCTACTTGAGGAGCTGTTTCATGGGATGCATTTGATTTTTGACACAGACAGGAACCCACCTCACAGCAAGCACAGCAGGAAATTGTATACACAGTCTCCCACATTCAGAGATCTAAGAGTAGCTGACAATTTCTTGACTAAGAGAATGTGCCAAGGCGTGGCTGTCCAAAGTCTGCCATTTGTTATTATAGCTTCATATTTAAGAGTTTTTGTTGACATGAATTTGAATGTTTGCAGATATATAGACATTTTTAAAAGAGGTTAATGGAAGGACTGTGGAACTTGGTAGACATATTTCTTGTAACAACAGCTAATTTACTTTCAGATCTCCTGTCTGGGTTTACGACTGTAGCCTGCATATACTTCTTTGGATTTAGTTTGGATTTTTCAGGTGGTGGCAAGGCTGGACAAGAAAAAGTGCTCCCCAGTCTAGTTCCCTTGTTTTGTTGTAGGTCTTGTGCAGTGCTTGGAGCCCTGGTCCAGTCTGAACCCAGAAAATAGCTCCTGAAAATTGTCTAGAAGAAATCTTGATCCTATGTTGCCAGGGCTAGCTGTGGCAGCCAAGATCCTACAACATCTGCTTGCATTTTGAACATCCCACACCTTATCCTTATATTTTTGCCTCTAAGAACTAAAACTTATGGGCCAAAGTATTTTTTTAAAGTGCATCTCTGCAGAGAAAAATCCATTACCTGGTTCATGACTGTGAATGTTTCTCTTTTGGTTTATTTTTTTACAAGCGCTGTTACTGTAGTCCCACTACTCCCTGGGTCACAACTTACATAAAAATATATTTCCCAGTTACTGAGATGGCCAATGAAATGCCTTATCAATATCAGGTTTAAGCAGAAAGATTTATCAACCAGGTTTTAAATATTATTATTTATCAATCAGGTTTTTATTAAATACACACAAAATTATTGTATTATCAAAAATGTATTACCAAAGCAAAACTTATAGAATAAAAATACAGTAGTTAGTTAACATACTCAGTCAGAAGTATATATGGGAATATAAATATTTAATCAACTAAATAACCCAAAGCCCACACACATACACTTCAGGGAAGGTGAAGCTAAAGCAGATTCCTTTCTCTGCAAATTCTGCTTAAAGAAAACTTCCTGACCATTAAAGTTTTTTCTTGAAGGTAACAAGAATAAGACTTAAAATGTTCTGAAGTCATCTGTTCTGCCACGTATAGTCGTCATTAATCATACACAGTTATCTCTGGAGTCTTGGTAGATACAGCTTGCTTAGGAAATACAATATTGAAAAGTTCCTTCAATCACTCTCCTAGAACAATAGTTAAGACCATAAGAAATAGGAACAGCAATAGATCATCCAGGCCCTCAAGCCTGTTTGTATTTCATTAAATCATGAATAATCTTACAATCTCATATTCACTTTGCTAGGTCTTTCCTGTAACCCTTGATTCTCCTATTGATCAAGAATCTATCTATCTCAGCCTTAAATGTACACCGGAATTCTGCCCCTACAACCATTTGTGGCAAGGAGCTCCAAAGACACTCAACCATTGTGAGTGAAGAAATTCCTTCTCATCTCAGTATTAAATCGGTGCCCCTTTATTCTGAGACGACTCAGGTCTTAGACTCTCCCACGAAGGGAAACATAGTCTCAGCATTTACCCTGTCAAGCTGCTTAAGAATCCTATATGTTTCACTGAGAGCCCCCACATTCTTCTAAACTTAGCTAAACGTCCAATTTTTTTTTTGAAGAAAAATGGCAATACAACAGTGTGACTATCACTGACATAAGACCTATCTTTAGTTTATTTGGATCCCAGAATGGATAGTGTCTGATTACAAATGCCAGTTTACTGGCAAATTGTTTCAAGACATGTCTTAAGTGGAGAGTGACCCATAACAAACTCAAATGGTTTTGCAGAATGCATTGTGCTATTAAGTCAATGATTATTACTCGTTAGGCATGTTGTGAAGTTGGTATAGTGCTTGTGGATTGGAAGGCAGGATGTTAGAATTTGTTTGTAAAATAATAGGGGGAAAAGTGCGTGGTCTCTTTAAAAGGTTTTTTTTTTAGTCTTGGAGATTAAAAAAGATATCTGCAGGCAGCAGCAGATGTACAGAGAGTTCTTGAAATTGAAATATTGCATCAAAAGACTATACTATCAGCAGGCAAAGCAGCATTTTTACCAAGGCAACAGGTTTTTGAATTTAGCCAATTAATTTAAACCAGTTCCTAGATACCAAAGCCCAATTAAATTTAAATGTGACGGTTTTTGACAACCTCAGACCAATCCTATTGTAAAAAATTAATAGCTCATGAAGGGTATAAAAGAAGAGGGCATTTGAAAATTGGTGTGAGAGTAATTGCCATCTGTTAAGAGAACAGCTCTCAACAGCCATCAGTCCTAAAGAAAGAGAAAGTCACTGGCTCTCACAGAAATCCTTAAACTCCACAGATTAATCACCACCTAAATAAAGGTAGTGCAACACAATTAGCTAATATTCCTGACACGAGAAGATTCAACGGGGGAAGGTGTTCCTGACTGGAGAACAGCAGAGAAGGCAAAGAACATTCTGGAAGACTGATCCTGTCTGTAATTTTTGCGAGACTAAGTTTCAATTTATTTTTCTTATTACTTTGATTTAGAAGGTGGATTTGTATTTATTGGAATGGCATACCATTCGAATTTTGTTTTATTCGGGTATAGTTAGTAGTCGGGTATAGTTAGTAGTTAGGGGGAAAATTGTTCGGTTTGTTAGTAGTTCTGTTAATTTGTTCACTGTTAGAGTTAGATAAATGTTATTTGTTGCTCATAAAGTGAGTATTGGAGTTCATTTCATTTTCAGACAACAAAGCGAGATTTTCACATTGCATTTTGATGAAACACCAATGGAGGAGTCATTACCTTCTCCAGCAATCTTGGGTTTGGAAGCCAAGTGCAAATGTTGTTGCCCAGCAGCCACTTGTTTAACCACTCCAAAACACAGGAAGAAAGAAATACACGATGAGCGAGCAGGTGCAGAACCACAAGAACTGTGCTCTGAACAGAATGTGCAATTTAGAAACCCAAATCGGAATACTTGGATACCAGCAAAGACTTCTAAAGTATGCAACCAGTTCATTATCTTTATTGTCATAGTGCTACATTGCAAAGAAACAGAAACTGGCTGAATGTTACAATACATCTATTTTGCATGACAAGAATGAGGAGGAACACTTTGATGATGATGATTGTGTGGCGATATTGAGTTACAGCAACTAGCAGCAAGAAAATCAAGTTGCCAAACAAATGCAACAGAGATCAGCACATACCTCTCCAGATGGGTACACAGCATTAGATTAGGACAAGTTGTTAAACCTCCAAAGTATTCTATTGAAGTTTGAACTTTTAGGCTTGTAAAGGCTGTTTTACCTATTTGTATAATTATCAAATTGACAGCGTATGGTTGTATGTATAAACATGTATATCTGTTTAAGATTTTATTTTAGTCTATAGAAAAAGGGGATGTTGTGTTGGATACCACAATATCCACACGCAATTTCTTATTTTATGAGAGATAACATAAGCATTGTCACATCAGGTAAAATACCTTGTTGGAAGCAAAATCACATCAAATATGATTCGTCATTTGAAATCATTGATAAATGAATGCTATTCAGTATATTTGGACCCTAAGTAGACGGAAATCTAGTTAAATGGACCCACTTCATTATATATATTGTCTAGCTGCTTGTTAGATGCTGTATTTTTTTTTTCAAATGCATAAAACAAATTGGTGGCAGTTTAATTTCTAAATACACTACTTAAAATAAAATGAGTTCTGACAGCTAAAGGTCAGTGCTTGGCTCTGTGTTAACACTATGTGATTGATAAATGAAGGGCTGTCAGCAACTCCTTTAATTCTAGAGAGAAGGCTCATCAAACATCTGACAAACTGCAGGTTTGAGACATGTATTATTAAACCATTTTGACTGCTGTAGAGAGATTATAACTTCTGTCATTGCAAACACTTGAGCAACAACTGAGTGAGTAGGTTTTCAACTTACCATTTATATTAGGGCAATGAGAGTGAAATAGGAGGAAAAACACTCTCAAAATGCAGGCTGAAGGAATTGTCATTTCCTGCAGTTGATTTCTCCCCCATTCTTTTGAGTAAACAATTGATGTGTTAACAGTGCTTCATGTTAGTATGTACGATGTATTTGCACATGTCAGCATGGGCAAGTATGTATCAACTTCAGCTGCAAGTGCAACTTGGGTCATTGGTCAGGATCTCTATGGAGCTGCTGACATTGCACAGCCATGTCTGTGCCAAAGTATGGAAGAGCTCCTACTTTGTGCTTATTCATGGGGGTTTCTCTCTCACTTTTCATGCCCAGCCTGGCACTTGAACTAAATAGAGTTAGATTCCCTAAGAATGATAGTTGCAATGGAGCCAGTTCAAGCCTTGCCATTTGCTTTACATTCTAAGTTTAGTGGCACGGTAAATAGTATAATTGAGACCAGAGAGTACAGAATGGATAGTGATAGATTAAGCGGATGATCAAAAGCTGTAGGATTTGGAGTTCAATCTGGGTAAATGTGAGGTGATCTATTGGATATGGCAGTTAGTGTGTGGTTGAAAAGACATTTGGCATGCTTGCCTTCATTGCTCAGTCCTTTGAGTATTGGAGTCTGGAAATGATGTTGAAGTTGTTCAGGACATTGGCGAGTCCTCTTTCTTTCTTTTCTTAGAATCCCTACAGTGTGGAAACAGGCCCTTTGGCCCAACAAGTCCACACTGATCCTCAGAGCATCCCACCCAGACCCAACTCTTCTGGAGTCCTGTGTTCAGTTCTGGTTGCCATGTTATAGGAAGGATATTATTAAGCTAGAGAGGGTTCAGAAAAGATGTACCAGGATGTTACTGGGTATGAAAGGTTTGAATTATAAAGAAAGGCTGGATAAGGTGGGACTTTTTTCACTGGAGCGTAGAAGGTTGAGAGGTGACATTATGGAGGTTTATAAAATCATGATGGGTATGAATAGGGTTAATGGCAGGTGTCTTTTCCCTAGGATGGGGATTTCAAGACCCAGGGGCATATTTTTAGGTGAGAGGAGAGAGGTTTAAAAAAGACATGAGGGTCAAATTGTGTTACACAGAGGGTGGTTTGTGTGGGAAATGAACTTCCTGAGGAAATGGTGGATGCGAGTACAGTTACTATGTTTAAAAGGCACTTTGATAAATACTTGAATAGGAAAGGTTTGGAGGGATATGGGCCAGGAGCAGGCAGGTGGGACTAGTTTAGGTTGGGATCATGTTCGGCATGGACGGTTGGACTAAAGGATCTGTTTCTGTGCTGTATTCTATGAATCTAGTACATGAAGCAATTGTGTGGACAATTTAATAACCAGAAAGAAGCTTGGGCAGAGATATAAAGCAGTTAGTACCTGAAAAGGTTTAATGAGATCATGAGAGAGAGGCTCATCCATAGGATATGAAGGGCTGTTCCCAGGAGAAGCTAACCAGTTCTGCTTCTGGTCCTATGATTATTATTTATGAAAATGTTTCATTGATAGTACTGTGAACTTACTCCTAAACCTGATATCTCACAAGTGATTATCATACATTGTGGATGTGATTTCATTAGCTGTTAAGAAATATGTAATAAACCTATTTGCAATTCATCAAGTTTGAGCATATCTTTTGCCAAAACCTTTGTGTGGGCATTCTTCCCCAAATACTATCAGCAGCTTAGACAAATATCAGCAAGAAAGTTGAGTGGCAGTGAAACTAACAAAGCTTCTTAGCCCTGACAATTATAATATGATCCACTTTGGGTGGAAGATAGTCTTGGTTTGATTAACTTGATCAATCTATCTCAACAGTATGTAAAGGGAGAATGGTTAATGGAGAACAAGGAAACAGCAGAACAATTAAACAACTATTTTACTTCTGCCTTCACAGTAGACACAAATAATTTCTCAGAAATGCTAAGGAAGAAAGCATCTATTGAGAAGCAGGAATTGAAGAAAACTAGTATTAACGTTTTAAAAAGCACTGAAGAAGTTAATAAGATAAATCCCCAAGGCCTGATAATCTACATCCCTGGGTAATAAAAGAGGTGGTCATAGAAACAAGGGATGTGATGGTTATCATACCCCAAAATTCAGAGCTTCTGGAACAGTCACAGTAGATTGAAGTTTGGCACATGTAGCTGCACTGTGTAAAAGAGAGACAGGGAGAAAACCAGAATTCAAATCAACAGTAGGGAAAATTCTGGAGTCTGTTCTAAAGGATGTGATCACCGGATGCTTACAAAATATTAGCAGCGTTGCACAAAGTCAACATGGATTAAGAAAGGGAAAATATTTTTACAACCCTATTGGAGTTTTTTTAGAGGATGTGACTAGTATAATAGATGAGGGAGAACCACTGGATGTGGTACATTTGGATTTTAAGAAAGCTTTTGATTAAGTCCCACATTAGAGGTAAATGTGCAATATCAAAGCACATGGGACTAGTAGGTAATATACTGACATGGATTGAGAATTGATTAGACTGGTCCTTGAAAAAACCCAAAAGAACTGCGGATGTTGTAAATCAGGAACAAAAACAAAGTTGCTGGAAAAGCTCAGCAGGTCTGGCAGCATCTGTGAAGGGAAAAACAGAGTTAATGTTTTGGGTCCGGTGACCCTTCCTCAGACTTGGTCCTTGCTGGGGACCTGGCTGCTGTTCCTGGCCAATAGCCCCAATAAGTATGCAGACTGGCTACTTGAGAATTAGTTGGCAGACAAGGAAAAAGTGAATAGGAATAAAGGTGTCATTTTCAGGCGTTGATGAGTCGTGAATAACAAGGTAGTGAGCCTATGGAATTCTCCACCATAGAAGACTGTGAAGGCCAATTTTCTAAGCATATTAGAAATAGAAATAGATAAATTTTTAGAAAGCAAATAGGTCAAGGGTATGGGGACAGAATAGGAGTTTGATCTTGAGGTAAAGGATCAGACATGTCATGTTGATTGTTGGAATAGACTTGATGGATGGAATGGCCTACTCCTGCTCCTATTTTCTATGTTTCTATATTAGGCCTTGAATGGTATGATGGCATGACAGTGAGAACAAATCTTGAAGGGTCTGAAGGAGGTTGCTCACAAAAATGGTCACAACTCTTCTTCAGCATTTTCCCCCAGCTCCCGAAAAGTATTGTGGGACACTGTAAGCCCCAGGCCTCCTCTATGCTGTCCTCAGTTTCAGTTTCCCAACAACAGCAGGTTAGAAGCTGGGAATTCTGTCATGAGTAACTCATCCCTGACTTCCAAACCTGTCCCCATCTGCACGATACAAATCAGGAAGGTGATAGAATACAGTCCGCTTGCCTGGATGAGTGCAGCTCCAACAGCAAAGAAGCTCAACACCAGCCTCCCCAAAGCAGCCTGCTCGATTTGCACCTCTTCCACTAGCAGTGCACAGTAGCAGCAATAACTCACCAAGTACTGGGTAGTCTTGGGAGGAAAAATTTCTTTATTTCATACATTGTGCAAGTCATTTTGACAACAGTTGAGACACAAAAAAATACGCACCAGAAAAAATAGAACACTGAGAATATGTTTCGCACCCAGGATGCATTGGTGAAATTGTGAGCTTATCAGTCACAACTGATTTCAATGCTTCTGCTAAACAAACATCATCCTATCTGATCTAGTGGGAAAGATCTGCTCTGTGACTGTTCGGCGTGGATATTGCCATTACCATAAGTCATCAATACCTGTTACCAGTCTGATTTACTCTGCGAAGCAACCAGTTAGATTTCCACCTCCAGCTGTCCCCACGTGAAGCTGCCACAAAGTGTTACATGGCCTCCCAACTTCTGCTAACGTTCCAGTTCCACTGCAATATTGCTAAATTAACAAAATCCACTTTGATTAAAAACCAAAAGCACCCTCTGTAATTAGTCAGTGTTGACAAATAGTGTTGAATGTAAGCATCTGCAATGCTGAATAAAACAAATGATGTATGGAAAGAAGGAGAAATTATTCCCAATCCAATTTGAGAACATTAAGTTACTTCTCTTTCTATCTCTGCCTCCCTTTCAGATATCCTCTATACTATCTTCTTGTTTGATCTACTGAGTGTTCAGTTACTCTATCCTCAATAATGGATTTTACTAAGTTCTGCTGATTGACAAACGTTTAATTAAATAGCTGTACAATTCCTCAGTGCATCTCTCACATGCTTCTCAAATAGTGGAATGACAATATTCTAATCCAATGTGGCAATTCTCTAAATTGCAAGTGGTTTGTAAGGTCATAACTTATACAACAGAAATTTCCTCACCCATGGCAGCATATGTGGAGAAACGGACAGGGTTAATATTTCACATTTAATATGATTCTTCTTCAGAACTGTAGTGAGATAAGAAAAAAAATGGTCATTTGATAGTTGTAAAAGGTGGAGAGGAGCAAGTGGGCTGAAAGGAAGGGCAGGGAAAATTAGAGACCGAGGGAGTTTAGAGATTATAGGCGTTACAGAGCAAAAAGCAAAAGGAGGGATAATGGTTGTAGAGGAGTGAGATAGATCCAGATAGATGTAACTATTAGGTGTTAATGGCAGAATACAGTGGATTCAGCAGACAAGATTGAAAAACAGACAAATGAATCGTTGCTTTAGTTAGTAGATGTGTTCGGAGCCTTGGACAGTGAGGGGGGAGGAGGCAAAAGACCAAGTGTTGCATCCTCTGTGATTGAACAGGCAGGTACTATTGGAGGTGGTTGAGCTGTTGGGTTATTAAAGGAATGGACCACAATGTTAAAGACAGGACAACCTTTGGAATTTTCAAAGAAACGGGAAAAATTGTGTTTAGTGACATTGCTGGAGGTGACAGAAATGGCGGAAGATGATCTATTGAATCCAGAGGTTGGTGGCTTTAAATTGAGGACAAGGGGAACCATTTCATAGTTCTGGAGGGAGTCGAATTACAGAAAATGGGTCGGTCATTGCTGAGGGCCCTGTCTACCACAGCAGAGGCTGTTGCCTCAATTGAAGAAAAAAGACTTATCGGGAGCACTGTTGTGGAAGGTGACATTATCAAAAATGATGTGACCAGGATGGTCACAGGAAGTAGAAGTGGGCTGGAAAAGTATAGGTCAAAGAGAGAACAAGTTTATCTGAACAAACTTTGGAATGTTGCATTCAGTTCTTGGTTCTATACTTTTTTAGGGATGCATGCAGATTCAATAAATTGATAGTTTTATTGAAAGCTCTGTTTTTCTCTCTACAGATGCTGCATGACCTGTTGAGAATTTCCAGTGTGTTCTGTTTTTTATTTCACATCTCCAGTAGCTGCAGTGTTCATGCTTTTCAGCGGAATGCTACTGGGGCCAAAAGAGTAGGCATTGACTGTACAGGACAATGGTAAAGCCACTTTTGGAATACTGCATGCAGTTTCAGTCCTTCAGCTATAGGAAAGATGCAGTAAACTTGAAAGGATGCAGAAAAATTTATAAGGATGTTGTCAGGGTTAGAGGATTTCAGCTATTGGGAGAGGCTGAATAGGCTGGGACTATATTCCCTGGAATGTTGGAGGGCTGTCTTTATAGAGGTTTGTAAAATCATGAGGGGCATGGATAGGGTGAATAGTCAAGTTCATTTTCCTGGGGTAGGACAGTCCAAAACTAGAGGGCACAGGTTTAAGGTGAGAGGGAAAATATTTAAAAGGGACCTAAGGGGCCACTTTGTCATGCAGAGGATTATGCGTGTATGGGATGAGCTGCCAGAGGAAGTAGTGGAGGCTGGTACAAATACAACATTTAAAAGGCATCTGGATGGGTATATGAATAAGAATAGTTTAGACGGATATGGGCCAAATGCTGGCAAATGGGACTAGATTAATTTAGGATATCTGGTTGGCATGGACGAGTTGGACCAAAGGGTCTGTTTCTGTACTGTACAACTCTATGACTTTATGACTAAGTTTGTATTCCCATGACCAAAGGAAATGAAAGGATCAGGTTGAAATTTTAAGATTACTGAAGGATTTGATAGGGCAGATTGAGATAACCTATTTCCTCTGATCAGGAAAGTTCAGAGCAAAGGGGCACCAGATTTAATTTGGAGCCTGTTTAACTGCTTCACACAGAGGTTCGTGGAAATTGGGAATTCTTTCCTTAAATGTAATGAGATCAGATCAACTAGAGGAGGCCCTAAATTTCCAAACTGAGATTGATTGATTGATTTTTGTTAAGCAAAGCTATTACAGGAATGAAGGTGGGTGGATTGGTTTAAAATACAGATTAACCACAATATAATTAAATGGGGCTTGAGGTGCTGAATCATTGACTCCTGTTCTTATGGTCTTACATTTATGTTACCTGCCTGACTGATATCTACTATTATAATATATTGCTGGTATTAATGTTTGGAATCCCACCCCTGCCCTGCACATAATATCCAACTGTGAGTCCACATTCAGTTGACAGACTCGCCCACTGCTAGTTTACAGACAAACAGACATCAAATGGCTTGAGGCAGGATTTCCACCCCTAGGCACTGACCCCCATCTCAGAGAGCGATTGGTCAACCAGAGGCTGGGCAGCCTGTCAGGACTGGGAGTGATGGCCACTGCTAGTATAGCAGCCAGGCCTGTGCTGTGCTAGGCCTAACTTTGGCAAGGGATCACAGCTACATTTTGTTAGGCTGAGCCGAACGTAGGCCCTGACATGCAGTGTGAGGAATGTGTGTACGAGTCTGGGAGGGAAGAGAACCTGGGGAGGGGACAGAGAGTGAAGACCTCGGACGAGAGGCGGTAAGTGTGCTGGGGGTCCTCCAAATGACCCCGGTGACCAGAGGCATCTCCTCTTTTCTTCTGTGCGGTGAAAGCTACCAGGCTGCTTGGTCTGAGCCTCTCCTACTGTTGATAAAATCCCAGCAGCAGCAGATGAAAACAATACAATCATCAAAACCCTATAGTGCAGAAAGAGGCCATTCAGGCCATCAAGTCTGCACTGACCCTCTGAAGAGTATCCCACCCAGACACAACGTCCCCCCATTCTATCCCTGTAACCCTGCATTTCCCATGGCTAATCCACCTAGGCTGCACATCCCTGGATGCTATGGGGTAATTTAGCATGGCCAATCACCTAACCACCTACCACCAATCTACCTATAGCTGACCCCCTTAAGCACCTCATTTGCACGACAGACAAGTGTGCTTCCCAGTGGCAACCCTCCCCCTTGCTTATAAAATTATGACACAGCATGTGTAGGTAGGTAGGCAGAGGACAAAGTGTCCACAGTATGTTAGAAACCCCTACCTGCCAACTGCTGCTTGTGAGGGATTTAGGGGGAAAGGGTGAGAGATGTCTGTTAGATTAGACCCACAATTTGGGGATCAACACATGGCTTGGTTCAGCATTTTTAGTTTATTTAGCTACTGAATCGTCAGGAAATACTCAGATACTACCCATTGCTATGTTGCTGCAGAGACAGTCCAAGCTATTGTCAGTATGAACCCTTCAAAGTTTTGAGGTTTAATGTCACATGTCAACCTCAAATAACCTTTTGTACGCCTGACACCGGAACTATTTAAACTCCAACTCAACAGGGGAATTAGCCTATATTAAAAAAAAAGTGCTTTTCAAGGATTGAAACAAATCGCCCATGTCAGATGTTATTGAGGATAGAAGATCAGCTCATTTTGTATCTGTGCCTGTTAAAATTCCAGAGGTTCCTAAAAACAAAAATCACTATTTTTCCCAGTAGGTTGGCAGTGGGCCTTACCTTTTAATCAGAGGTAGCCCTGTTTTCAGGTCAGCCAGCTCTTCCCTCCTTTGATGTCAAAACAAGCAAGGAATAGTAAAATGTCCCCGATGGCTAAGAGATAGCAGAGATAAAAGTATCATCATGATCTGTCTACTCGCGTGGCATCTCTTCCTGGTACAACTATATTTTCTCACAGCGGTGAGGCCTTTCATCATCTTCCTTTTGAAAGTGAGATAGAGTCTAGGGAATCTCACTTGACACATCTTGTGCCTCTTGACAAATTATCTTTCATTCAATTTAATGATCCCTCCACTCATAGATAACCCATTTTTCAGTTCAGTCAATAATGAGTTGACTGTGTGTTGGACCTTTGCCAGCTTTCTGCTGGTGCAGAATCCTGCCTCTAGATTTGAAACTAAGGTCGAATTTCCATCTCATTTTGTATCGTATGTGTGAACTCCACAGCTATTTATGAATGGATTAGCTGGCAGTCCCTCAGCTGCTATTCAAAGGATTTCTAATCTTAGGACTGGAATCTGCATTTATATCCTTTCATTAAAATCTGCTTCCATGGGCCAGGTCTTTCCACTCTCTGGCTATGAGTGATGACTCTGTACTTGGTGGCACTTGTCCTGCCTGTGTGATCTTAAGCCTGCTGTCCAATTAAGGATGACAAGCGGGTCCTTGAGAAATCAGGACTAATTGGAGTTCCACTGCTGGACGTGGATACAGCTACTGCAACAGGGAGACCACAAGGCTGTCACTCAGGAAATATTGAAATTACTTCAGTCTACGGAGGTTACAGCTGAGAGACCAACCCTGTGGCAGGGAAGCCCTCTTCAGAATGTCTGTCGCTCCATTTGAGTGCACTGATGGCTGCTGTTCTGGTGATGGGAGTGTGAGCGTGAGAACTGTTTGATTAAGTGTCGTGCTGGATTCAAAATGTTAACTCTGTTTCTCTCTCTAAAGTTGCTGCAGCAAGCAAGGAATAGTAAAATGTGGCTAAGAGATAGCAGAGATGAAAGTAATCATTGTGATCTATCTATTCCTGAGCTTCTCCAGCATTTTCTATTTTTCTTTCCGATGATCTGCCTCCCTGTGTAATAAAGGAGGTAGCCAAGGAAATAAGGGGTTGTCTTCTTCCAAAGATCAGAGATTCTGAAACAATTGCAGTATATTGGAATTTGGCACATGGACCTCACCTTTTAGAAAGGAAGGAGGGATAAAACCAGGAATTACATTCTGGTTAGCTTCTCATCAATAGTGAGGAAAATGCTGGGGCCTATAATAAAGGATGTGATCTCGGGACACATGTAAGATGTTAAAACAGCATTGCACAAAGTCAGCATATGTCAAGACAGGGAAAGTATGTTTTACAAACCTGTTGGAGTTTTTTTGAGGATATAACTAGTATAACAGATGAGGGAGAACCAGTGGATGTGGTGTACTTGGATTTTCAGAAAGCTTTAGATAAGGTCCTGCATAAGAGGTTTTTGTGCAATATCAAAGCGTATGAGACCGGTAGGTAATATACTGGCATGGATTGAGAACTGATTAGACTTGGTCCTTGTGGGGTGGGGGGGGGGGGGATCCGTCTGCTGTTCCTGGCCATTAGCCCCAGTAAGTACGCAAACTGGCTACCTGCGAGAGGAGGCACTGATGTACCTTCAGAAGACCCTTGAAGCCCAACTCTGTGGGATCTAGAAAATTCCATCAATGATGTCAGTAAGTTGTTGACACTGGGCCCTTGCTCATCATTCTGTCACTCGACTCCTCTATTCCCTTAAAACTCTGTAGCTGCTTATCTGGCAGTCAGTTTTAGCTAAGTTAAAATTTCCTCCAGTTGAACATCAGGAAACCAACATGCCGAAAAAGCTTCTGACTAGCTTTGTAAATTACATCAAGTTCTGGTCACCCAGCAATCTATGTTCACTGATCTCTATGGTTACAGTAACATATTTTTCAATGTATAAATGATTTTTAAACATGTCCATTAACATGAACCTCTCACATCATAAAAAGCTTAAATTTTATAGCCTCCTCAAAGGCCAAAAACTCAGACTCAGTAGCAGAAACTCTTAGTGAGGATGAATTTGTTTTGGGACGTGACCAATGTTGTCTGCAGTGCCTTCTGCTACCGGACATGCAGAATTTACATGAGAATGAACAAGGTCACTCGATGCCAACCTGTCAATGGCATGAGTTTATGGAAGTTGTTAGTATTGGGCTTATGTGAATGAGTCATGTGTTTGTGTCTATTCTTTAAAGCTATGTACATTTATATTAGTTATTGTTCGTGCTTTAATTTCAGCTTTTTTCTATCTCTATATCATGCGCAAATTAAGAGTTGAATTAAGTTTTGTTATTGATAAACTACTTTCCTCTGTTATTAGTGAATTTTTCAATTACAATTATGAATGATATCAAATTTTGACCATGGCCTTGAGAGGGGCTTTTGCGTTCTGGTGAAGAATTCCAATACAACTGGTTTAAATTGGGCAATAAAACCAGATGATATGGACACTGTAAATATGTATAAGGTAAAACATATTTCCACAGACTGAACTGGTACATTAAATCTACTGCGATTTTACAGATCACTTTCAGACACCACCTTTGCTTAAAATCAAAATTTAAAAAAAGACAAAAAGATCCCATATTCTGAAGTAAACATGCCAAATATTTTAAGCAGTTAGTTGGAGAAGGTGTCAGAATTTGCAATGATTGATTTTAAATTGATTCTCTTCAAGCACAAATCATTACTAATGAAAGACTTTGTGGGAGGTACATTAAATTCCAACAAGTATTTCAAGCATGATTTCCCATTTGTAAATCCAAATTCCAAATCAGATCATTATTACACAAGTGTCCATTTATCACATTCTTTATAATAAATTCTAGCATTTTCCTTACTATTGATCCAAGGCCTGTAGTTCCCTAGTAACTTTATTGCTCCATTCTTAAATAGTGGGGTGATATTTGTTAGCTTCCAATATGCTGATATCATGCCAGAATGTACAGAATTTTGGAAGATTATCTCTAGTCCATTGACTATCTCTGTAGCCACCTCCTGGGATAGCAGAAGATCCTGTGCAATTATTGAGTTTCAGCCCGATTAATTTCTCCAGTACAATCTTCGCTATTTTACTAATTTCCTTCAACTCCTTGTTCTCCCTTGTAACTTGAATCCCTAATTCTGGGAGATTGGTTGTATCTTCCTCAGTGAAAACAGGAACAAAGTAATCATTTAGCTTCTTTGTTATTTCTCTATTCTCCATTATAAATTGTCCTGACTCTGCCTCTAATGGGTTCACATTCATCTTGGCCAGACATTTAGTTTTTATATTCCTGTAAAAGTTTTTACAGTCTGTTTTTATGTTTTTGCTAGATGCATTTGTATTTCATTCTCTCTTTCCTCATCAGTTTCCTGGTCCTCCTTTGCTTATTCTCAAATTCTCCTAATTCTCAAATTTTTGGCAACTTTATCGGTTTTATCTTTGAATCTTATACAATCCTTAAATTCCTTTGTCAACCATGGTTGACCTCAATTTTTGAGTTTTTGCACCTAGAAGGAATCTATACTTGCTGTAAGCAATGTAATAGTTCTTTCAAGATGTAGAGTCATGCCTTTTAATGTATTTTCCCAATCCACCTCAGAAATTTGTCTTTAAAGTCTCTTAAATTTCCCTTATTCAAATTGAACACCCTTGTTTCTGATTGAATGACTTCATTTTGAAGGATAATAAGATAGAAAACAGGGGCTGGAGAAGGCCATTCAGCCCATCTAGCTTTCTCCCATTCAACATGATTATACCCAAATCTCTATCTTAATGCCTTACTCTCGCTCTCTCCCCATGGCCTGTGACTTTTTTTTTAGCTTATTGAAATCTATTATTTTCTTTCCTTTCTATATCCAGGTAGTTCTCCTGCACAACCTTCTGTGGTAGATAATTCCAGTGAATAACTTTTTCCTCATTTCAGGTCAAAATAGTCTAGTAAATATGCTGAGATTACTATCCACAACTTGCTGTTCTGGAACTTCCTTGCCTGAGGAAACATTATCCCTGTATCCACTTCATCCCACCCTGTCAGAGTTTTATATACTTCAATAAGATCCCCTCTCATTCTTCTAAACTCCAGGGAATACAGGATCAGTCAACTCAATCTTTCCTCATACAACAAATCTACCATTCCAGGAATCAGTCTGGTGAACCTTCACTACACTCCCTGTATGGCAAATATATCTTTCCTTAGGCAAGACCAAACTGCACACAATGCTCAAGGTATTCCCTCACCAAGACTCTGTACAGCTGCATTGAGATTCCTTGTTCCTGTATTGAAATCCTCTTGGAATGAAAGAAAACATACCTCTTACCTTCCCAACTGCTTGCTCTAATTGCATGCTTGCTTTCAATGACAGTCTACAAGGACACTCAGGTCCCATTGTGTAGCAGACATTCCTAATCTATCACCATTTAAATTATAGTATGTCATTCATTTTCCTACTGATGTGCACAAGTTCTCATTTATCCATGTTACATTGCATCTGCCATATATTTGCCCACTCTTTGTCCTGAAGCCTATTTACATCCTTTTCACCACTCACACTTGCACATAGTTTTGTATCAACCAACTTGGAAATATTACACTCGATTCCCTCATCCAAACCTTAGATACATATGGTAAATAGTAGTAAAATAGTTAATAACCCTAATCCTATCCACTGATATGCCTTTTACAATGTAATCCAGTTTATCATAGACAACTTGCCCATCTTACATTGTCGTTTCCTATGTTTGGATTTACGATCCTACATTGAATTGGACTATTTCACTTTCTATCCCAATGAAGTATTCTATCACTATAGTCACATTTTCCTAAAGCACTTTTAGGAGATGATGGCCTAGTGGTATTATCGCGAGATGATTAATTCAGTGAGCGTGGCGACCTGGGTTCAAGTCCTGCCATGGCAGATGGTGGAATTTAAACTGGGGGCAGCATGGTGGCTCGGTGGTTGGCACTGCTGCCACACAGGGCCAGGGACCTGTGTTTGATTCCACCCTCGGGCAACTGTCTGTGTGGAGGTTGAATGTTCTGCCTATGTCAGTGTGGGGTTCCTCCAGGTGCTCCGGTCTCCTCCCACAGTCTACAGATTTGGAGATCGGGTGGATTGGCCATGCTAAATTGCCCATAGTGTCCAGGGGTGTGCAGGCTAGGTGGATTAGGCGTAGTAAATGCAGTGTTACAGGGATAGGGTAGGGCGTGGGTCTGGGTGGGATGCTCTGCAGAGAGTTAGTGTGGACTGGACGGGTGGAATGGCCTGCTTCCACACTGTAGGGGATTCTATGACTTCTTGCAACAAGATTATCAATTAACCCCTTCTTATTGCAAAAAATAAATCTAGAAACTTCTGCCCTCAAGTTGGATTCTCAACATACTTGGAGTAAGTATAAACTTATGGTGAAATCTTATATTTTTACTTGACTTACAGTAACTTTATTGTTCCTTCAGTTTAACTTATTATTTTGTTTTACATTGACTTGATTTAACTTTACTTCCCTTGGTTGAGATTAGTGCTCTTGAAGTCGTGCTTCATAATTTCCTGAAAGAAAAGGCCTACAAAATTACAAGAAAGTAATAGACCTGTGGATTGGGTAGGTTTAAAATACAACAAAAGAGAACAAAGAAACAAAGAAAGGAGAATAGAACGTGAATGTAAACTAGTAAAAAAAAGACTGTAAAAGCTTCTACATGAGAGTAAAAACGAAATGTTCAGCAAAGATAAATGTGTGTACATTACAAGCAATGTCAGGAGAATTTATAATGGGGAATAGGGAATTGGCAGGGAGGTGAAATGATTACTTTGTGTCTGTTTTGACAGAAGATGATACAATAAATCTTCCAGAATTAGAGATACGAGGGACTAAGGGCAACGAGGAATTGAAGGAAATTAATATTTGTTGGAAGGTTGTGTTGGAAAAATTAAAGACACTGAAAATTGATAAGTGCCCGGGAGCTAATATTCTGTATCCCAGACTATTGAAAGAGGTATCTGTGAGGATGCTGGATGCATTGGTGACCATCTTCCAAAATTCTAAAGAAACTGGATTGATTCTTGCAAATTGGAAGGTAGCAAATGTCACGCTATTTAAGAATAGAGGGAGACAGGAAGGGGAAGTTGCAGACATATTGGACTTACATCAATAGCAGATCATCAATCTATTGTGAAGGATGTGGTAAAGGGACACTTAGATAAGAATGAAAGATTGGGCATAGTCAGCATGAATTGGAGAATGGACTATTCTGTTTGATGATCTTGGTGAAATTTTTGAGTATGTTACTAACAGAAGTGATAACAAGGAATTGGTGCAGGTAGTATTCTTGGATTTTCACCATCTCTGGGTAGGCCCAGTCTCACTGGGAGGACAAACCAACAGAGATAGTCACACAGAGATGTACAGGCAGGAGGTGTTGCATTGGGAATCTTCAGCGCTGAATCCAGACACATAAAGTGTCATGCCATCCTGTCGAATGTGAGCAAGGAAATCAACTCCTGATTACCACATACCCCTCCCCACCCTCGGCTTTTAGATCAGTATTTCTCCATATTGAAGAACAGTTGGAGAAAGCACTGAGGGTGACTAGGGTGTATAATGTACTCTGGATTGGGTACTTTAATATCCCTCACCAAAAGTGGCTCAGCAGTACCACTAATGACCAAACTAGTCAAATCTGAAAAGACATTGCTGCTAGACTGTAGTCTGCAGCAGGTTTGAAGGAAGCAATGAGAGGGAAAAGCCAACTTGACCTCATCCTCACCAATCTGTCTGGTGCAGATGCATCTGTTCATGCCAGTATGTAGGAGTGATTACTGCACAGACCCTGTGGAAATGGAGCCCGTCTTCACATTAAGGGTACCTTTGAGTATGTTGTGTGACACCACTACTGTGCTAAACGGGATAGATTTCAAACAGATCTGGCTACTCAAGACTGCACATCCATGAGGTACTGTGGGCCATCCTTCAGTAGCAGAATTGTACTCCTAGACAATCTGCAACCTTGTGGCTTGGTATTTCACCAACTTTATCAATGCCACCAACCCAGGGTCAGCCCTGGTTCAACAAAGTGTACAGGAGGGCATGCCAGGAGCAGAATCAGGCATAGCTAAAAATAAGATAAATGTGGTGAAGCTACAAAACAGAACTACTTTGGTGTCAAACATCAGTGCAAAAGATAAGGCGCAGTATTCACAACAAACTTCACCCAGAAGTGCTGAGTGGATGATCCATCTTGACCTCCTCCAGAGGTCCCCAGCAACACGGATACCAGTCTTCAGTCAATTCAAATCGTTCCACATGATATCAAGAAACGGTTGTAGTCACTGGATGCTGTAAAAGAAATGGACCCTGACAAAATTCTGACAATAGTACTGATACCTTGTGCTCCAGAACGCGCTGCACCCTGAGCCAAGCTGTTCAGGTACAGCTAAAATACCTGACAATGTGGAAAATTGCCCAGATATGTGTTGCACACAAAAAGCAGGACAAATCCACCCAGCCGTTACTGACCCCAGTCTACTCTTGATCATCAGTGAAATGATGATAGGTGCCATCAACAGTGCTATCAAACAGCACCTGCTCAACAATAACCTGCTCAGTGACTCCCACTTTGGGTTCTGCCAGGGCCACTCAGCTCCTGATCTCATTACAACCATTGATTTAAACATGGACAAAAGAGCTGAATTCCAGACGTAAGGTGAGAGACCCTCCATGGCCTTCTAAAATCCCCAGGTAGGCCCTGAAAATTCCATCCAGGGCTACCTCTATTCTCCTTGCAGGCACCCTCTGTGTGTACAAAATAATGGTAAGCTGAAGAGGACAAAGTGCTCAATGCAATTTGCAATAACCTACAGGTACTTGGTAGTACTTAATAATACTTAGCTTAGTAGGTTTAGGTTATGGAGAAGAGGCGTACAGGGAGAGGGAGAAGGATGCACGTAACAGTTTTCACAAACTGGATTTCAGTTGCCTTCACCTCTCGGGAAATGCTTGCTCCTCAAGGCTTTTCTTTCAGGATAGCAGTGGACTAGCTGTGCAACATGTGGACTCTCAGCCTAGGAGTCCAGAGATCATCTACTTAGTCTTTTTTACGATTTTGCTTGCTACGCTTTTTAAAAAACGTTTCCATTTATTAAGGTACCTTACATTCTTTTACGGATTTTGGTGGAAGGTACCTTCACTCGGCCCAGGCCCAGCAATGAGGTGGCTTTCAGCTGCTGGAGTGGCAGCGTAGGACTGGGGCCTGGAGGGTGCGGTCTCCCAGTGTGGCGGTCTTGCCCCAGGAGATGCTGTCTCAGCCTGGAATGACGTTCCTGTCCCACCGTGGAGGTGTCTTCTCGTCGTTTTGGGGGGGTCTTCATCGCCATGTTCTGGGTATTCCAGGTCTAGGCCCAGCACGGAGGTCTCGTCTTGGCGTGGAGGTCTTGTCCTTGCTTTGGAGGTGGCTTCCGGGTCTTCCAAGGGGCCAGCGCGCAGGTCTGGTCCCATTGTGGAGGTCTCGCCTCGGTGTGACAGAACTGTTACAGTCCAGTCCGGCCCTGTGGAGCGGCTTCGGCCTGGTTTTCCAGTATACACTGACACAGGAGTCATTCATTAAGCTATGATGAACTTTTTACATTTTTTTACTTATTTATGATTTCCGTCATTAATTTAGGCACCGTGGCATGGCGACTTACAAAATTTTTCACTTTTTTTTGTAACAATACACGTGACAATAAATTGCTGTTCTATTCTATTAATTCTATTCTAAAGTTATCAGATTTTGAGATTCCCCGTTGCCTCAAATAAAAGACCTGCAAGTCCCTGGTAACCATACATTACCAGTGGCTGTAACATATTACAGTCTCTAGCTGTTGCTTGGAAATTACCTTTATCTGAGTCCCTGAAAGGATTCAGTTGAATTCTAAATGCTAAAAAAGATACCAGACAACTGCGGATCCGAAACAAAATCAGAAATTGCTGGAAATACTCACCAGGTCTGCCAGCATTTATGGAGAGAAAGCAGAGTTCATGTTGAGAATTGCTTTGTGATGCCCTGAGGATGTGAAAGTTGCTCATGGGGGAGGAAGGTCTTACATGCAGTGGGTAATGTCCCTGACTCTCATCCAGAAGCTCTGGGTTCAAGTCCCACTCCAAGACTTGATGGCCACAGAAGTTGCATATGTGACATTGGCCAAACATAGAGTCATAGAGTCCGACTGCACAGAAACAGACTGTTTGGTCCAACCAGTCCATGCTAACCATAATCCCAAACTAAACCAGTCTCACCTGCCTGCTCCTGGCCCATATCCCATCAAACCTTTCCTATCTGTTACTCATCCAAATGTCATTTAAACCCGCATCCACCACTTCCTCAGGAAGTTCATTCCACACGCAATCCACCCTCTGTGTAAAACATTTGCCCCTCATGTCTTTTTTAAATATTTCTCCTCTCACTTTAAACATGTGGCCCCTTGTCTTAAAGTCTCCCACCCTAGGAAAAAGACAACTACCATTAACTCTGTTTATACAGCTCAATATTTTATAAACTTCTATAAGGTCACCTCTCAACCTCCTACACTCCAGTGAAAAAAGTCCCAGCCTATCCAGCCGTTCTTTATAACTCAAACCTTCGATACCCAGCAACATCCTGGTAAATCTCTTCTGAACCCTCTCCAGCTTTATCCTTCCTATAACATAGCGACCAGAACTGGACACAATATTTCAGAAGAGGCCTTACCAATGTCTTGAACAACCTCAACATGATTTCCCAACTCCTATACTCAAAGGACTGAGCAATGAAGGCAAGCGTGCCAAATGCCTTTTTAAAGACTCTGTCTATATGTGGCACAAACTTCAAAGAATTATGTACCTGCATCCCTAGGTCCTCACATGTTAAAAATCAACTTGTAAATCCTTCAAAGATTTTGATGGCAAGTACTGTGGTAGCTGCAGAACAACAGACTTCTCAAAGGAGTCCAAGCACGGGTTTTTGTAATGGGCTCTGTGGCAAGAATCTTCTTTGGTTTGAGAGGAAGAGGACTGGTTTCTTGTTGCTTTTTTTCTTTCTTTACTCATTTTGTGCGATGTGGGTGTCGCTGGCCAGCCAGCATTTATTGTCCATCCCTAATTGCCCTTGAGAAGGTGGTGGTGAGCTGTCATCTTGAATCGCTGCTGTGGATTGACCCACAATGTCAATAGGGAGGGAATTCCAATATTTTGACCAAGAGGAAGCGAAGGAACAGCGATGTATTTCCACATCAGGATGGTGAGTGTCTTAGAGTGGAACTTGAAGGTGGTGGTGTTCCCATGTATCTGCTACCCTTGTCCTTCTAGATGTAAGTGGTTGTGGGTTTGGAAGGTGCTGTCTGGGAATTTTGCACACCACTCTGCTGACCACCTTGGAAACCAAAATGATTGACTTGTTAGTGACAGTGGGTATCTGCTGGGCATTCCATGAAATCTGCCCATTCCGTGAAAATGACCAGAGAGAGTCTAACTTAAAATACACAAGTCTGCACAACTTCCTCAAGAAAATTCATCACTTTTCAGCGTGTTGTCAGGTTCAGGAGGTAACACAATAAAATAAGAAAAATAAAATGAGAAGCAACACGAATAAAGACAGAAGGCTAGAGGAAGAAGAATTAAAAAATTAAAATTAGAATTACATTTAAAATGAACCAATTCAGTGAATATAGGAGATATTTCTTCAGGTACAGGGTCTTTAGAATGTGGAAGGCACTGTCCCAGAAGAACATTGATGTCAAATCATTTAACTTTCCTTTGTAGAAATTTTAGAATCTGGGAAGTAAAGGCTTCAGAAACTGAATGAGCCAAATGACCAATTCTTTTGCTGTGTTTCCTTTCCCCTGTTTGTATAGTGGGCCAGTAATTTCAGTATCATATTCTGGCAGAGGTGGAAATTAGCAGTGCAAATTAAAATGAGAGGTGCCATGCCCATGATTTCTCCCTTTTTTAGGTTGCCTCCTATACTTTCTTCAGCTGGGCTGTCTGCTCTGCAAACCTTGACAGGACAGAACATCGGATTGATATCGTTATATAACAAACTGAGAAGGAATCCACTTTTCAGGAGAGGGCAAATCGTTTCCTTTCTCTTTGACTTGCAGCACATAAGACCATAAGACACAGGAGCTGAAATTAGGCCATTTGGCCCATCGAGTCTGCTCCGCCATTCAATCATGGCTGATAAGTTCCTCAACCCCATTGTCCTGCTTTCTCCCTGTAACCCTTGATCCCCTTGATAATCAAGAACCTATCTATCTCAGTCTTAAATGTACTCAATGACCTGGCCTCCACAGCCTTCTGTGGCAATGAATTCCATAGATTCACCACTCTCTGGCTGAAAAAGTTTCTCCTTATCTCCGTTCTAAAAGGTCTTCGCTTTACTGTAAGGTTGTGACTCGGGTCCTAGACTCTCCTACCAATGGAAGCATCTTCCCAACATCCATTTTGTCCAGGCTATTCAGCATTCTGAGAGTTTCATTTAGATCCCCCTTCATCCTTCTAAACTTCAATGAGTATAGTCCCAGAGCACATGCCACTGCTGCTATATTAAATGCAGTAGATTTGAAATATAGGACGAAAAAACATAAAACTAAACCAATCTGGTAGCACTTCTGGAGAGAGAAAAACAAAGTTAACATTTTGAGTCCAGTGTCTATTCTTCCATATATTGTGGCCAAACCTGTTCCTCATTCTAGTATTATTGTTATGGCGAAGGGTAAGGAGTTGTGATCAAAATTAATGAGCAGTATCTGGGAATCAATGAGGGAACTATAGATGAAATCAAACGACAAGAAAAATTGTAGGCGTAGCTTCTGTTAAATTTACTCGAACTAAACTGCATTCTGAATTGTATTTGCAGAATAGTGAAAAATTATTTCCTTGTAATAATCTACACTTGTTATAATATTTATATTTTAAATCTGCATAAGTGTCAGTGGCTTGTGGCAAGTCAGCAGAGTAATCAAAGTGTAGAGACATGTGGCGCATGACCATGGATTCAACACCATAATTCACTTGCTGTCAGGCTTAAGTTCCAACATGGCCTGGGAATGTTTGGTAGTTTTAATGAGTCACAGAACCTTGGATTGGGAGTCCAGAGCTCTTCCACTGGGGGGCTATCAGCAAGTCTTTTTGATGTGCATTTAAATCCTTATCTAATGCTACTCATTCTCCTTATCTGCCACTTTCTTAACTTGCACTGTGGTGGGGAACAGAATCTGGTAACCCTGCAAAGCATCACCTTTGGAAATGACAATGCCAGGAGGGCAAATAAGAATAAGAAGCTGCAGACACTGTCTCAGTTCAGTGATTCAGATAGATAGATCACACCTAACTCATAGCAAATGACCCATTTTTCCCTATTCACAGTGGCCTTGATAATAGCTAAATTACATTTCAGTGCTCTCAGTAATAAGGGATTAGTGTGACATAGAAAGCAGCTTCAGGTCAGAGAGAAAATTGTAGTAATAGCTCTTGTAACAAAACCATTATTAACTCTAATTGGTTTGTGTTAAAGCTGCATGTCTAATGCACCCCAAATGTCTATGATGCTACCAACACAGAAGTTAATCAGAATGGGGCAAGCTTTCAGACTAGTGTTTCATGAAATTCTGAATGCTGCAGGAACCTTCCTTATGGGGATTCATGAAAGGAAGTATTATAGACTGATGCAATAATATTCTAGTGTTAGCTTGGTTCAGTTGATAGCACTCTTTACTATGAATCAGTAGGACACTACTAGAGGAGTTAGATGTGTAACTTGAATGGATCATTCAATGTAGAAATGAAGGGGCACTATATTGTCGGAGGTGTTATCTTTGCTCAACCTGTTCAGTTGGACATATAATGCAGTTCATGTTCAGGGTTTGAGTGAAGATTTGTACCTCGGGTGCTGGTTGTAGATATGGGTGTGTTCGCTGAGCTGGGAGGTTTGATCTATGACATCTATGTCATACAAGACTACTTGCATAAGCAGCAAATGATAAATAGAGCTGAGCAATTCCACAACCAGTGGATCAGATTTAAACTCTGAAGCCCTGGTCGAACAAGATGAGCAGACGTTTCATCCCCTTACTAGGTGACATCCTCAGTGCTGTGGAGGTTCCTGTGACGCTCTGTTGTCTTGTGTCAGTTCGAATTTATATGGTCTGTTTTTTGCTGCTTCTGGTAAGTGGCTGTTCTGTCTGTGCATTGTAATGGTCAGTATATCAGGTCTAATTGATGTTCCTAATAAGAACAGGGACTTCTACTGATGGGCTGTGTTTATTCTTCAAACAATACAAATAAAATGGTATTACTGGTCATTTATAAATAGTTGATGTTTCGGGTCGGGACCCTTCTTCAGAAAAGGGTCCCGACCCGAAACATTAACTTTCCTGCTCCTCTGATGCTGCGTGGCCTAATGTGTTCCTCCAGCTCCACACTGTGTTATCTCTGACTTCGTCATGTGCAGCTCTTACTATCTCTTACTGGTCATTTATCTCATTTATTGTTCATGGAATCTTCATGTGTGTAACTGTGGCTTTTATATTTGCCTACAAAACAGCAGCAAGGACATTTCCAAGGCTTGCAAAGCACTTTGAGCCATCCACAGGGTGTGAGGGGTCATTGTAAAATGTAAGGACTGATTCCCATTTGGTATTCTTCAGGAGGGACAGTAGTCACTAAAAGCACTACTCAGCAGTTCAAAAGTGTACTCTGTCTATTCTTACATCCATTCGATTAATCCACCACCTCCTCTGGCAGCTCCTTTGATACACACCTCACCCTCTGTGTGAAAATTTGCCCCTTAGGTCCCTTTTGAATCTTTCCCCTTTCACCTCAAACCTATGCCCTTCAGTTTTGGACTTCCCTACCCTGGGAAAAAAGACTTCGGCTATTCACCCTATCCATGCCCTTCATGACTTTATAAACCTCTGTAAGGTCACCCCTCAGCCTCCGTCGCTCCAGGGAAAAAAAGCCCCAGCCTGTTCACCATATCCCTATAACTCAAACCCTCCAACCTTGACAACATCCTTTTAAATCTTTTCTGAATCCTTTCAAGTTTAACAACATCTTTCCTATGGCAGGGAGACCAGAATTGAATACAGTCTTCCAAAAGTGGCCTAACCAATGTCCTGTACAGCTGCAACTTGACCTCCTAACTCCTATACTCAATGCACTGACCAATAAGCAAGTGTACCAAACACCTCCTTCACTATCCTGTCTACCTGGAACTCCACCTTCAAGGAACTGTGAACCCGCACTCCAAAGTCTCTTTGTTCGGCAACACTCCCCAAGACCTTACCATTATGTGTATAAGTCCTGCCCTGAGTTACCTTACTAAAATGCCACACCTCATATTTATCTAAATTATACTCCACCTGCAAGAGCTAGGATGTAGGATTAGAAAAGGAAAACAAGGTTTCAACCCTACAAAACCACTGCCCTTGTGAAAGTTGAACACCTGTGTTTTGGATGAAATATTAGTCTTAGAAACTTGACACAATGGCTCACTACTTCCTTCACGTGGTAACTAGGGATGGCAAGAAATGCCAACCTTGCTAGTAGCACCCACAAACTGAGAATGAATGAAAATATCATGCTTAGGGCGTACCCTTTGCATGTTAATATGATGGAAAAGCAGAAGCAGTTAAGCTAGCAACTAAATAGGAGACACATTTCACTCTTGAAAGACTTTAATGTAATGATCCAATGGCCTTCAAGGTTTTTGTTTTGGTGCCAGC
The DNA here is from genome assembly GCF_021869965.1 of Rhincodon typus. Taxonomy (NCBI): domain Eukaryota; kingdom Metazoa; phylum Chordata; class Chondrichthyes; order Orectolobiformes; family Rhincodontidae; genus Rhincodon; species Rhincodon typus. Next base: position 8,600,266 of record NC_063334.1, read on the forward strand.
CCAGACGTTACCAGATTTTTTTAATGTAGTGACACAATGAACCATGGCACCATTTTGAACATTCAATCTCCTCAGGTATGAGTCAGAAACTATTTAGTTACCATACCCTGAATCCAACAACCTTAAAATGGAAATACATTATATTCTTTTGCACAAGATTACACCGTTCTGCATCAAATGGTTAAGAATCAGAAAATTGTCAAGTACGGAAGTAGGCCACTTGGCCCATAGGGTCTATGCTAGCTCTTTGAAAAAGCAATCCACTTGGTCCCCTTGCTCTTTACTTTCCACTAAGCCCTGCCCAGTACCAAAAGCACTTGGGGTGATTCACTGGTATGCAACTTTAAATGTGATCCTTCTTGAATTTGATTTATTAATTCATTTAAAAAAAAATCAAGTGCATTTTTTCAAAATAGGTTGATAGAATTCTAGATTGCCACCCCTAAAATGGTGAATCTTAAAATTGTGTGAATTAAATCAGTGAAACTGACTTTGTCTATTCGTCATTAAAAACCTGATACTCTTTAATCAAACATAATTGAATTAAGATCAAACAACTCCATTTGGTCATATTCCTTCATTATTTGAAAGATTTTGCCTGAATGTATTTCAAAACAGTAAAGTAAACATCACACTTGTTAAATACTTTAAAATACGTCTACGTTTGGAACAATGTCTTGTTACTCGGTGTGTTAGAATTGTTTTCTATTTCTTAATGTGATGCGAGATGAGATATGTTGTTATTATTTTGGAAGTTTTTTATTCTAACATCTACATAAACTACATTAGATTCTCAAAAATGTTTAAAAGCACATTATTTCCTATGTTGCCTGGGTCTTTCATGCTGGCAGGCAACATTTTGGGGCAGATTACAGCCAGGGATGAAACTAATGTTTTCTATTACGGCAATTTGCTGAGATTTCATTTCAATTGCATTCAGTGAAGTTGAAAACTGAAGGTGATTTCTGTAACCACTGACTAATTCATGGGACTAATTTTACCTCAACTGACCAGTTGAAAAATCCAATCTCTGGGTTTGAAATATGCACAAACTTGTCAGCAGTGTCTCAGTTGGTAGTAATTGCATCTGAAACTGAAGGTTGTGGGTTCATGCTCCATTTTTGTTTTGAACATAAAAATATAAGCTAGCCCTGAAGTGCTGTCTTTTGGTTGAGGCATAAATAGAAACCTTGTCTTCCTCACCAGGCAATCACAAAAAATTCCAGATATCATTTCAAAGAAGAACAAGGGAGTTGTTGTTGGTGTCTTGGTTATTATTGAAGCTTGTCAACCCAAAGGTGGCACAGTGGTTAGTGCTGCTGCCTTATAGTGCCAGGGGCCTGGGTTCAATTCCAGCCTTGGGTGACTGTCTACTTGGAGTTGACATGTTCCCCCTGTTACTGCTGGGTGCTCTGATTTCCTCCCACATTCTAAAGATATATAGGTTAGGTGGAATGGGATATGTGGGGTTACAGGGACAGGCTGGCTGGGATGCTCTTTGAAGAGTTGGCACGGATTCTACGGGATGAATGACATCTTTCTGCACTGTAGGGTTTTGATGGTTCTATAGTTTGTGAGAGCTTGTTGCATGCCAGTTTTAGAACAATGAATGCAATTGGCTGTAAAATGCTTTGAGATGCCCTCTGGTGGGGAGAGACATTAAATATATCAGTCCTTTTTCTTTAAATGCAGCATCTTGGCTGTAGGAAAATTAGGGAATTGGCTAAATATTTCAAATGTTATATGGCCTCCATCAGAGACCCAATATTACGGGCTGGGTTGTCTTGTTCACTACACCAGCAATGGGATCATTTCGCGAATAGAAAACTTAACTATAGATCAAGAAAGAATAAATTTTGATGGTTTTATAGAATTCACTGTTAAAGATAGAATGTCAGAAATCACACGACACCAGATTATAGTCCAACAGGTTTATTCAAAAAGACAAGCTTTCGGAGCCTCAGTGCTTCTTGGACTATAACCTGGTGTTGTGTGATTTCTGACCTTGTCCTACACTGGTACCTCCACATCAAAGATAGAATGAACGTGAGTAGCTGAAGCCTATTTCAAGTTGGGATTGGCAGGCTGTATACTCACAGTTCCATCCTGTGTTGTGGACATTGCAATATTGAATGTCTTACTCAATCTTCTGATGCTTGTAAAAGTGCTGCCTTGATGGAATTTCAGAAATAACATAACACCAGGTTATAGTCCAAGAAGCACTGAGGCTCCGAAAGCTTGTGTTTTCAAATAAACCTGTTGGACTATAACCTGGTGTCGTATGATTTCTGACCTTGTCCTACACCGGTACCTCCACATCAAAGATAGAATGAATATGAGTAGCTGAAGCCTACTTCAAGTTGGGATTGGCAGGCTGTATACTCACAGGTTCCATCCTGTGTTGCGGGCTTTGCAGTGTTGAATGTTTTACTCAATCTACCGACACTTGTAATGGTGCTGCCTGATAAATCAAGTCATTTAATTAAAGCTGCGATGCACAATTTGATACAGCTTTGCTGCATTTGTATGCTATGTAAGTGGCCTCGATAACCAAGTAAAAAATTTTCACTCATGCTATTTGTGATGGAGAGATATTTGGCACTGTCTGTGGTGAAGGGATTTTAACTTCCTCTCTTGGAGCAGAGTTAAAGTGGAGATGTTTGGTATTCTGCACTGTTCCCACTTCAATGTTTTTTCACTCAAGCCTTCTGCTGGTCAGCCTGGGTCCCCAATTAAATCTATTCAAACTTTGAGCATTTTTGGGCTATGTGTTAAAGTGCCCATAAGTCGGATATGTGAATATAAAGCCCAGAGTGCTACATTCACTGTCACACTGCAATCATGTGCCAAGTAACAATGTGCCAATCCACCAACAACACGGGACTGGAAAGAAATCTCCAGTGTCTTGAGTGTAATGCACTTCTAACTTAGAGTAACCAGAAAACATAACAGTGTGGACTGGGGAGGATTTGCTCAGTTGCAGTAAAGAGGAAATGGTTCCTTATCATGGTGATTACTATTTCTATTAAATGATTTAAAATTATTTTGTGGGATATTGCCACTCGAGACTCTGCCATGCCATGATTGGCAGCCCAGCTCCTGCTCAAATTGACATCCTGCAGGCCGCCTGATATAGAGTCAGACTGGACTCTAGGACAGGTTGGTCAGCTCGCTGCATCAAAGTTATTGAGACGAGACTCTTGCAAAGGTTGCCTGATATCTAAAATCTGATCTTAGCAATCTGAATCTGAGCTCCTGTTTGACCCCCTGCAACACTGGTTGCCTCTCCATCCAACTTAGTGCACCTCAGTAGAAACGACCATCCATATAGTGTTTTTGTTAAAGAAATTGATAAATTGCTTAAGAACTTTAAGAACACAGGGCAGAATTTTCCTAGAGTCTGAACAATGTGGGCACCAGTGAGAAAGTGCAGTGAGGATGAGGAAATGAGGTTCTCAAAGTTGAGCAACCAAATATAGGAAAGAAATACTGTCCCACCCAGTGACAACTACATCCTCTGCATGAATGAAAAAGAACCCAGGTTGAATAATCTGTTGGAAGAATGAACGTATGCCAATCGCAGGCAGTAAGATTTGGAAGACTTCCTGGACTGGCATGTTTTTGAAAGAAATTGGAACCTCCACCATCGTTATCCTTAGCTCCAGGTGTGCCAAAGTTGATGTTGCCACAGCAACAAGGACTCATTGCAGGGCTGATTGGTTTAGTTGGCCATGGATTAAATTGGTGCCAACAACACAAGGTTTGATCCCTGGCTGGGGTGGATTTGGGATCTGTTTACTTGCCCTTCTTGTAGTTAAAGGTTTCAAGTTAGACTCCCTTTGGGCATAAAACACAAGGAAAAGAAGGTCCTGTCCATAGAAGTGGAAAAAAATGCAATCTATTCAGTTACTACTCCATCTATCTATTCTTGATCCTCAGCAAAGTGATGGAAGCTGCCCTCAACAGCTCTATTAAGTGGAATTACTTAGCAATAACATGCTCACAGGTACTTAATTTAGTTTTTGCCAGGGTTACTCAATCCTTGACCTCATTACAGTCTTGGTCCATGTATGGACAAGAAGCTGAATTCAAGAGATGAGGTGACAGTGATTGCCCTTGACATTAATACATCATTTGCCCAAACACGGCATCAAAGAAAACCAGAAAAACTGAAGTCATTGGCAAAAGTTTCTTCTGGTTGAAGTCATATGCAGACAAAGAGATGCTTGTGATTGTTGGACACCAATTATCTCAGTCCCAGGATATCTCTGCAGGATTCTCTTAGGGTAGATATTCTCCTAATCAACCTGTTCTGAGGTGTTATTACACACCTCTTGAACAAATGGGACTGAGGCTCTGGCCTCCTGGCTCCACTGTACCACAAGAACGCTGAGTTCCTCAGTGTCGTGTTCCAGGCACAGCGACCTTCAGCTGCTTCATCAATGACTTTCTGCCATTATAAGATCAGAAGTGGAAATGTTCATGATGATTACACAATGTTCAGTATTATTTGCACTTTTCAGATACTGGGGCAATTTGTCCCCACATGCGGCAAGACCTGGATAAAATGCAGGCTTGGACTGATAAATTATCTTGAGTTGCTGTGTCCTGAAAGAATCAAGAAGACTGATTAGGCTATAACATCCCGCATCAAAAGTTGAATTGACTGCTGTTTCTAAGCACAGACAATCCTCATGTTCACTCAAAATAATCAATTTCATTTATTTATTTTGAATTGAGTTAAGAAGAATCTGTCTGTGTTTTTCACCTTAGCTGAATATTGGAACACATCAGCTTGTTTAAATTTTGTACATTGACTTTTATAATGATTGCCAATGCCTTGCACATGTCCTTGCTCATCTCCCTTGACAGTCTCGGATAAATGCAACATAACCCTGCGGGTTCATTCATTTTAAACTCTTTCAGGGAGAGCTGGTGGTCCCCAGTGCAGTTGTTTAGCTCCAGTTACTTTCTTACTCTCTGTTCTGGTCCCTGCCTTGGTTATTAGTCTACAGTGTAGATATTTCATTTCATGTCAGTCCTACTCCCTGGACTGGATTTCATTGTCTTTATAGTTTCTGCCATTGCTCAAAATTCATTATTAGTAGGTAAATAGAGTTCTCCTCTGGTGGGTTTACTTTCAGGGTGTCTAATGTTTATATAACCCAAGGATGCACTCAGTTTCCAGCCACTCTCATGTGGTGATTTCATTCCCTATTTTATGCCTCTCCTGGTTTGAAAGGAAGCCCGATGAGATTTTGCTTTCAGACACTCCATAAATCATGCCACTTTTACCTCTTTAAGGATTCATGTTGCAGTTACCATTGGTAACCAGACCTTTCAGTCGTTGGAGGTTTTTTTTGCCATTTTGCTCCCCCCCCCCAAGTCTCTTTGTGAGTCCTTGGAAAGGGCACAAACATCTTAATGTCAGAAGTGCTGGTCTTGTCATTGTGTTAAATGCAATTCTTGGCCTGCCTGAGGAATACAAAATGTATGTGGGACCCCAGATCATGTCTGTTCCTTTGTCTTTGGTTGGGTGGTTTGAAGAGAATGCCTATTACCTTTAGGCATTGAGCTGGGGTCGTTGTTAGAAAATAGATTTCTGTGGGAAGGCTGCCACCAGGAGTTTTAATTCATGCAAACCTGTAATTTGCATTTTTAACTGTAACCCACCAATTCATGTGAGCTTTCGAACAACCCACAGCACAATGTGGTTCAAGGATTCTGAATGCTGTTCAGGAGCAACAACAGTGGAGTGCTTTAATTGCTGTTGAGTTGACAGATGGGGATTTAAAAAAAAATTGGTGCCAGTTAGTGACTCAAATGTAAGATTTAAACATGGAGGGAGGGAGCCTGACTGAGGTACTAAATCTGCATCAGTGTCTAGCAAGGAAGAAAATACTGTTCAAGTCATGGTGAAAGAGATAGAAATGGATGTTGTGTTATTGTTCTAAGGGCTGAGGATACTACTGAGCCAAGGACCAAGGTGATACCATGTCACCAAGAGCTATGAAGTCTCTCAGCAGCACCATGCCAGACTAACAATGTATATATAGATGTTTTATTTTTGCCAAGCTGCTCAGAAATGAAGCTGATGGGACTTGAAACTGGGTCTTCTGGCTCTAGAGATAGAACAGTACCACTGCATCACTAGAGCCCTCAGAGTGTCTTCGTGCATTGCTCTGTAACTGCAACTTATCAGTTTATCTGTTAACTAGACCTGTTCAAGATTTTCATTAAACCTACATGACTTACCAATCCAGTATGAGAGTGGTAAATTGGGAGTCTTTAGGAAAACAATTCAAATGTGCAGATACCAGATGGGTTAAACTTTGATAAAAAGCAGGTACTTTGTAGGCTGGCTGTACTTCATTTGCTAAGATACCAGGACCAGATATGATATATCCAAGGGTGGAAATTGAGAATGAGCCGGTCAAAGTTTTCCTATCATCCTTAGATAACATCCTGGAGAACTGCAAATGTAATGCTCTTGATTTAAAGCAAAAAAAAAATGGCCAGCACCTACAGCCCAATCAATTTAACCCATTAGAACTAGACCTTTCAGAGTTTAGAGGGTTTTTATTTTGCCTTGTTTCTCTTTTGAGAGTCCTTGGAAAGGCCACAAACATTTTAATGTCAAAAATATTGGTTTTATAATGGTAATTTGGGACAAAATTTACAGTCACAGAACAAATATGAGTTAGTTAAGGAAAGGAAACATTGATTTATTAAGGGAAATCAAAAATAACTAACTTGCTTAATTGTTTTAATAAGATAATAAAGAGTTAATGAGGATACTGTGATTAATGTGGCATACATGCACTTCCAAAAGGCATTAGGTTAAGTGCTACCTAACATGTTTACTAGCAATGTATGAAGTCATGGAATAAAAATGGCAGAAGTAGCATGAAACCGTTTTGGTGAATGATTGTTTTTCTGAACTGGAAGAAAGTTAAAGGCAGTGTCCACAAGAGCATTGTTCCAACTAAGCTGCACAGCCAGTGTAAAGTGCTATACATTGGTGAATGGCTTCTGCTTCTACAAGTCGCTGCTGCACAGGACACTTGCAGGTCTGTGCAGCAGCAAAGAAAATATCACAGAATGTTGCCCAGGAGTTAGTGTTAGGACTGGGAATTTCCTGACACACTTAGATTCCCACATGCCTTCTTAACCACCTTATCTACCTGTCCTTTTGCCTTCAAGGATCTATGGCCATCCAAACCAAGGTCCCCCTGTACTTCCAAGCGTCCTACCATTCATTGTGTACTCCCTTGCCTTGCCTCACTCAAAATGCATCAATTCACAATTTACACGAAATGTCAGCTTGCTGCCATCAGTCCTTGAAAGAGCGTATAGTATGTCACAGCAATTCAGCAATCTGCCATCCAACAGATTGCTCAGATTGCTGGGGTGCTGTCCAGTGAAGCTGGTAGTGGTTTCATGGCGAACAAGCCTGCTGTCCTCATCCCAGATGGCAATATTTGTCCTGTCGTCCCTGCCTGTCTGCCACTCTGCTCCCACTGTTGCGATTCTGTCAGTCTAGACTTCAGCAGTCCATGCCTAGAGGATGGGAACTGAAACTTTGCCTTCTTGGCCAACTGCAATGAAAGTCAGAGATAACAAGGTGTAGAGCTGGATGAACGCAGCAGGCCAAGCTGCATCAGAGGAGCAGGAAAGCTGACGTTTCGGGTCGAGACCCTTCTTCAGAAAT
>NC_063334.1:8608376-8639168 GCF_021869965.1 Rhincodon typus
CTCCTCTGATGCTGCTTGGCCTGCTGTGTTCATCCAGCTCTACACCTTGTTATCTCAGATTCTTCAGCATCGGCAGTTCCTACTATCTCTGCAATGAAAGTCAGCCATCTTTCACTCGCCATTGGTGTAGCTTTGTACAGGGGCATTGAAACAGGCAAAGGCACATGGAAAGCAAGTAACATGGGCATGCACAGGTTCAATAACTTTGTATGTATGAAAGCGTGATTAAATTTATAAATTAGGATTAGAGTGAGTATTTTGTATTGATTTCGGTCCTTGCATTGTGACCAGACAATGACAAAAGATGCGTGAAAGAGTGGAAGTAAGAAGTGGGGAACTCTTTGTGAATGGGGAATTGGGGTTGAGGTTACTGATGACACACTTGTGTTAGCTCTTCATATAAAACATGGATGAAAAAAGGGGCTGTGTGTAGGCTACAGCCTTCACTTCCTCGATCCTACCCTTTATGCTTCTCTTCCTTAGCTGCTCCCCTGACAGACGATAGCAAGCTCTGTTTCTCATGGTAGCAAGGTTGTACAGCAAGTGGCAAACTGCAATAAATTTTGACACCCACTCAACCAAATACTGTGAGCTTCCTCAAAAACAGTCAAGGCAGGAAAAGGACTGGGTAGAATTTTAACTGTGTAACACCGTTCCTGACAATCAACCAGAAATGTTTGCCATTTTTGGACTCTTGTTCTTTCCTGTTTTCCATGTGATTATCTTTAAAATTGAAACTGTTAGCAACTTCCCATGTAACACTTGCCACGTACAAAGCTTGACCTACTCTTGGGAAATAAGGCAGGGCAGGTGACTGAGGTGTCAGTGGGGAAGCACTTTGGGGCCAGTGATCATAATTCTATTAGTTATAAAATAATGATAAAAAAAGATAGACCGGATCTAAAAGTTAGAGTCCTAAATTGGATAAAGGCCAATTTTGACGGTATTAGGCAAGAACTTTCAAAAGTTGATTGGGGGTGGGGTGGATTTTTGTGGGTGCAGGGATATTTGGAAAATGGGAAACTTTCATAAATGAGATAATGAGAGTCCAGAGACAGTATGTTCCTGTTAGGGTGAAAGGCAAGGCTGGTAGGTATAGGGAATGCTGAATGACTGGAGGAATTGAGGTTTTGGTCAAGAGTAAGAAGGAAGCATATGTCAGGTACAGACAGCAGAGATCGAATGATTCCCTAGAAGAGTATAAAATGAGCAGGGGTATACTTAAGAGGGAAATCAGAAGGGCAAAAAGGGGAGATGAGATAGCTTTGGAGAATAGGGTTAAGGAGAATCCAAAGGGTTTCTACAAATACATTAATGACAAAAGTGTAACTAGGGGGAGAATAGGGCCCCTTAAAGATCAGCAAGGCCACCTATGTGTGGAAACATAGGAAATGGGGGAAGATTCAGAACAAGTATCTTGCATCAGTGTTTATTGAAGAGAAGAATATGTAAGATAGAGAACATGGGGAAATAAATAGCGACATCTTGAAAAAGTTCCATATTACAAAGGAGGGGGTGCTGGGTGTCTTAACATGCATAAAGGTGCATAAATCCCTGGGACCTGATCAGGTGTACCCTAGAACTCTGTGGGAGCTAGGGAAGTGATTGCAGGGCCCTTTGCTGAGATATTTGTATCATTGATAGCCACAGACGAGGTACTGGAAGACTGGAGGTTGGCTATCATTGTGCTACTATTTAGGAAGGGTGGTAAGGGAAAGCCAGGGAACTATAGACCAGTGAGCCTGATATCAGTGGTGGGCACATTGTTGGAGGGAATCCTGAAGGACAGAATTTACATGTATTTGGAAAGGCAAGGACTGATTAGAGATTGTCAACATGGCCTTGTGCATGGGAAATCTTGTCTCACTAACTTGATTGAGTTTTTTGAAGAAGTAATGAAGAGGATTGACGAGGGAAGAGAGGTGAATGTGATCGATATGGACTTCAGTAAGGCATTTGACAAGGCTTCTCATGGTACACTGGATAGCAAGGTTAGATCACATATAATACAGGAAGAACTAGCCACTTGGATAAGAAATAGCTTGAAGGTAGGAGACAGAGGATGGTGGTTGAGGGTTTCTTTTCAGACTAGAGGCCTGTGACCAGCGGTATGCCACAAGGATTGGTGCTGGGTCCACTGCTTTTTGTCATTTATATAAATGATTTGGATGCGAACATAGGAAATATGTTCAGTAAGTTTGAAGATGACAACAAAATTGGAGGTGTAGTGGACAGCAAAGAAGGTTACCTCAGAGTACAATGGAATCATGATCAGATGGGCCAATGCACTGAGGAGTGGCAGATGGAATTTAATTTAGATAAATGTGAGGTGCTGCATTTTGGAAAGGCAAATCAGGGCAGGACTTACATACTTAATGATAAGCTCCTGGGGAGTGTTGCTGAGCAAAGAGACCCTGGAGTGCAGGTTCATAGTTCCTTAAAAGTGGAATCGCAGGTAGATAGGATAATGAAGAAACTGTTTGGTACCCTTGCCTTTTTGGTCTATGCATTGACTATAGGAGTTGGGGGATCACATTGTAGGCCATTTTTGGAATACTGTGTGAAATTCTGGTCTGCATGCTACATGAAGGATATTGTGAAACTTGAAAGGGTTCAGAAAAGATTTACAAGGAAGTTGCCAGGGTTGGACGGTTTGAGCTATAGGGAGAGGCAGAATAGACTGGGGCTATTTTTCCTGGAGTGTTGGAGGCTGAGGGTGACCTTATAGAGGTTTATAAAATCATGAGGGGCATGGATAGGGTAAATAGACAAGGTCTTTTCCCTGGAGTGGAAGAGTCTAAAACTAGAGAGCATAGCTTTAAGGTGAGGGGGCAAGATTTAAAAGGGACCTAAGGGAAAAGTTTTTCACACAGAGGGTAGTGTTTATATGGAATAAGCTGCCGGGGAAGTGGTGGAGGCTGGTACAATTACAACATTTAAAGGGCATCTGGATCGCTATATAAGTAGGAAGGTTTAGAGGGATATGGGCCAAATTCTGACAAATGGGACTAGGTTTATTTAGGATATCTGTTGGCGTGGACCAGTTGAACCGAAGGGTCTGTTTCTGTGCTGTATATCTCTATGACTTGCCCATTCACCTCGGTACTCCTCACCGTCCAAGGCCCCAAACATTCCTTCCATGTGAAGTAGCATTTCCTTGGACTTCTTTCAATTTAGTCTGCTGCATTTGCTGTTCACAATATGGTTCCCTTTACATTGGAGGGACTAAACACAGATGTGGTGATCGCATTGTGGGACATCTTTGTCCTGTTTGTAGGAATGATCTCAACCTTCCAATTGCTTGCCATGTCCATAAACCACCTTGCTCCTGTGGTAACATTTCTCTTCTGGGCCTGCAACAGTATTCTGTTGAAGCTTGACTCAAGCTAGACAAGCAGAACCTCATTTTCCACTTAGGTGCTTTGCAGCCTTCAATGCTCTATATTCAGTACGACAACATCATAGGAAGACTCTGTACTTCATTTTTCTTACATTCCCCAACCCCAGCTGGCCATGTCTTCTTTGTGTCTTATTGGCATTGCCCTCAGGAGAGGGGAGTCATTTTCTCCTTTCCGCAGATCATATTTACACCTATTTTACACTTCTAAATCTCATTTACCACCATTATCATTGCCTTTGTCTCTTGCTCTGGGCACCTTCATAATCTGCTTCACCTCCCCCTCTGTCAGCAGCCTAAAAACACACAATTCTCTAGGTCCATCCAGTTCTGAAGAAGTCATTGTGGGGTTGTAGACTTTCTCGCTGAGCCGGTGTGTTTGAATGTAGATGTTTTGTCACCCTCCTAGGTAATATAGTCAGTGCACCTCCGGTGAGGCGTTGGTGTTCTGTCCTGCTTGTTATTTATATGCCTTAGTTTGCTGGGGTGTTTGGCATCACTTCTGGTTTTGTTTATCAGTGGTTTGAATATCGGGTCCAGCTCGATGTGTTTGTTGATTGAGTTTCGATTGGAATGCCAGGCCTCCAGGAATTCCCTGGCTTTCCTCTGTTTGGCTTGTGCTATTATGCATGTGTTGTCCCAGTCAAATTTGTGTCCTTCTTTGTCCGTGTGTATTGAGACCAATGAACACTGACCATGTTACCTAGCAGGGTGACGAAACAACTGCATTCAAACACACCGGCTCAGCGAGTAAGTCTGTAACCTCATCCACAACCCGAGCTACAAATCTTCTCAAAAACTTTCAAGAGACATACTGGATTTTAAATATTAACTCAGTTTCTCTCTCCACAGATGCTGTCTGAACTGTTGAGTTTCTCCAGCGCTCTCGATTTTATTTCAAATTTCCAGCATCCACATTATTTTGCTTTTATTTGACTCCCTCATGAGTTAATATTGTTTTACCTCAGAAACCCAATGACAGAAGCATTGAACCAGAGCCAATCTTGATATACTTTTGTGTAACTCTGTAAACAATGTTTATAAACCACATGCATTCACATTATAAGCCATGACCACAGTTTCAGCTTATATATGTTTGCAGGGAAATAAAACTCTCAAACAGCTAAACAAAGCTGACATAACTTGCCAGATTCACTATCTCTTTAAATAAAAAAAATTACAATTTATGCACAACCAACATTTCCAAATAAATTCAATTTAAAATGTCCATTTTCTGCACAAAGTATCACCCCGTGAGTTGTACCTCATTTAGGATCCTCAGCAATTTGAACACAATTTTCTATTAGTAAAGCAGACAGTTGATGAATTGCATCCAGTCATTGAGATTTATTTCTTCTTCAGCCACAAAAGTTCAATTGTGACCTTTGCTAACTTACAGTTTCCAAGGTCTCTACATTATTGCACAATGAACGACTATCCATATGACATTCAATGGGCATAATATCTTCAGTACGATTAACTAGGATGGGAGTAACATTCTCTAAAAATGATTGTTGTTTTAAAGTTATTCTTAAACAGCCCTAGTCTAAGATTGAATCTAATTTATTTAAAAAAAACCTAATTTCCAGTTTTAAGTTCTGTTCTAATCTTATTCTTATTCTCAGTAGCACATTTGTAAAATTCTACGACACTAACTTGAAAGAAATCACCAACATGCAGCATGAGATGCTTAGTTTCTCTTTATGATAACAAAGTGACCTTGGAGAGCAGGTTCATAGTTCCTTGAGAGCAGAGTCACAGGTAAACAGGATAGTGAAGAAGGCATTTGGTACGCTTGCCTTTATTGGTCAGTGCATTGAGTATAGGAATTGGGAGGTCATGTTGCGGCTGTACAGGACATTGGTTAGGCCACTTTTGGAATATTGTGTTCAATTTTGGTCTCCCTGCTATGGAAAGATGTCATTAAACTTGAAAGGGTTTAGAAAGGATTTACAACGATATTGCCAGTGTTGGAGGGTTTGAGCTATTGTGAGAAGTTGAATAGGCTAGGTCTATTTTCCCTAGTACGTCGGAGACTGAAGGGTGACCTTATAGAGGTTTATAAAATTGTGAAGGGCATGGATAGGGTGAATAGTAAGGTCTTTTCTCCAGGGTAGGGGAATCCAGAGGGCATAGGTTTAAGGTGAGAGGAGAAAGATTTAAAAGGGACCTAAGGGCAGCTTTTCCATTCAGAGAGTGGTGCGTTATGGAACTTGCTACCAGAGGAAGTGGTGGAGGCTGGTACAATAACAACATTTAAAAGACACCTTGATGGGTATATGAATAGGAAGGGTTCAGAGGGATATGGGCCAAATGCTGGCAGATGTATTTTAGTATATCTGGTCACCATGGACGAGTTGGACCAAAGGATCTGTTTCCATGCTGTACAGCTCTATGATGCGATGACTCTCTATCATGGAATTTACTCTAAATTTAATGAATTTGCAGCAAATCAGATCTCACAAAAAATTCTATACCCTAGAAACACAATTCACATATTTCTATATTTTCCATAGATTTCTGCCTGCAATTGCTGCCTCTTTGGGTGGTTCCAGCTATGAGGCAATTCACCTACAAGTTCCAACCGCTCATCGAAACACCTAGCAAATAAGCACAGTGCCCAATCATATCTAGGGCACCTCTATTCAGTTAAACAAACAGCTACCATGGTGGTACAGAAATTAGCACTGCTGCTTCACAGCACTAGGGATCCGGGTTTTATTCCAGCCTTGGGTGATTGTCTGTGTGGAGTTTGCTGTTCTCCCTGTGTCTGTTCTGGTTTCCTTTCACAGTCCAAAGATGTGCAGGTTTGGTGGTTTGGCCTTGCTAAATTGCCCCGTGTTGTCTAGGGATGTGCAAGGCTAATTGGATGAAATGTGGGGTTGTGTGGGTCTGGGTGGGATGCTCTTTGGAGGGTTGGTGCAGGCTCGACAGCCATCTTTCTGCTCTGTAGGGATTCTATAATACCAAGGCCTGGACAACATTTAGACCTTAGCTAATTTAGTGGCAGTTAACACTTGTGCCAGACACTTACCAACTCAAACAAGAGAGAATCAAGCCATTTCTTCTTGATATTCAATGGTGTTACCATTGCTAAATCCCCTAATATCACAATATATGGGGAAGACAGACCCTCAAACATCTGCGAACCACCTGTGAGAATTCACTCACAGCGCTGAACAATCAGAGAAAGCCACCCAAGTAAGTTGAATGGTTGGAAATGATGAACAACCTCTTTACTAATCATAGGTGGTTCCCTCCTCCCATTCAGGAGAGAAAAGGCCTGTATAGTTGGAGGAGCAGTGAGCAGTTGGGAAAATCAGTGCTGGCACTGAGGGAGTCTCTGGGCAAGTACCTTTTGCTGGAAGCCAGGAGACCAGTCAGGATTCCAGGGCCGAGAGCTGGGGTGGGAGGTGAGAGACGATGGAATGAGTCAGGGCCCTGTAAGGGCTGGGCATCAACACCAAGAGCTGCCATAGGCCAGAGTTCATGACCTTTTGCCGAATGGCCTTCTGCAGAGGCCAAAGGACCTTTAGTTGGATCTGGGATTTCCATTTGTTGGGGCTAGAGTAGGGGAATCTTTTGGATGAAGGCAGCGGTGGGAGACGGAGGAGAAAGAGGTGGTTGCAAGGAAAGGAAGGCACAAGAGATGTTGCGGGCGAGGTAACAGGAGGCTGCAAGAGATCTGACTGGGAAGAGGGAAGTTACAATGGAAGGGTGAGGTAGAAGAAGGGTCAGCAAGAGGTGTAAAAAGGGCGGAGCTGGCTGCAAAAAGGATGTGGAGAGAGAACAAGTTTGTAAGCTTTGAGGGTTTTTAGAGGAAGGCTTCAAAGGAGAGGCAGCAATTTTAAACCTGTTCACAAGTGAATACTCAGTTAATTGGGATCCAAGAAAGATTCAAACCACTGAGGTAGTGAATTACTTACAAATTTAGGACTGTGTGAATTCAGAGCTGTTATACCTAGAAAAATATGATGGATTCTACTGATATGAACACCGAAAATTGTTAAATTTAAATCTGAGATTGAGATCTAGGATTTAGTAAATAGGATTGTAACTGCTTGATTAAGATGTTCCAGCTTTGTGCATATATGATGGAGATGCATTAGTTGTAACCTCACCAGTCTGCAGAAGGTATGTTTAAGGTGATGGCTTTTTTTATGTTGACGTGTGTGTCAGTTATTTTTAATTATTTTATAAAATAATTCTTTAACTTTTGCCTCTTGTCTTGTACCAATTTAAAGGACTATGGTGTCTAAAAAATTAATGCATTATGGTTTTAAGATTAATGGAGAATTGATAATTATTGAGGATATTAATTAATTAAACTAATGCTGCTCCTATGTGTAAATAACCCATACGCCAACATAAATGTAGAAGATGTTGTTGCTATATGACAATATCACACAATAAATGAGTTAAAGATAATGAAAAAGTTGTTCCCAAAAATCAAAATTTCGTCCCCAAAAATCAAAAAGTAGTCCTTGAGAATAGCTCAAGAGAAGCACACCAGAAAGTAAAAATATTTTGATGCCTGATTAATATCCTAGTAATTAGGATGGATCAGAAACATAACTGGAGCAGCCATATGAAGCCTAGATGTACAAGAACATAATATAAATAGTTGACCAAACTTTTGTGGCTCTCTCACCCATGCAAAATAGGTGATAATAAGTCAGCCGCATATTTTACATCTCTCCCTATTTTACCCCCACAGACAATCAAATGGAATCACAGCAAGACCCTGAATTTTTCACTAAGTTGTGAGCTTAGCACATGTAGAGCCTGACAAACTTTGCTTTAGAGCGTTCCACTCTCTGTGGAGCTTTGTATTAGCCAATTGTTGCATCGTGAGAGCCAAACTATGCTATTGCTTGCTATGTGATGAATCTCAATAAATGACGGGACCCAGTAGTAGACATGCAATGGAAAACAATGAGGATTAAAAACTGTTTGACGTGAAGTGGATGGGGGCTGAACGGTTTGGGGACAACTTTAATCTCCTGCTTGCTTCAGTTAGAATAATTATTTCACTCTTCTAGTTATGAAGGTATTCCTCGCATTCTGGGCTGTAATGCGTGTGGTCGGCCTCATATTCCTCTTCTTTCTACAATTTTGTTTGCTCACAACATTGTCCGGGACATAACCAAGGACTATTATTGGATTAGTTACTTTCTGGTAAATGTGAAATTTGAAGCCTGCCATATAACTTCTAGCCATATGTGAACATATAGTGGAAGAATATTGATGTGAAAAGCAGCTAGACATTGATGGGGTGGGGATGGATTCTGCTGCTGGGTGTTTGAAGCTAGACCTTGACTTTGTGCAGTCATGCAAAGTGGGTGATAGTAAGTCAGTTGCATGTTTTACATCTCTCTCTGTTTTATCTCCATTGTCATTCCAGTGGAATCACAGCAAGACCCTAAATATTTCACCGAGTTGTGAGCATAGCTTACATAGAGCCTGACAAACATTGCTTTAGACCAGCAGAAAATATTGCTGTAACATATAAAGCCAGCAAGCATAGTGGCAGTACTGAATGATTTATATAGTAATCAAGCACTTGGTGTCTTAACAGTGGAGTCTTGATGCAACAGTCCATGACCTACTAATTGATTTTTTTGTGGCTTTGTCCATGAACTAAAATGAAAAAGTATAGTTGCTGTAATTGTATATTTTACTAGCATTTCCTCAATACTCTATTGGAATATAAACTGGATTTTTGTACTTAACTCCTGCAATGGGATAGAGAAAATACTGATTGAATTAAGTATTGGCTGACGAATGCAAGTAAATATAGTTCTTTCTCAGAAAGAAAACATAAAAGAGGACATTATATTTGATAAAATTATGTGTTTAAAGATTCATCCCGCACAATCCCTTGTTAGTACCTTAGAATCTGCTATTTTTCTTTCGGTAGCGTTTAATTGGGATAACTGCAAAATATTAACTCCCATTAAATAGCACGAATGACATAAAATAAACACAAAATGTGGACACAAGCAAAACTGTCCCTGAACAATTATCTTAAAAAGACTCCATTGCTTTTCATTCGTTGCTGAATTCCTTGTAGACACGGTAGCACCATTTCAAATTCCAGTCACATGTTTAAAGTTTAGGTTTGAAATGTTTTTGTGCGTTTGAATTACAGAATAGATGACTGATGTTGGAGATCACTAATTTTGTTGGAAATCCACAGCATAATCCTGATTCCAGCAGAAAATATCCTGGCAAACTATTGATATGTGAATTTTTTACATGCTGCGATGGTGGAAGAGAGAATTCTACTGCAAGTTTTATTTTTCAGAAGTTACTTTCACAAAAATACAGATAAAATATATTTCCTTCAAAGTTAAAAATCTAATCACTGCTCATCCAAACTCCAAATATTCTGATTGCATTAAAGGAATTATTGGAGACAAACCTCAAGGTCATCATTTCTCTGGATCAGTGGAGATGTGTTTGGAAAATGGTGCATTCATCAACTTGTTCATTATATGGCCATACATACTGGCCTTCAGTAAGGGCAGCTGGAGTAAAGCTGACAGTCAATGATTTATGTTAGTGATCTCAGCTGGAAAGAGGCACCTTGGTGTATGTTCCTGAGGTTTGTAAATTTCTATTTCTCTTTACCTTCTGGAGAATTGCAGCTAGTAAATTGTCAAGTAGTAAATTGCTGGGTGAATCGTTGCATTGTAAAACGCCTAGGGAATAAAATAGTTGAATTTGCAAAGTTGGTCAAAAAGCACATACTGCTGAAAGGAATCCTGAACTGCCTAACTTATAAAACATTGGGTAACCTAGGGATATTAAATGTGCATGATCAAAGTCATCTACCTCAGTGTCAGCAAATTCAAAGAATTCTTCTGTTTCCTTTTTTTTAAATTAAAATGACTAATGGATTCAGCTAAAATCCCTCGGTGTTATTTTTCTGACATTATAATCAACAAATTGAGGAATGTCTGTTTCCATAGCTTTAGGTTACAGAAAGCTCAGCAACAAAAGTAGGTTATTTGGCTTCTCAAGCCGACTTCACAATTAATTAATGGTTAATCTGCACCTTAGCTCCATTTTACCATCATAGCCCCATATCTCTTGATAGACTTCCTTCACAAATATTTATCTACCTTAGATTTGAAATCTTTAATTATCTCAGCAACCATATTTTGAAGAAAGAATTGCAAATATTGACCACATTTTAGTGTAATGCCTGATTCCTAATTTCCTGCTTAACTGGCCAAGCTATAAGTGTAAAATTATGTCCCTTATTTTTGATTTCTCCGATAGAATAAATAGTTGTAAGCGCTTCAAACTATGCAATCCAAATAATCCAATAGTGTCAAGAATGAGAAGCTATCTTGGATAAAAAGGTGGGTAATTAACCACAGTCCAAAGGGGTCTTAAAAAAACTGGCTGATCAGCTTGAGGGGCTTACTCCACATCAAGCATGCAAGGCAAGAAAGTAGGGCTCAAGTTAGCTCAACCAGATGATGTTTGAGTAGCATCATTCTGAACTATGTGCTAGACATCTAGCCTACTGAACCACCCTGGGTGAATGTTACCAAATATTTATAGCAGCGAAACCAGTCAATTGGTCCATCCACTCACTCGCCAGGACTCCTCCCCACCTCTGCCAAAGGCAACAGTTGTGCCACCCACTTTCATCTCCCTAAATACAGTCATCAAATCATACAGCACGGAAACAGACCCTTCAGTCCAACTCATCCATGCCGACCAAGTTTCCCAAACTAAACTAGTCACACTTGCCTGTCCCTCCAGTCCCGGTCATTCCTGGAGGAAAACAGCCTCCAATAGGGTCAAAGGATTCAAAACAGGAGGTCAGCCATTCAGCATTCATCTCCTAAACCAATCTCTTTTTTATGTGGAGAAAATCCTGCTTCTGACCGCTTCTAATTAGCTAACAGATTATTTCCAAGCCCCTGGTGGTTGGTATCAGTGGCTGGACTTGACTTATGTGTTGGGTCCCTCTTAATGAGAGCAATCTGTCTCAGACTGAGGCCTGCTGACAAACAGGACAAGCTTCCTTCCTTTGAGTATGTGCTAAAATGCAAGGCAAAGGAAGGAAAATGAATCTGGTGTCTCTGATTGAGAGAGCAAAGTATAAAAAGGCAAGGCAAACATGGTTCACCAGCCCAAACCCAGAGGCATGAAAGAGGGATCAACGGCTAAAAAGGCAGTAATAAATATGGCGGTTAACAAGAGGAAGGTCCTCCACATCCTTGGGGCAGGGTGTGGGAGGAGGTAGATTATCATTTCAGAAGTTGTTTATGTCTGGGTTTCTAGTTTCCACTAAACCCATGTCCAGGTATGAGTAAAAGTTGCATTGATGTGTTAGAATGGCCACCTCAGTGTATCACTGAGGGCGAGCCAGGTGTAGAGGATTATGGAGACTCTGTACCGTTTGGCATGAGGCACTTATGAAGCTCTCACCATCACTTACCAAAGGGAGACCAAAGGCCTCAGTTGAAGGAAGCATAGGCCACTTTTATAATTTCCCTTGATCAGGGCCAGCTGTGGATGGGGGACAGACCATACCGAAGATACTCTGTCGCTTTGTTCCTGCTCACCCTCTATTGGTGCAGATGCGTATGCACTTTGGTGGGTTCGTTGCCTTTGTAAAATTGGTGGCAAAATCTGTTGGCCACTTCAGACTTGCACAGAAGAGGAAGTGGAGCAGTGACAGCTTTGGCCATTTCATCTGAGAGGCCTGAGGAGAGGCCCAGTGATGCTCAGCTCCATGCAGATTGTGGGCCTCAGATTTCACTGGCAACGTACTGAGAACCAGCTGATTTGTCAAATTTGGGAAGATCTGCTGCAATTTCTAGCGACAGTGCAGACCTGTGTGCAAACATAGAGGAGTCCATATGAGTGTCTCCATTTCTCTGACCACTGAACTCAGTACATTCTCCATGAGAGTAGCAACCCTACTAGAGAGAGAGAGAGAGAAACACACACATGAGGAATGGTGCTTGGTGATTGTTGAGTTTGTGAGGAGATGTGCAAATGTTGGCTTCAGCAATGGGACTCAGTGGAGTGCTGGGTGAGTGTAATGGACCTGGCATACATCTCCCCTTTGCCAGGAGATTAACCAATTCAGGTGACCACAGGGATTAATATGAGCCTTGAAGGGCAGGAGAGGGACAGGCTTCAGGGAATGGGGCACTTCCACTGTTGACATTACATTCTCAGTCACATTAATGGCTACACAAACTCTGGATCTCACTCTGATTACTCACGAGGTAAAGACAGAATATAGGCCCAAATCTCTGGAGGCTCAGTGAGGCTCTGCCTCCCTGAGGATGTAGGCCATAGCATCTAGCGCACTGAGTATTCACTCATGGCCCTGAGCATCTTTGGCTGGACTTGCATTTATTGTCCATCCCTAGTTGCCCTTGAGAAGGTGATAGTAAGCTGCCTCTTGAACCACTGCAGTCCACGTGGTGGAGATATGCTCACATTATTGTTAGGGAGGGAGTTCCAGGGCTTTGACCTGATGACAGTAAAGAAATGGCGATATAGTTTCAATCAGGAAGTTTCAATCGTGGCTTGAAGGGAAAATTGCATGGGCTGGTCTTCACATGTATCTGCTACTCTTTTCCTTCTATGTGGCACAGGTTGTGTGTTTTGGAAGCTGTTGTCTAAAGGAGCCTTGGTGAGTTGGTGAAGTGCTGCTCCTGGGTGTCAGTGCCAGACGGGCCTGAATGTTTGTGGATGTGGTGCTGATCAAACGGGCTGCTTTGTCCTGGATGGTGTCAAGCTGCTTGAGTGTTGTAGGGCTGCACTCATCCAGGCAAGTGGGGAGTATTCCATCACACTCCTAACTTGTGCCTTGAGCCGGTGGACAGACTTTGGGGATTCAGAAATTCCCAGTTCTTGATCAGTTTTTGTAGCCATTGAATTTCGTTGGCTGATCCAATGTAGTTTTGGTTAATGATAACCTACAGGATGTTGATAGTGAGGGATTCAGTGATGGGATTGCTATTGGATGTTAAAGACCAATGCTTGGATTCTTTCTTGCTGGAGGTGGTCATTGCCTGGCATTTGGGTGGATGCATATGTTACTTATCATTTATCAGTCCAAGCCTGAGTGTTGTCCATGTTTTGTTGTATTTGGAATGGACTGCTTCAGTATCTAAGGAGTCGCAAATGGTGCTGAACATTGTGCAATCATCAGTGAACGTCCCCATTTCTGACCTTATGATGGAGGAAAGGTCACTAATGAAGCAGCTGAAGATGGCTGGCCCTAGGATACTACCCTGGAGAACTCTTGCAGAGATGAGCTGTAGATGAGATAACTGACCTGGTAAACTAGTTAGTGGGCAGCACAGTAGCTCTACAGTTGTTAGCACTGCAGCCTTACAGTGCCGGGGACCCGGATTTGATTCCACCCTTGGTTGACAGTGTGGAATTTGCACATTCTCCCCATGTCTGCGTAGGTTTCCTCTGGGTGCGCCAGTTTCCTCCCACAGTCCAAAGACGTGCAAGTTTTATTGATTGGTCATGCTAAAGACCCCATGCAGGGATACAGGGATGGGATGGGGGAGTGGCTCTGGGTGGGATGCTGTCTGGAGGATTAATGCAGACCTGATGGGCCAAATGGCCTCTTTCTTTACTGTAGGGATTCTATGACCTCCAGTAGCCATGACCATCTTCCTATGTGCCAGGCATGACTCCACCTAGCAGAGAGTTTCCTCCTGATTTCCATTGATTCCACTTTTGCTATGGCTCCTTGCTGCCACACTCGGTGAAATGTAGTCTGGGTGTCAAGTGCAGTCACCCTCACTCCTAGGTTTAGCTTTTTTGTCCATGCTTGGACCAAGGCTGTAATGAAGCCAGGAGCTGAGCAGTCCTGGCGGAACACAAACTGAACATCCAAGAGGAGGCCATTCCTGAGTACATGCACTGTCAACTTACATCACCGTGCTGATGATCGAGTGTGTATCATTGGAATGGTTATCGTCTGGGGTGCAGCAGCGAGGCAACACAGCATCCTGGAGTCACACTGATAGCTGCAGAGATTCTTACCTGTTCCCCTAGCTTGCAATCTCTTTTCAGGATTGCATTTTCACTCTGCTTCCTCCCGTCTTGTAGCTGAGCTACCTGTGGTACCATGTGTTTAGCTCTTGTTCACACTTGCAAAGATCCATCACCTTCACCAATTTCCAGAATGGAAAACAGGTTAGTGAGCGTGACCTCTGGGGTCTCCTACATTACCTGTTTCTCCTGGATTGCTGAGTTGTTTCCCATTCCTTATTTGCCTGTTTGCCCTTTAATTGTGGTGTGATAAGCTGTCTGAACAGGCTATTCACATAGTTCTCTACATTGAGAATGAACCTCAGTGACTCTGGCTGATGCTCTGAAACCTGGAGTGTAAGCTCGTGTAGCTGGAGACTCTTGTGCAAGCGCTTATCGAGGTCATGAGAAGTGTCCATGAGTCTCCATGTTTCTTAGGGTGGGCATTCCACTTTGACAGGCTGCTCTGCCATACTTTCACTCATAATTTTACATCACTTAATTTACTGTAAAATTAGTTACTTCAATTTACTTCAAACTTTCCTGTGTAATATTAACAAGAAAACTGGTGATTAATAGAAAGTAGAAAATTTTCACCATTGCTCACAAATCAGCTCCCTCTCTTGCACCTATAAACTCTAACTTTCCTTGTGCTCATTTAGAAATTTACATTTTCCAGAATTATTGGATTTGAAGCGCAGTACGTTTTTGATGTTTTTCTCCATTCCTCGGTTGTTCTATCTGGTCTCACACTCTCAACCCGCACCTTTTTGTGCTGCTGACCCTTTCTCTCTTTGCAGCCCCTGACTGGCTTGATCTTTAGACAACTTGGTTTATTGGCCAGCCTGCTTCATGGTACTTGTGACTTGCTTTATTCACCAAGGGATTGCTGACTGTCCAGCTACATGGATGTCTAAATGATCCCAGGAACCATCCATTGGTGAAAATGCTGAGCGCCAATGGCACCTTTAAGACAACATTCACTGTTGGTGGGGGGGGGGGAGGGGGGGAAGTGGGGGGGGGGTGGGGGTGGGGGGGGGGGGGGGGCAGGTGCTGCCGCCACCACTTCCTAGCAACCTCAACTCCCATTCTAGTATTTCACAGAGCTTGACAACCAGCTCCCTGAACAGGCACAGTCTGCCTAGGCATTGGCATTATGAGATGTCAAAAAAGTTGAGATCCTGCAGCTTTAGCTACCAGACTGCCCTCATCGCCCAATATGTTCACCTTGTCCATCTTTAATGGCTTCCTTTAACTGCGTGCTTCCCCTACAGTTGTGCAACTGCATCACATGGCTGCTTACCTATCCCTGGGCTATTTCAATTACAGCCAGAGAACCCTAACCTTATCATGAGATGGAGCCTTCAATGTTTTGACCCCGAAATTGTGTTCTGCCTCCAATGGCTATTTAGGACCTAGGAGCATCTTTCAGTATCGGCAGACATTGTAAGAACTGCAGATGCTGGAGTCAGAGATAACACAGTGTGGAGCTGGAGGAACACAGCAGGCCAGGCAGCATCAGAGGAGCTGGAAAGTTGACGTTTCAGGTTGGGAGCCTTCTCTGAAGACCATTTTCTGAAGAAGGGTCCCGACCCAAAATGATAACTTTCCTGCTCCTCTGATGCTGCTTGGCCTGCTGTGTGCAGGACACATGCTGCAAACAGGTTCATTGACCTGCTCTATATCTTCTGTATCAGCTACCACACTGTTGTGGTAAGTAAGCTGACCAAAGTTACTGTAACCTCCAGACTCAGAGACGAATGTGTTATCAATGAATCACACTGTCATCCAAGAGCTAACAAGCTCTGGAATTTACAACTTGAAGTGAAATGGCTTTAGTAAACCATTGTTTCTCATAGGAATCAATATTAAAATCTGAGACAGGTTCCTTCAGACATTTGTTTCCTTGCTAAATCTAATATACAATTTGAAATCGTGTACCATGAGTGTGGAATGCACAGCACTGTGCATTCCTAGCTGAAATAATAAAGGCAAGCTGGGACCATGAAAACAATGTTAAAACAATATGATGTTAAGCGGGGCAACTTAAAGGAAAGACTTAGTACTCTGGTTTCCCTCTCCTTAATACTTTTTCCGCCATTCTTCGCTGGTTTTTAATTTCTGAACAACCTTCTGACCTACCATGAAGCTCTGCCAAATTATACAACTTTTCCTTCAAACTGACACTATTGTTAACTTTTTTAATTAGCCATAGATTGTGCATTCTATTTGTAGATTCTTTCTCACTTTGCTGAACATTATGAAATATCTCAAAATGCTGCCACTGTGTTTGCACTAACCCACACTTTAACCCACTTTCCCGGTTTCCCTTAGCCAGCTCCATCTTCACCCTTGCCTTTATTAAGACTTTAAAACACTGGTTTTAGACACATTCTTCCCCAAACTAAATGTGAAATTTAATCACATTATGATCACTGCTACCTAGAAGCTGCTTTACTATGAGGTAATTGATTCATCTGGTCATACTGGTCACGAGGTCTAGGATAGCCTACTCCTAGGTTGACTCTAGAATGTGCTGCTCTAAGCAGTACAGCAACTTGCACTATACAAGTGAGGTGGGCTCTGTCTTCCCTCTATGCTACACCGCTCCAGCAGAGTTCCCTAGTGGATTCTGCACTGCTGACTTCTTTGACAACCAGACTCAGAAGACACTAATAGAAATGTGCACAGCATCGTGTTGGGGAGTTTATGAGGGAAGAGGTAATCCAACTATCAAAGCCACTGTTTGGAAGATCCAGAACAAATAAGTAACTGTCAATTTTAGAAGTGTTTATGGTTGTGGGACTTGCTTTGAAGACGTAAACTTACAGTTTCAATATAAGTTAAAATTACATTTCAATTGCATAATATTTCATTCAAAATCTAAAACAATTTTAGGATATTTTCATTCGGATGCAATAAACCAGTGTGTTCTGTTTTGATTTTCTTAACACTTCTCAAGACATGATATGCAGCATGGTGTTACACATAACCAGCACATTCACTTTAAAAAGAGGCACTACTTTAAGTGGACATTTGAAAGCAGGTTGGCTAAACAATTCCCACATACAAAGGTGCCCAACTGAATGCTGTCCACTACAATCAGTGGCCTTTCATTTGTAGGAAAGGTTCAACTGATTAGCTACTTGCCAGTCAAACTACGCATACAAATGCATTAAACTAAGTAACAAGACATACAAATGACAGAAACAATTATTAATTACGCGTTATCATTCAAATCTGGCCAACATATGAGATTTTTGTGGAAAAAATGAAACTTAAGACTACAAAGTTTAAGCAGTACATTGAAGACAGCTAATTTACTTTTCGCTGATGGAAATAAATTCAATTCTTTTCATAATTTCAAGTTTGTGAATGCCTTGTTATCATCACTATCATTCTTCTTTGACTTTAAAATCTTTAGGCACTTAAAAGGTGCTTAAATGATATTCTAAATATGACTCTACTAATGAGGTTGGCTGAGTTAAAATAAGCTACTTTGACTTGCAGCCAATTTTCTGTGGGATGAGCCTGGTACTTGAAAGCTCTTGATAACAGCTTCATGTTGACAGGATACTTTCAGTGAAAGATCAATAATCCCACCTAAAACCTTTTCCTTTTTTCAACTTTGTTAATGGATTGCAAACTAAATCCATTATTTATGTATGTTTTCACATTTCCTGTTCCATTAACCATTTCTCACCCTGCTCACTTAATTGATTTATATAACTTTGATCAGTTTGCTACCCGTCTCCATTATCTGAGTTTGGGATGATTGTCAAATGTTATAATATTTGTTAGAGGGATCTTACTCTGCAATGATGGTCATTAGTATAAAATACTAAAGTAAATCTTCCTCAATTCTAATCCAGTAATGAAAATCCCACACTCTAACCCTAAAGGTGAAACCCCCTTAAATACTGATGCACTTTAAATGTGGGTAATAGTTGTACACTTGGCAGAGAGAACAGAAAACCTGAATCTTATTTAAATGATGTGAGAAATCCATAATGCTGCAGCCCAGAATGATTTTTTAAAAAAAAATTAAAAAAAAATCATTCATAGGTTGTGGTTGTCATGGACTGTTCCAGCATTTATTACCCATCCCTGAGTCCCCTTGAGATGTTGGTGGTGAGCTGCCTTCTTGAACCACTGCAGTTCTTTGATTCGGTTTTTGATTTGATTTGATTTATTATTGTCGCACGTACAGTGAAAAGTTTTGTTTTGCTTGTAGTACAGGCAGCTCATACATACAAAGTACATAAAGGTAATAGAACAGAGTGAGTAATACAATGTTATGGCTGCAAGATGATCACAGAAGGTGCACAAAGAATGAGATCAACATTAAATTTAAAATTTGAGAGGTCTGTTCAGAAGCCTAATAACAGTAGGGAAGAAGCTGCTCTTCAATCTGTTGGTACGAGTGTTTAAGCTTTTGTATCTTTGGAACAGAAGAGGTTGGAAAGGATTTTAACTGGGGTAGGAGGGGTCTTTGATTTTGTTGGTTGCCTTTCCAAGGCAGCAAGAAGTATAGATGGATGTACATCTTGGGATGTAGGAACACCCACAATGCTGTTAGGAAGGGAATTCCAGTATTTTGACCAAGTGACACTGAAGAAATGGTGATATAGTTCCAACTGTAGCTTAGAGGGGAACTTGCAAGTGATAATGTTCTCATGCATCTGCTGCCCTTGATGTTTTTAGAACAGGTTATAGGTTTGGAGTATGCTGTTCGAGGAGCCTTGGTGAGTTACTGCAGTGCATTTTGTAGAGAAGACTGTGAGATATAAAAGCAGAAATAGCCTATTGGTCCCATTGAGTCTGCTCTGTCATTCAGAGAGATCATGGCTGATCTTACATTCCTTAGCTCCATTTTCCTGCCTTTTTCCCATAACCCTTGATTGCCTTACTAATTGAAAATCTGTCTATGCCTTGAATTACTTAATAGCCCAACCTCAACAGCCAGTGTGGTAAAGAAATTCACAGATTTTCTATTCTCTGAGAGAAGAGAATTTTTCTTACATTAATGTGCCTTTTTTATGCCAGTTTGTGAGAACATTGCCTGGCTTTGCACAGGATGTTTTGCAAAATTCCTGTACCCTGTTCTATTTTCAGTCTCTAAGGTTTTATAGCATAATGTTACTGCTAACAACTGGGCTTCTACATCAGTGGCCTCTGCGAGGCCTCCGATTTTTATTTAACTTTGATCTGTTCAATCGCTTCCTTTGATGCTTGAATTTCAGCTTTGCCAAGTCTTCCTGTATCTCTAAAAATCCTGTAGTTTGATCCTGATGAGGCTCCATGCAGTTTTCAACAGCCGTTTCTGCAGCTCAGTAATTTCTGAACATTGAATATTGGCACGATCGGATTGAATTTATGTGAGAAATCACATGACACCAGGTTATAGTCCAACAGATTGATTTGAAAACACAAGCTTTTGGAGCCTTGCTCTTTCTTCAGGTGTTAGTGACAGAGGTGGCATCGACACAGAATTTATAAGTAAAAGGTCAAAGGCCATCATCCTGTCTGCACGAAGCTTCAACATCTAACAATCGGAATTGAAATGTTAAAACCTCTTGCATGCATGATTGAAAATCTCTTTCTCTAACTCCCTTATCTGAGATCTCTGATGTTGTGGTGACTTTGCTGGCTGTTGAAACTTTTGAAGATTTGCTTGTTTCTATTTATGATTGAACTAGCGTGAGTTTTCTTGCTTTCCTGTGGTAATCCAGTCTTCCACGGTTGGGGGAGTTTCTTCAGCTAACTGTGTCTACAGTTACTGAATGTCCTTGGTAGGTGCTGTGGAATAAGTAGATAAGTTTATCGCTTCCTCACCTTTTCCCACAAAGAGATGACCGTCCTTAAAAAAAGACAGCAAGACAATGTGAACTGGGCTGCCTCTAAGAATGCTGGAAGATGTAAGGACTCTCCCTCCACTAAATGAATCACATATGTGGTGGGCTTTTTCTCTGTCCCTGTGCCCTAAACACTGTCTTGTAGCTGGTCACCTTTGTTTTCAGTACCTTTTTACCCTAATAATTGTAGCTTCTACTTTGAGAGATGTGAAAGCTTTGTATTGCATGTTTGAAGTCTTAAGGTTGTTTGTAGTGAAGCATGGTTACCAGTGCACTTAGTCGAGTTCAATGTTCTCAGTGTTTGCTAACCAAAAATATTCAAAGTTACAAGCAGTCCTCCTTAATAAAGAGTGGCAATGATCAGAATGACATACAGCTTACTTGTCAGTATCAATGATATCTACACAGCTGAATGCATCTTGCGGGAAGTCATATGCCTCCTGTGGGCCTGCCACATTCCCCAAGAAAAAAACAATTGGTGCTCCTCAGCAGCCTGGAACGCCTGAGCACTTCCAGATGGCTGCAGTCTGATGTTTTCTGTACTGACAATGCTGTTCTGTACTGGTCACTTTCAGCACTCCTGACAACCCTCCCCATAATGCTGCCTGAGTAAAAGAAAAACAAATTTTCCTATACGTTTTGAAAAGGCAATAAAAACTTAAGATATCAAACATACACAAACGTGGGTAAGAAGCTAAGAAAGAAGTGGGGGAGGTGCCCACACAGAAAAAAAGGTAAATGAAACTGTAATTTAAAGCTCATAGAGACCTTGAGGTGTTAGATTTCTATCATGTGTCCCCTGCTGTTTATCTGTTGTCTTGTTTCTTCAACAGTAGCAAAGTTTGTGGATCTTGAGTTGCTGTTCCATGTTGCTTTATCACTCTGCACTGGTTTTGAGATTGAGAGAGACAGCAGAGAATGTCTCAGCCAGTTATTGCTTGTAAATCAGCTTTTGCTCATCTCTACTGCTTAGAAATGAACCTATTGTTGGATCTGGAGCTGAGAAATGAAGTGGACTCAGTGTTTGTCAGAAACCTATACGTCGACAGGTATATTCCTGAGTTTGCTCCTTGTGCTTCCAAGCTGGCTAACTGGCAGGTGAGCCTTTCATCGTCCAATATGTGGAATTGTCATACACATAAGAATTTAGGGGGATTCAAGTCTCTTGATTGTCTAGTTTCACTGTCTTTGCAAGTAATTTCAATGCAGACGGTTTTTGTAAAACACACCCTGGTTTCACAAAGTTTGCTTCAGTATGCGCTCAGCTCACCACAGCAGCCATTTTAAGTCAGTATTTGTCTTTCTTAAAAGTCATTTTAGTTCATGAAGGCCACTGGTATTAGTCCATTTTCACTACTATTGTGAGGTAATTAAATATTCTTGTCTTGTATAGTGCTTCTGACCTTACATCACACTCTTTATGACCAATTGGACCCATTTCATTTCTTGTTGCACATTTCCTATTTACACGCCAGTAGAAGGTTTTTGGGGAATCTATTTCTTGTTACACATTTACTACTTACATGCTAGAAGATTTTTGGGGAATCCTTTTATGCTGACTGCCATTCTAATATCAAAGTCTTTTTTTTTTAACCACTCTTATTTTTCCCTTCGCTAACTCCTTGTCTTGTTATATGTGAACTAGTTCTCACTTAAAAAATTCACCTGACATGCATCATACACCTTTTCTTTTTGTTTCATCACATTCTCTGTCTCCCTTGTGATTAAAGGAGCTTTCTTTGCAAGGGTGAAAAGTATCTCTTCAAAGGAAAGTATTTCCTCATTGTTTTGCTTTAGCTATTCCTTCAGATTTTTGATTCTTTTTACACAGGTTGGATCCTTTATCCAATCCATTGAAATTTGCCCAATTTGAACATTCTACTTTTGATTGTTCCTTGCTTTTTTCCATTAACAATTCTAAGTTTTAGATTCAATGATCACCTCTGAGCCAAGTGTTTCACCACAGGAACTTATTCCATCTGGCCCACCTCATTTCCCAGCTCCAGGTCTATCAATGCCCGTTTTCTAATTGTCCAAGAACATACTCTCCAGAATGTACTTTAAACGTTCCTCCCCCCTTTACCATTATCCCAATCGATATGTGGGTAATAAAAATCTCCCAATATCACCACTCTACTGTTCTTGCACACTATTATGATTTGTCTGCAGATTTGCTTCTTTTCTCTCTCTCACTATGTGGAGGTAAGCATAATAGCTCAGTAGTGTGATCATACCCTCCTTGCTTCTCAATTCTAGCCAGATACATTCTATCCATGTCCTCTCAGTGACTTCTCTCTGTCTAATACTCCGGCATCTTCCCTAATCAGTGCTGCCACCTTACCTGCCATATGTCCTTTCCTTCGGTTTTCTGAACATTTTATGCTCTTTAATATTAAGCACCATTTTAAACCATGTTTCCAGTGCACGTAGCTCGTCAACATAATTTGCTACACATGTATGTTTCAATACATGCATTATAAACCTATCTACTATAGTAGATTCCTTCATTTGTACTGTTCAACACACTCACTTCACACACTTCAGTCCTCTCTTCTACTTCTATACTCTGGTATCCAGCACCTTTGCCAAATTAGTTTAAATCATTTGTAATAACATAAGCGAACCTCGCGTCGGGCTATTAGTTCTAGTTCTATTGGGCAGCAACCTTTTGAACACGTTCCTCTTTCTGCAGAACAGGTCCCAAATGTTCCAAGAATCTGAAACCCTTCCTCTTGCATCATGTCTTATGCCACACATCGATCCTCCCTGTCTTCCTATTTTTACTTTGTTCAGTCCATTTCCACGGTCACATCACAGTTGAAGAATGCTGTCATTATATCAGCTGTCAGAAGAGGGCGCAGCACAACACCAGCATCAACAACAACTTGTGTGATATAACACCTCCAGCATAATGAAACATCCAGTGTGCTTCTCAAGGTAATTAGAAAAACAAAATATGACAGTGAGGAAATATTATGCTAATTGAGAAATAGCTTGGTCAAAACAATAGGCTTTAAGGAGTACCTTATAAAGGCAAATGAGGTTGAGAAGTGGAGAGTTAAATATTGCGGTTGGGATTGATTAATGTCAACTGTTCTTCTCTAGATTTAAAAGAAAGTATGAAACTAACAATAGCTTACATTGATGAAGCTTTGATGAAGCAACATGTCGTACAGGGCTTCACAGGGATATAATCTCAAATAAATTGACAGCCAACTAAAGAAAGTAATATTGGGTAGGATTTTTCAGATGGTGGAGCTTCCTGTCTCACCACCCAAAGAGTTGGAGGGAAAGAGATCCTCTCCGCCACTGCTGTGATGTTGCTATTGAGCATTTGGTGGTACATTTATTGGCTATAAGTGAGACAACTGCCCCCCTCTGGAGTGGAGGTCCCACCTTACAGAACCATCGGCCAGCTGCCAGGAATGCTGGGACTACCACTAGACTCTGAAGAGGAGATAAATGGCAACTGAACTTCAGGAAATGGCAGCGTATTGTAGGGCCTGACTGACAAGCCCGCTGGTGAGGCAAATGAGGCGACTGGGAGCGGACGTGAGAGGCTAGCAGGATGGGGGATGGCAGGGTGGGTTAAAGTGGGGTATGTGGCCTTTGTTGAGCGGTGCCTCAAATGGAGATCTGACGAAAGGAGGTCAGGCTGAGGTCAGGCCATGCACCTAAAGCTTGCAGGCCACCCACTTCAGGTGGGTTTCCCTGTGCTGTGGGTGAAATAGTGAAGGAGAAGAAGTGATGGAATACAGCTGGGGTGGAGATGAAAGGGGGGGTGTTCTGCTGGTGGCATGAGCTGCCTACCTTAATTGGTCCGAGGCAGGCAGGCTGTGGTGTGCCTCCAATGCCTCTCTATAGGGTGGAAAGGGGTAGGTAGCAGGCCACTTGCTGCATTTTACACACCCTCCCCCTCTGTAAACGTTGGCTGGAGAACTATATTGTTCTTCGTATTTGAGTACGTGAGCGAAACGTTAACCTATAGAGGTTAAAAAGGAGGAGGGAAAGGCCAAGAGGTTTAGAGAGACAGTTCCTGAACTTGTGCTATTGACAGATGAAGGTGGGATAAAGGGAGGAGTAGAGGGGAATGGGAGGGGTAGGAGAGGGTGTGAGGGTCTGGTTGTGGCATACAAGAGGCCAGGATGAGTCGAATGTAGAGTTCTCAGAGACCTGCAGGGCTGGAAATTCTTGCTTAGTGATGGATGGTTGAAACGATAGAAGGATTTGAGCAAGAAAGTGATGATTTTAAAATCAACACGTGCAGGAACGAGAGTCAATGAGTACTCAGGTGGGCTAGGTGACTGGGACCTGGAGTGAGATAGGATAAAAACAGCAGCGTTTCGGATGGGTTTAACTTTATGCCGAGTGGAAGATTTGAAAATATGTAAGTATAGTATCAAAACTCCTAATACCTCACATGCTGATGACCTAGTGGTATTATAACTTGACTACAAATCCAGAGACCAGGGTAATGTTCCAGGGACCTGGGTTTGAATCCTGCCATAAATTCAATTAAAAAAAAAACTGGAATTAATTGTCAAATGATGACCATGGAAACTGTTGTTGATTGTTGGGAAAAACCCATCTGGTTCACCAATGCTCTTCAGGGAAACAAAACTTGACCTAAGGGACATCCTTACCTGATATGGCCTATATGTGACTCCAGACCCACAGCAATGTGATTGACTTTTAACTAACCCTCTGGGCAGTTAGCGATGGATGCCCACAGTGTGTGAACGAATGAATAAAAACCTCATGTTAATGTGTTGAAATATCCCACTCTCTAATTAACGAAATGCTGTCATGCATCAATGTTACTAACTAACCTTAATGAAAATCGTGCTGTGATACCACCCCATTGGCCACTATTTGGTATTTGCTTCATGAATCAATGCAATGTTGATAGAAAACCCACTGGAAAATTGCCAGAATGCAACTTTATGAGGTGTCTTATACATTTCTTTAAAACTTTCTTTATTTTAATGGTGTAAATCAGCACAGCACAGTACTAAACCTGTCGCAACATATACTTACAAAATATTATTCAGCCTGTTAGCCTAGCTTTAAGTAGGCAGAATTCCACAAAGTGAATCAACTGTCAACCTGACACACTTTCTGAAGTTGAATAAAATCAGCTTTGGGATTAATTAAGTAAAACAAATGTAAAAATAAGCTATGAGGGGGACTAATTATAGAGACTGAGACAGTGCAAAAAAGCACAAGGTGTGGTGGATGAAATTCTATTCCCACAGATAGTCTGAAAGGTTGAGATGAGGGAGGGATGATTATTTAATATAATTACACAGGTGCTGTAGCATCACGCAGTGCGTACTAACTAAAGTCTCCCTCCTGCAAAATGACAGCATGTGCTGAAATCTGCATATCGGATTCACTTCCTTTTGGTTCCAGTATGTGCATGTATGTACGTACCTTACATGGGCAACCATCAATTTCACCTCCAGATATGAAAATGTACTTGTAATTTCAAATACATTTGCTGTGGAAGTAGAAAAAGGAAACATTTTATTTTCTGTCAGCTATGAAAAGATTGACAGTGTGCGTACTTTTAGGTGGGACATCGAATCCTGGTGGTTGCTCATGTTTTCACTATTCCATACACCTTTGAGGATTTGTTTAAAACTGATTCTTGGAATATGGCTGTGCTCAGTATTTATTGATATTCAGTTGCCCTAAGTCTTCTTCTTGAACTCCTGCAGCCCTTTGTAGCAGTTTCTGTATGGATAACAGAATGGGCACCAGGCCAGAATACAGAGCAGTTAAAAGTCATGTGGTGACCAGGCTGAATAAGGCTGAAAAGTTTCTTTCCTCGAAGAACAGCAGTAAACTAATTGGGTTTTTGCGAAAATCTGACAAGCTCATTGTCACTTTCTCAGATTCCAGCTCTTTACTTCCAGAGTTTTAAAGCTGATTCCAAACTCTGAAAACCATAGGAAAACTCATACTATCTAGATTACTTGCCCAGTAACATAACCAATGCATTATCGTACTGCATGATCTATTGCCTCTTACTTGCATGAACTGATTTGCTAAATGGAGCCAGCTCCACAATTTGCCTTCTGAGCTTTGTCATTCACCCACTTACAGATCATGACAATTTCCCCCGGAGATGGACTGTGAACTTCAGACAGGTATGTGAATGAGAACAATCTCCCCAGTTGGACTTAGAAAACCTTCTGCTGTCCTCAATTCCAGCTGACAAAACTAACTGGTGATTGGTTTTATCCATGGGTCAGTGGTAGTGTACTTCATTGTGAAAAATCAGTACGGTTGTGATTCCAGAAACATAATTCCAGCGCATAATTTTGGTTGACTCTTCACTGTGATACTGAGGGAGTGTTGCATTATTGCAGGTGGATAGGATTTCAAATTGAAACCCTGTCAGAGAAGAGGGGGATTCATCCTGGTGAGCCAATCAATAATTATCCCTAAATATTGTGACTAAAAACAGAAAATTGGGCCATTTCTCTCATTACACTTATTGGGATCTTGCTGTGCACATATCACTTGCCATTGTTCCTGTATTACAATCCTGGCTGCACTTCAAATCTCATTCATGAATGAAAAGAATATTTGAAAGTCCCAAAGTTGGGAAAGATGATATATAAGTGGAAGTGCTGTCTTTCTTTTCCTGCAAGTATTATAGAATGTTGGGTGTCCTTCTTTCCTGGAGTGGA
The DNA here is from genome assembly GCF_021869965.1 of Rhincodon typus. Lineage (NCBI taxonomy): Eukaryota > Metazoa > Chordata > Chondrichthyes > Orectolobiformes > Rhincodontidae > Rhincodon > Rhincodon typus. The sequence continues at coordinate 8,635,361 of NC_063334.1, forward strand.
AATGTAGCTTTGTTTTGCTGGCAACAGTTCAAAGTCAATGTTGACCAAAGCTGGAGGGATTGTGGTTCTAGTGAGCTAGACACCATTGAATGACCTGCAGTCAAATTTCTTTGCAGGCAAATGAAGAAAAAAAAACTATGTAATTGCTTTCTCTCAGAATGGTTGCAAAACCAATTTTAGTATTGTATGGTCATAAAGTATGAACATAAAATTACTCATTTACAATCATAAAGGATTTGGTACATTTAATTTAAGAATTGCAATGAGATTAATGGGAGAATGAATCTTATCTTGGTTCAAAAAGCTAGATGGTTTGAATTCTATTCCTCTTACTTCTCGGCCAGAATGTTTTTAACCCTCTTAAGTGCAAATGGAGCTGATGGTAATTTCTGGTCATTGATTAGACAGAAGTACAGTGTTCAATATTCACAATTGATCAACTTGGATTGAATCAATTCACAAAGCTTAAAACAAGGTTGAAAAAACACTAGAAACAGAGTTTGATTGAGAAAATACCTTCTTTTTGAGGAACAGAACAAGTGTCTACTTCCTACCATCAGAAAGCTATTTTCTAATCAATAACACTCTTGTTTATTATGCGTATGGACTTCTAAAATCTGTCTCCCCAAAGATGTCAATTTGGAGACTATTCAGTTCCTGACATTGATTATTGAGCTTTGCTTTCTGTTGAGTTTGACAATTTTCCAACAATGTGATGTCAAAATATTACAATTTATTACTGTGAATCTTAAGTAGCAGAGAGTGAGATTTCTTACAACATAGATATAGGCGCCCAGATACAGAAAAACTGAGATTGTTAAAGAAATGCCAACCCAACAGGATAAAGCGGATCTGCTACCTCATCTCAGATTTTAAATTTACTCTCATCGGATTTTCCCAACTTCACAGGCAAGATATCTCCACTGAGAGATTCCTCAATAAAGATGTTGCCTCCTCTAAGGAGGCCACGAGACCATGGTGATCTTTGATTCTGTCAGGCAGGTTCTGACAGCAAAGTCTTGACTACTACAATTACTTGAGTCCTGGTAAGTGGTACTAACTTGAAGTAGATAATGTTGCAGAATGGCCTAGGCATGTGTCCTTTGCAAGATGAAATACCAATTGCTTTTGGTTTGAAATGCCTGTGCAAACCCATCCATGCTGGCCATCTATTCCAATATAAAGCGGTTGATCTTAGCTTTGTTATTTGGTTCACACATACTTATTTGGCAAGAAAGTCGCCGTTGAAACATTTCATAAGCCATCTGAAATGACAAGCTGCAAACTTCTAATAAGGGTACCACCATGTGTGCAGCCCTGGCCAAATTACAAGGACAAGGCTGTGAAGTGAAATACAAGGTAGGGACCAAGACAATAACAAAATTTGTTGGAGAAACACAGCAGTGCGCTTTATAGCTTTCAGAAGTCAACATTGATTTCACTCAGCTCTGGACCACGAATGCTGTCCCTCACTGTCATATGTAGCACCACTCTGTGTGGATGCCGGGGAGCAGCAAGGTATAATACACAGAAAGAGTGACTTCAAAAGACCAACCTCTGTGTATTTGGAGATGTTGTTTCTGTCTCCCGTCCTGTGGAGAGCTCACCTCACTGTAGTCCTTTAGATTCTGCAACAAGTCCTCCAGATAAGAGTGAAGGACCTAAACACAGGCTTCCAAGGGTCATCTTCAGGCTCCTGCAACAATCTGAAAAAGGGTCACCGAACTCTAAATGTTAACTGCTGCCACAGATTCTGCCAGACCTGCCGAGTTTCTCCAGTAATTTCTGTTTCTATTTGTTTCAGATCTTCAGCATTTGCAGTTCTTTTATGATAGCAGCCTTTACGTCCTCAGCTTCCACTAGAGGGCAATAAAGGGCAGCATTTCATCACTTAAATTGAGGGGATGAGTTTAGTGTTTTAGGTGCTAATGAAGTAGAATGATGACCAAGATGGGATCTTACTCTGCAATAAGGATTTATGCACATTCTTATTATCACAAGTTATATCATGGTACAGAAGCACAAGTCTATGCCATTAATAGTCATCTAGATGATTGATAAAGCAGTGATTGACAATTAAGTTGTCTGTTAACCTCAATAAGAGGTGGCAGATAACTCTTCACTTACTATCCCCCCCAAATATCTACCTGCTGAATTTGTGTACTACTTAAAGGTAGATCATAATTTCTTGCTGTTCACTCTGTACTAGAGGTTTGAAGAGGTATTTTGTTAACAATTTTGTTAACAAATTATTTAGCAGTCTTTATTCTGGAAATATTCTGAGCACTTAATCTAAAAAGAGTGAGTGCTGTGCCACTGTAATGGATGCGCCATTGGAGTCCTTTAGATAATGAGAGTGCTTGGTCACTATCACCTCTTATTAGGGGTATCGCAGGAGAAATAGGAAGTGGATCTAAGGCTGGCAGAACATCACCAGCTGCTAAAGGAGAGATGGATAGGAGAACAAAATGGATTGTTCCCTGACCTTTCAAGTTATCCCCATGCATGCAGAAAATCCCTCCTCCACCAGGACCTTAAATGTTGTGCAACCCTAACCTTTGCTCCCTCTTATTTACTCTTTGATCAATATAAAACCTGCCACTGTGTGTCTGTTAGGGCACTTTGCACCTTCAGTTGAAGTCTGGTTGCAGTGCTCCACAAAAATCATGTCTAATCAGCACTTAAGTCAACTTTGATCTGTTTTAGTACCTCCAGGCAAATTCTAATTATGGTATTCAGCAATTATGATCAAAATTCAGACTTTCAAAACCCAGACTTTTAAGCAGACATGAGTAGTTTTCATCCTTTGATCAAAATAACCTCCATAGGGTCTCAGCTTGACCTTCTCACTGCTACACTGTTTGGCAGTGTAACTGGGTTATGGTGCAATGTGCCAATTTTCAGTCTAATGATACTAAATAGACCTTAATCAAATACGTCCTGTTGGACAAGTAAGGTTTTTTAATTAGTCTCTTGTTAATCAACAAAAGAAAGAAAGATTTGTATCTGAATAGCGCCCTAAATAACCTTAAGACATTTCAAAGCTCTTTATAGTCAATGTTGACCCTTTGTAATATAGCAAATGGATAGCAATGTTGCATGAAATAATGTTCCACAAATGAGTTAAATTGCTAGATTATCCAATTTAGTTGTTCTTTACAAGATAAATATTGAGCAGGACACCAGGTCAATCTCCCCTGCTCATCTTTAATCACATTATGGGATTTCTTTTGCACCTAGAACAAAAGAAAACTTCAGACCCGGATTTTATTCATCGCACATTTTCCTAATATTCCTCCTTAACTCTTTCAATGCATCTCCACTTCAACACATTTTATCGTGAACTTGCCTCCTAAAATAGTTAACTTACCTTTGAGTTGCTTTTCAATAATGTGTTTCCAAATTCTGTTCCATACTTACAGCTGTGGAGTTTCAATGAGGGAATTGAAACCTGTCACATTTTTGTCACAGAAAATCTGCATTCATTTAACAACCAGTTGAAGCAGAACCACTTCGTCTTTAAACCAAACATAGAGTGTTAGTCAGGCTTCAAAGCTTGAACTTGTTAATTTTTTTTTGGTGGTGTTGGTTGAGGAATGAGCAATTGTTGGGATGATAGGTGATTCTTCCCTGTTTCTTTTCAAAATGCATCCACCTGAGAGGACAGTTTAGTTTGTATCTCATTTGGAAGACAACCAACCTCTGACATTACAGATAACGCAGTGTGGAGCTGGAGGAAGACAGCACGCCAGGCAGCATCAGAGGACCAGGAAAGCTGACGTTTCGGGTCGGGACCCTTCTTCAGAAA
>NC_063334.1:8644168-8665840 GCF_021869965.1 Rhincodon typus
ATCTCTGATAGTACAGCACTCTCTCAGTGTGGCACTAAAAATGTTGGCTTGAATCATGCGTTCAATGTCACTGGAACAACGCTGGAGTCTGTAACCTTCTCAGTCAGAGGCAAAAATCCTATATCTGAGTCATAGAGTCAAACTGGAAAGGGTTTTGAAAAGATTTATGAGGTTGTTGCCAGGAATGGAGGGTTTGAGTTATAAGGAAAGGCTGAATAGGCTGGGACTTTTCTCACTGGAGCATAGGAGGTTGAGGGGTGACCTTAAAGAGATTTATAAAATCATGAAGAGTGTAGATAAGGTGAATGATAGGTATCTTTTCCCTAGAGTGAGGTTTTCAATACTAGGGGGCATGTTTTTAAGGTGAGAGGATAGACATTTAAAAAGGACATGAAGGGCAATTTTTTTACCCAGAGGGTGGTTTGCGTGTGGAATGAACATCCTGAGGAAGTAACAGAGTTAACATTTCGGGTCCGGTGACCCTTCCTGAGGACTGGTTCTGAGGAAGGGTCACCGTGAGAAAGGGTCACCGGACCCGAAATGTTAACTCTGTTTTCTCCTCCACAGATGCTGCCAGACCTGCTAAGTTTTTCCAGCAACTTTGTTTTTATTCCTGATTTACAGCATCTGCAGTTCTTTTGGTTTTTATCCTGAGGAAGTGGTGGATGTGGGTACAGTTACAATGTTTAAAAGACATTTGGATAAGTATATGAATGGGAAATGTTTGCAGGGATATGGGCCAGGAGCAGGCAGGTGGGATTAGTTTAGTTTGGGATTATAGTCCCATGGGCTGTTTGGACCAAAGGGTCTGTGCAACGTACATGAACAGATGCAGAAAATAATCAAGAAAGCTAATGTAATGCCGACCTTTATATCTACAGGACCGAGTACAAGGATGCCAAAGTTATGCTGCAGTTATACAAACCCCTGGTTAGACCCCACTTGGAGTACTCTGAGCAGATCTGGGCAGCAAACCTTAAGAAGGATATATTAGCCTTGGAGACAGTACAATGTAGGTTTACAAGAATGATACGAGGAGACATTATACAAATTAGACCTATTTTCTCTAAAATTTAGAAAGTTAAGGGTTAATCTGATTGAAGTCTTCAAGATACAGACAGCATAGAATCCCTACAGCGTGGAAACAGGCCATTTGGCACAACAAGTCCACAACAACTACCTGAAGAGCATTCCATCTGGACTTGCATCCCTACTCTACTTTCCCAGGCTAATCCACCTAGCCAATACATCTCTGGACATTATAGGCAATTTAACATGGCCAATCCACCTAAGCTATGCATCATTTGGACTGTGGGAGGAAACCCACACAGATACAGGGGGAATGTGTAAACTCTACACAGATAGTCACCTGAGGCTGGAATTGAACCTAGGTCCCTGGTGCTGGAGGTAGCAGTGCTAACCACTGAGCCACTCTGCCATAAGCTATTTTTCACACATTGGAGATTCTAGAACTAGGGGGCATAGTCTGAGAATTAGGACTAGACCAATCAGGATAGATATTAGGAAGCATTTCTATGCAAAAATGGTGGTAGATGTTTGGAACTGCCTTCTGCAAATGGCAATAGATCCTGGATCAGTTGTTAATTTTAAATCTGTGGTGTATAAATTTTTGTTAAACAAAGGTTGTAAGGGCTATAGGCCAAAGAGGGGGTGTATGGAGTTAGCTCACAGATCAGCCATGAATGGCAGAACATACTCGAAGGGCTGAATGGCCCACTCCTGTTCCCACATTCCTATGTTCCTAAGAGCATGGTTAGGATTGCCAATATTATTGCTGTTGCAAATTGGAAGGACCAGCCCACCCCCATTGTTGAGAATTAATGATTTGTTTAAAGAAAAATTGAGATAATAATTAGAGTAATGTAAGTATAGCTTTTAAAGCAATTTCTCAATACTTGTGGATAATGCAGTACCAGAGATATATCAGTAATGACACATGACAGAGTGCAGAGTTGCATTGCTGTTTTAATAAAGAGTAAAAGTTTTTGGATCTGCAATGCCTGTGAGTGAATGTACAAACCCCTTGTCAGGACATGCATCAAAAGAAAATCACCAATCACAGTGACAGGCAAAAATGAAACAGTAGACGACAACTCCTTAACTCAAGCAATGTTTTTTGTCCCTCCTGCTCAGTAGCAAGTTAATTGCATTGACCTGGGGTTGAAATGGCTAAGTGGTCAAGGGCAGATTCACATTTGTACGTATTTACTTTCTTCTTGGATAATTGAATGGATTGCGGCATTGAAAGGACATGGGCTTTATTATGAACCATTTGTCTAATGTCTGTATTTTGTGTAATTGCTGCAGCATAATAAAGCAAATTGTACTGAATTGTGCCAGTTCATTGTGAAACTGTGATGTGATGGAAATTAATGTGTGATGTCTTGGTCTAAGGATAAAGATAGTGCACTTTTAAGTCAGAACGTCCAGACACCAGCAAACTGATGATGATGATGATACAGTGTGAAGCTGGAGGAACACAGCAGGTCAGGCAGCATCAGAGGAGCAGGAAAGCTGACGTTTTGGGTCGGGACCCTTCTTCAGAAAAGGTTTTCTGAATTTCTGAAGAAGGGTCCTGACCCGAAACGTCAACTTTCCTGCTCCTCTGATACTGCCTGGCTATTGTGTTCCTCCAGCTCCACACTGTGTTATCTCTGACTCCAGCATCAGCACTTCTTGCTATCTCTGAGCTGATGATGGTACAGCCTTTAAATATGGAGCATTTCTAAATGAATGCAGCACCATTTTCCCTGCCCAATGGATGTTGCCATTACAATAACTTTGATGGAATAATTTTTGTTTGGAAACAAGCTCAGAAAGCACAAGTTGTTCACTTAGCACAAAACGTACCAGTGCAAGTTGGTGAGAATTGTCGACATCTTTGGTCAGCCTTTTTCATCCTGATCTAGAAAAAAAAGCATAGAATTGAGGCCGAGTCACTGAGAATCAACACTGTAATGCTAAAACCATTTTATTGCCTTTGTAGTGTTGGATTTATGACAAAGGTGCAACTTTACATTTCATTCTCTCTCCTTGGCAGTGGCACATATGTGCAGTGCATTGTTAAGCAGAAAGCAGAGGCTTCATTGAAGTGCCGGCTGCGTTATTGCCATTTTGATCCATGTACCTTATTACCTTCATCACCAACGATGCATTCTACTTGACTTTCTAACAAACTGCTAATGTGAATCAAATTTTGAAGATCGGACTGAGGTGGTTTCTCAATGACTTTGGAGGCCTTTCATCACTAATTTCTCTGTAAGCTGAAAGGAGGAAATAGCTCATGATGGCTTAGCTATGCTCATTGGTGAAATGAATGTAAAAATTCTTCTAACTGCTCATGTTGTGCCAGTGCGGAGACAGCAATCTCAGATGAAAATAAACATTGGCAACAATATTTAGTTCCTTCCTGGTGTTTGAAAATAAACCTGGTGTGAAATGCAAGGGTAAGACAGTTCTCCTTGGTTGATTAATTTCACCCCACTTTATGATGACCATTCTTCTTTAGTTAGCATTGTATTGTAATATTGCAGAAAATTAACAGTTAGGGTTACAGCACAGCTCACCTGATAATGTAACAAAATCACTGCTGTGGATGTCAGTTCAGGTGAGATGTCATTGACCTGCGTTGTTAATTCTGTTTCTCTCTTTGCAATACAAACTGTTTCAGGCATTATCTGTTGTTCTGTATGAATGGTTAGTCCATCTGTTAGTTAGTAATGTAGGGAACCCCCAAATGTCAAGGAGTGTGAACTTCTAGCAAATACATACAGTGCAGCAATGAAGGCAAAAGGAGCTGGCACTGGGCAAGATAATAGTTTGCTATGGGCATTACAAAAGGGAGAGAAACACCAAAACTGCTGGGGTTGAGGCAGTGACTATGGCCAATGGGAGACCTTCAGTGACAGGGTACCCAATGAGAGAGTGACCAATGAGAGACCTTTATTCACAGATTGTCCAATTTGAGACTCGCCTGTAAGTGTCCAACGGGAGAGCGCCCACTGTGACAGTGGTCAGTTTGAGACATTCAGTAACTGTCCAGTGGTAAAAGTGAGCACTTTGTGTCCAGTAGGAGAATGGCCAGTTATACGAACAAGTTGAGCATTGTCAGCGTGTGTCCATTGAGAGTACCCCGTGGGACAGCACATTTGAAGAGTGCCTAGTGAAACAGCCTCTGGTGAGTGTTCAGTGATAGCTCACCAGTGATATAATATTTGCAGAATGGTGTCCAGTAAAAGTATGCTATGAAGGAGAATTGTTTGTTTGATTGGTCAGTGAGAAAATGCCCAGTAGTGGAGTGAAGAATTTGGCCAGTGGTACAGTGTCCAGTGAACAGTAACTGCTCAATAAAAGTGTAAATGAAGAGAGCAACCACTTAGTGTTCACATGCAGAATGGCTGTTAGGAAAGTATCCAAAGGAAATGTTGGCTCATCTAAGAACATCATGACCGTAGAATGAAGGATATGGCAGAAGGAGAAAGATAAGTATTGTCTGGTGTGTTTCTAGACACTTTTGACTGGGATGACTCTCCCCTTCAGTGTAGGCAAGGATTTCAGAGACATGCTGTTTAAGATATAGAAACATAGAAACATAGAAGATAGGAGCAGGAAGAGGCCATTCAACCCTTTGAGCCTGTTCCGCCATCCTTCACAATCATGGCTGATCATCGAACTCATTAGCCTAATCCTGCTTTCACCCCCATAACCTTTGATTGCATTCATCCCAAGTGCTATATCTATACATTGAATGTTTTGGCATCAACTACTTCCTGTGATAATGAATTCCACAGGCTCACCACTCTTTGGGTGAAGAAATGTCTCCTCATCTCCGTCCTAAATGGTCTACCCCGAATCCTCATACTGTGACCCCTGGTTCTGGACACACCCACCATCCGCCCTGCATCTACCTTTTCTAGTCCTGTTAGTAACTTTATTAGTTCAGTCTGGTACAGGTGTAGATTGTTTATGATACAATAATGCCTCTGCAATTAGAAGCTACACATATCACATACTTCCAGTCTAAATTATTTCAGCTGAGCTAGTATTAGAGTCATAGAGTTATAGAAATGTACAGCATGGAAACAGATCCTTTGACGTCCATGCTGACCAGATATCCTAAATTAATCAAGTTCCATTTGCCAACTCTTGGCCCAAATCCCTCTAAACCCTTTCTCTTCATATACCCCTCCAGATGCCTTTTAAATGTTGTATTTGTACCAGACTCCACCGCTTCCTCTGGCAGTTCATTCCATACACACTCCACCCTCTGCGTGTAAAAGTTACGCTTTAGCTCCCTTTTAAATCTTTCCCCTTTCACCTTTAACCTATGCCCTCTAGTTTTAGACTCCCCTCCCCTGGGGAAAATATCTTGACATTTTCCCCTATCCATGCCACTCATGATTTTATAAACCTCTATAAATCATCCCTCAGCCTCTGATGCTACAGGGAAGAAAGGCCCAGCCTGTTCTGCCTTTTCCTATAGCTCTGTAGTGATTGGAACCACATGGACCTCATTGACTACAAAGGCCTTGATTGCAGTTGTTAACCTGGGCCTATCAGGAAAGCCCTGGCTGACCAAAAGAAGCAGCATTTTGGCTCAAAATGACGGTGCTCGGGGCCGACATCGTGCAGCAGTTGGAGTACGCTCGGGTGTGCGGTGGGATCCCATCTGCGCATACGCCTGCTTGGACGGAATTTCACATTGGCTCCAGGATCCTGTACCTCCCCTGGGAGCCTGTGCCCCACAACCTGAGCCGCATCCAGGATTTCATCATTGTATCTTTTAAAATTTGTGAAACGGCGGGTCCTGTACAGGCTGATGCTGCACACCGTCCGCCTCTTCTCCTTCATCCACCACTCAGACACACCTTGGTGTGCCCATTTGTCACCGGGTTGTGGGGATCCCCAGTGGAGGGGCCTCTACACAGGGGTCCTTCTTCTTTCTCTCGGGGATCTAGGGGGGGCGGGGAGAGGATGTTGCATGCAGCAGTCCCGTGTAACCATAGATTGTGGAGTGTCATGGACTCCCAGCCCATCTGTCTGTTTTGTGGCACTGTGGAGTCTGTGGACCATGTGGATATTGGGTGTGGGCGCTTGCACTCCCCTTTCAGTTACCTCAAAGACCTCCATTTGTGTTTTTAGTTGCACTTCAGCCCCATGCTCCTGATCTTTGGGCACCCGGTGTGGAGGCGAGTGGGCAGGTCAAAGGATTTCCGTGTGGGTCGGCTCCTGGGCCTGGCCAAGCTGGTCATTAATAGGTTCAGGCAGTGGGCCATGGAAGGGGTCATTATAGCTGACTGCCTGCCCCTTTTCCGCGGCTACGTCCGTGCCTGGGTGTCCCTGGAGAAGGGGCACACCGTGTGCACTGGTGCTCTTGACGCCTTTTGGGAAAGTGAGCAGCGCAGGGTGTGAAATGCTTTATTTCACCCAGAAACTCTATTTTGATTTTATCCCTACCTTCCCCCTCACTGTTTCTTTCTGCTCTGCTTGATACTGACACTTTGGTCACATGGGTGTGTTTTTTCCTGGCGGTCGTCCGTTAGTAAAGTTATTTGCACACTTGGTGTTTTTTAACTGTGGCTCACACCTGCACACGCACAGCAAGGGGAAGATAAGTGGATGCTGGATGGCAGTAGTGCAGGGGACCAAAAGGGGAAAAAAGGAAAAGAAAATTAATTAGGAGATGAGAATCTACTCAGCTGAGGACAAAAAAAATTATAGCCAAGAGATGAGAATTTCCTCAGTTCAGGTGACTGACTCCAAGCTGCCTGGCCACACCCAGTGTACTTTGTACAAGCAAATTAAGGGTGACATGGTGATGGGATACCAACCTCTGTGCAGTTATTTCTGTGGTGAAGGGAGAAAACAGGACATGTATGAAGAACATTTGTTTGCAACAGTCATCTTGGAGTTGGGGTAAGCATTTCTGACATCATGCTTTTATTTGGGGAAGCTTGACTCATTTGATCCTGCCGTTGAAGACTGGGTCCAGATGTGGTAAGAAGGTGATATTTTTTCAAGGCAAATAACATTGGAGCAGATGAAAAGCAACAAGTAATCCTTCTGAGTGCTTACGGACCTGCAGCATTTTCGGTTATAAGGGGCTTAACTTTCCCAGAGGACACTGAAAACTTCCAAGAGTTGACGCAGTTGGTTAAGGAATATTACAACCCTAAACTTTCTCTAATCCTGAGATGATATCGGTTTTATTCGGCTGTTATGGAACTGGGGGACTACGTATTGAAATTTTTAACGAGGTTGAGATGACTGGCAGAGGCATGTGATTTTGGGTTAACCCTGAATGAGATGCTGAGAGACCATTTGGTACGTGGGATTAATGATGTAACCATGCAGAAACACCTGCTAGCTGAAGCCCAACTGGATTTCAAACAGTCATTACAACTGGGGTTGCCATTAGAAAATGTGCTAAGTGAAGCACGGGAGCTCCAAGGGCTTCCCAATGGAAGTGAACTCCCTCACCCCTCTGACTGAGCTTGGGGAACACCTCTTCAGTGTAGGCAATCTCAGAGCCTCACGCAGGGCATATCCTGGGCAGAGAGACCCTAGGCCAGCCCACAGCAAAACCCCACAACAAACCTGGGCCTCGGCCCAGTGGCTAAAATGTTCTTCAGGATCTGTTCCGGCAAAGCCATTGTCATTGCTGTGGGTACGCAGACAGCAAAGGAGTCCTACAAAGCCTGACTTGAGTCAGAAAACTCAAAGGCCAGTACCCAGGAGAGTGCACACCTGGAAAGTCCCCCCTACATGTGGGTTGGAACAACTAAATTGCTTAGTGACCTCCAAATTGGAACCGATTAAAATTAATGTTTGGTTAAATGGTCACTGATTTCCTGTGGAGGCTGATATCGGTGCAGCTGTATGTCTGATTTCAGAATCTGTCTTCAACAAGATTCGCTCAGGACTCCAACACTTAATGATTGCACAAGACCTTGGCCAGATTAAGAGCATACTCTGGGAACCATTGCAGATTATGGATATGACTTTGGTTCCAGTCTCCTATGAGAAGAAGTTGGTGCAGTTACCACTGATGGTAGTAAAAGGCTCGGGTCCAAGCCCATTGGGGTGAAATTGGTTGAGAAAGATTCACCCAGATTAGCTCAACACTTTTCAAACAGAAAATTGCTGCCTCAGTGAAGTCCAAGTGAAATAGCCAGGGGTTTTTCAGGAAGGGCTTGGAACTATCAAAGGGCCCAAAGCCGGTTGTCCAGGAAGCAATTCCAAGATTTTGCAAGGCCTGCCCGGTGCCATTAGCCTTGTGGGTAGAAGTAGAGGTGGAAATCAGGAGGCTGGAGAGCGAAGGAATTATCAAACAAGTGCAGTTTGCAGAATGGGCAGCGCCGGTTGTACTGATTGTGAAACCTGACGGCTCGGTTTGCCTTTGTGGGGATTTTAAGCAAACGGTAACCCACTTCTAACAGCTGGATAAATATCCGATCACTCACATAGAGGACTTGTACACAAAGATGGCTGGGGGTACTATCTTTTACGAAGCTGGACATGAGCCACGCCTACCTGCAATTGCGACTAGATGAGGAGTCCCAGATATATGCTACAATTAATACCCATAAGGGTTAATACCAATATGCAAGACTGCTTTTTGGTGGACCATGGAGAACATTTTACAAGGGCTACCCGAGGTTGCTAATTATTTGGATGACATACTAATAACCGGGAAGACCAATAAAGAGCATTTAGAGAATTTGGACATAGTGCTTAAACATTTCTCCCAGGCAAGTGTCTGCCTTAGAAGTGAAAAATGTGTGTTCCAGGCACCCGAAGTGACCCACTTGGGTTACAGAGTCGACAAAACTGGGTCACACCCATTGGAGGGGAAGTGAGGGTGATCAAAGGAGCCCCCACTCCCACGTCTGTACCAGAGCTTAGGTCTTTCTTTGGGTTAGTGAATTATTACAGAAAATTCATACATAACCTGGCCTCCCTCTTGGCAACCTTACACCTGCTATTGGAAAGGGTCAGACCTGGAAATGGTCACAAAGTCAAGAAGTAGCCTTTAAGGAAGTGAAACATTAGCGATCGCCATCTAAGGTGTTGCCCCAATATGACCCAAAGGGAGAAGTAGTGCTAACATGCAATACCTCCCAATACAGCATTGGGATAGTGTTGGCTCAACGGAGAGGAACGCCCGATGGCGTATGCTTCCGGGACTTTGGCCGATGCCGAAGACAAATATGCCCAGAAAGAGAAGGAAGGCTTGGTGGTCATCTTTGACGTGAGGAAGTTCCACCAATAACTTTACAGACAGAAATTTGTCATGGTAACAGATCAAAAACCCCTACTAGGGCTACGGAAGGAAGACAATGCGATGCTACCCTTAGCTTTGGGTAGAATTCACCGTTGGGCCCTTATTCTCAATGCGAACGATTTCAAGTTGGAACACCGTCCAGGAAGCCAAGTGGCTAATGTGGATGCCCTGAGCTGCCTCCCGCTGGCAGATACTCCATCAGTGGTGCCTCCCCTGGAACAGTCTGTTTTGGTTTTAAGCTTCCTGGACACCCTTCCAGTTACGTGGACAATATCCAACTGTGAGCACAGAGATCCTGTCCTAGTGAAACTAAAACAGCTGGTAGCAATGGGGGAAACAGAAGGGCCATTGAAACCAGGATTGAAACCTCTCTGGACTCGGAGAGACCGGATCACCGTAGAGGATGGCACATTACTGTGGGGAGCAAGGGTGATTGTCTCAAGTAAAGGTCGCTGCTCGATACTGGCTGAACTCCACCAGGGTCATCCAGGGGTTAGCAAGCTGAAGATGCTAACAAGAAGCTATATTTCATGGCTGGGGTTGGATGTTGACATAGCTGCACTGATTGGACAGTACCCAGAGTGTCAGCAAGGACACAAATTGGCATCAGCAGTGCCTCCACATTCTTGGGAATGGCTCGGTAAACCCTGGACTCAGTTGTATGTTGACTATGCCAGTCCTTTCACAGTCTCAATGTTCCCGGTCGTTGTGGGTGCCCATTCAAAGTGGTTGGACATGCATAAAGTTCATTCAGCAAACATTGAGGGATGACGATTGAGAAGCTGCGAGCATCATTCACGATGCGTGGACCCCCGGAGGTATTGGTCATGGACAATGAACATCAATTACCAGCATATTTCCTAAAGTCAAACGGCATTCGGCACATAAGGACAACTCTATACCATCCGTTGTCCAATGGTCTAGAGGAAAGAGCGGTCCAAAAGTTGAAGGCAGGCTGAAAGAAGCAGCCTACAGGGTTAATTGATACCAAACTGTCCTGGTTCCTGTTTGATTATAGGACCACCCAACACACAACAGGGATAGCTCCAGAAGAGTTGTTGATGGGGAGAAGACTCCGCGCCAGGTTAAACCTGATACTCCCAGACCTGGGGGGGAGGGTGAAATGACAGCAGGAACGCCAATGTTGCCACATGCCTCCTCTCAGTGAGAGAAACAATTTAATTCAGGGGATGAAGCTTGGTGTTGGAACCATGGGAATGGCCCTGTAAGGGTAAAAGGCGAGGTTGGCCCAAGGTCACATCCCGTGACTTACAAAGTTCAGGTAGGTGATACAACCCTGAACAAACATATGGATCACCTGAAAGCTGTTACCTCATAAATGGGGCAGGAGCAAGACATAGCTGGCCCCTCAGAACAGCCAGAAGGCCTATTGAAAACCATAGGCTGTCCCCCTGTGCAGTGTCGAGGAGACCTCAGAGTCTGAGATGGATGCAGCCTCGCTATCGTTACTGCTGGGAGAAGATGAGGAAACTCACCCGAGATGCCCTAGATGCAAGAGGTGGGCTGTGGTCTGGTACACACTGGCCCATTTCAGAGTCCGGGTCAGTGGGACTGGACCTGGAGTGCAAATGTAGCAGGAAAAGTTACAAGTGAGAGACCAGGCCCATATCCCCAGACTTGGGGGGCTAGAGGTCGGGTAGGAATATAGTGATTGGAACCAGGTGGATCTCATTGACTACAAGGCTCACGATTGGTCCCGGCTAGTAACCCCAATCAGGAAAGTCTTGGCTGACCAATATGACCAGGAGAGTGGGTCTGACCCTGGGCCTGGCCAATCTGGTCATTAATAGGTCCAGGCAGCGGGCCGTGAAGGGGGTCATTATGGCCGTCTGCCTGCCCCTTTTCCGTGCGGGTGTCCCTGGAGAAGGAGCACACGGAATCCACCAATACTCTTGATACCTTTCGGGAGAGATGGGCACTGCAAGTTGTGGAGTTCTTTATCTCCCCCTCCAATTCCATCTTGATTTAATCCCTACCCTCCCCTTCACCTTTTCTTTCACATAGGCACTGCCCCCACGGGCTCTGCTCACTACTGGTTCTTTGGTCACATGGGTGTTTTTCCTGGTGGTGGACTATCAATAAAGTTATTTACACACTTGGTGTTTTTGCTGTGTATCACGCCTACTGAAGTCAATATAACTGAGACTAGAATCTCCTCAAAAAATTTATAAAACTAGGAGATTAGAATCTCCTCAGTTCAGGTGACTGATTCTGTGCTGACTGGTCACAGCCAGTATACTGTGCACAAGTAAATAAAGGATGACTTGGTGATGGGATCTGTGCAATTATTTCAAGCTCAAACCCTCCAACCCTGGCAACATCTTTCTAAATCTTTTCTGAACCCTTTCAAATCAACTACATTCCCAAGATGGCAATTTACTAGTCTTATTCAGTTATTTTATGTTTTCTTATTTTTCTCAGTGTATAAGTGCTACTGGCAAAACCAATAACTATCACGCATTGCTAGTTGCCTTTGAGAAGGTGGTAGTGAGATGCCTTCTTAAGCTGTCACAGTCTGTGTGGTGAAGGTATGTTCATAACCTTTAAGGTAGGGAATTCCAGGATTTTGATCACATCCCAATGGTGATATATATCCCTATGTGAATGGTGCGTAGTTTTAAAGTAACTGTGTTCTTGCATGCTTGCTGCTCTTATTCTTATGCATCTTTGTTGATGGGCTGTACATGGTGTTTCTCCTGTCTGATCAGGCTTACTGGGTCTTTCATATTGGGATTATTGCTCAACATCTTAACACAAGTTTCAACAAAGTGTTTTATTGTCACTATCCTATATCCTATGAATTCATTTCTTGAGACAAAGGGACCAAAAGATTTGACAAAATTTGTGGCTTTTTTGTTAATGGATACTAATCCCATTCTTGGATAGCGTAGCCAAGAATCAACAGAGGTGAAGAAAATATACAAAAAAGCTAGAAATAGGAGAGACTTTCCTTATAGTTAATTTTATTTTACTGTTTTGCTCTTAAAATTCATTCAGTAAATTGTCAATAATCATGAACAATGCATCTTTGATCTTGCAAGCAGTGATTGGATCCTGATCTGATCAAAGTGAAACCCGAAATGCATAATGTCAGGATGAGTCCAAACTTTATCCTGATAAAAAACAGAGAATATATATGGAGATCTAAACTCCTACTACAGGCACACTGCCTTTTTATAAGTCTACCTATAGGTTCTTCAAAGCAGTGTTTGATGTCTAGTGAGCATCTATGTGTATTCATGGAACAATAGCAACATGTGTAGAGTTTAACGTAAACTCCACATTTGCAGACACAGAAAAAGCTGTATTGACAATGATCAAGTTGTGGATACCTGATTGTTGAAGTGTGTGCCCAATGGAATATGAATGAAATTTTTACTGCCTCTTACCCATGTACCATAAAATAGGCGTAGTTGCTGTTAATCAACAAATTTTAATAGAAAACATTTTTTTGTGATCAATTCTGTTAAGATTTAAACACGTGGTGATCTAATAACATCGAATGGAGTTAGAGATCTGTCCTGCATTTAACCAGCCTATAACTTGTTGACAATGCTGACAAACTGAGCATTGGCTTTTAATTTACTTGCATGTTCAACATTCAATCTTCATTGGCAACCATTTAAGTAATGATGTATTGATTAGAGTCAGTAAAATGAGTCGCTGTTATAAATCCTGTCTACATATCAGACAGTTGCTATGTGATGCAGTGTAGACAACAATGAGAACAACAGTCCTTTCTCAGCAATGCACAGGTTTGTCAGTGTAGACTCTGCCTGAATTTCAGAGATGAGTGTGACTGAACTCAGCGTAGGCTACAGTTGTTGCGAACAGATGATGGGTGAGGTTCCAGATGGGATATCCCAAACAGTTAACCACCTGAATCAGGACGGATGAACTGGCTCCCTTTCTCCATTCTCCCTCTACCTCCCTTTGATTCGTTGCAACAAGGTTAATTTAGAAACAGATCCCTCCCTTGTGGATAGCTTTCTTCCAAACCCAAATGAATTTCTGGTTTAAATGGAGCCAATTTAACCAGGTTTTCTTGAGTTAATAAAGAGTGAGTTTATTAGGATGGAAGATTCCCAAGCACTGAACAACATCGGTGCTGATGAGAAATTCGGGAATATTGTGTGAGATGGCCAGAGAGGAGCTTCTCGATGTTGAGAACAAAACGTCCCATTTTCCAAGTGTTGAGTTCCGAGATGGGATTCTAGCTAGACAGGCCTACTTCTATGCATTAGCATGCATTCATGCCTCATTATTCCAAATCTTGTCTTATTGATATGCTGTTTCCCTTTCTCCCTCCCACTAGATAGAAACTAGATGGTGAGAATTCCCAGCATGGCAGTCAGACTGCCTACTGGCAACTCCTGTTCAGTACATGCTCCTCTGAGCCTCCACCTTGGACACCAGTCACCAGATATCGCAGGGCACACACCATGGGAAGTGGCTGCATGCACCTCCATCCACGCACCTTGGCATCTGACTAGTACTAGCCTTACTGCAACACGGTTCTGCGTTTCAATGCTGTACTTTGGAGTGCACTGGCACATTTTATTGCAATGTTGAAGATTTTGCCTGCAGTAGTGAGAGTGGTAGACCATAATCATTGGTAGCGGAGAGAAAATGGTGACTCTTACCCTTGTAGACTGGAGAAGGCCATTGCCTTTCAAGCTGTATTGCTGGGTATTTCTCTGGACTATGGACACCTCACTGACCTGGGTGATAACCTCAGAGCAGACTGGCAGTGTCTGTTGTTGTGGTATCCTTCACTTCTCCTCCCAGAGGAAGGGGTTGGCTCTACCCTGCACCACTCTCTGTACCTGGATGTCATGATCTCTGTCTGTAAAACGGGTGCCAATCATCTCTTTTCCGCTACATCCATGGCAAATGACATGAACCTACTGAACAGCTCTGGACTGACATTGCTTGGCCTGGTGAACAGCTACCAGGCAGGGATCTCAGGATACCCTGAGTTCTGCTTATGTCAACTGGGTGCGTTACGGACCATGGTGGAGAGGTAATGAGCAACTGAACATTCTGAAGAAGAGTTGTCATACTGGACTCAAAATGTTAACTCTGGTTCTCTGTCCACAGATGCTGCCAGACCTTCAGAGTTTCTCCAGCACTTTCTGTTTTTATTACATATCAGTCTGTTTTGACTTGTCTCTTCCCCGTTTGAAGGGCTGTTGCTTGAAGTTCCCTCTTAACTTCTGGGTCTCATCTACTGGACGATGTGCTGTCTGACTCCAGCATCCTTAGCAGGCAATGGTGTCTGTGACATGATTGGGTTTTAGGTTCTTGATTGGTTGATAATATTCTAGATTGATGATATTCTTGACAATGGAGTTGTCAGGAAAGTGAGCTAAGACCACGGTTAGGTCAGCTGTGACCTAGTTTAACGGTGGAGCAGACACAGGAGGCCATTTAGACTATTGTTGCTCCTAACTCATATGTTTGTATGTACTCAATTTGTTAGGTGGCTCAATCTTGCACAGGTTTATAGTAGCAACAGATGTATAAGTCCTCCCCCAATACTTTAGCGAACCGTTCTTGCAGTTGGGCTGGTTTCAAACCTAGCCATAACTTCCTTATGCTCCATCAGCTGGGGTTTGTATTTGAGCATGGCTTTTCCTCTTGCATTGGTCAAAAGCCCTGGACAACAGAATGAAGTAAACTTTACTGCACAGAGACTGATACCAATTTATTTCCTTTCATTTCACTAAAGATGATGCATGTTTTCTCACAGAACAAAAATTCAAGAAAGACAATGTAGTTACATCTGACTGATGGGAATCCCAGCTGTGCTGTCTTAGACCGATGTTGTCTCTTTATAGCAATCAGCTGGCCGGATGATGGATGAGTGATGAGGGTCTGTAACAGAAACCGGTACATTAGTCATATGCTGAGAAAATGACAGTGCTCTGACTATGCCATGTCTCACCTGCTTTAGATGCCAATAGCGATAAAGACTAGTATCCATTTACTGAACATGCAATAGATACCCAAGAAGATGCTTCTAAACTGCACTTCACTTTGAGGTAAAGTCAGTTCTCTGTAACTGCATTGAGCTCCTTTGCTGCTTCATTTCAGCCTGTAAAAAAATCCTTATTCGGTCATCAATGGGGTGATTTTTTTTTATATAACTGGGTTTGAAGATATTGAATGTCGCTTAAAAGGAATTGCTCTAAGAGCCATCTGGAGACATGGATATGTGACCCAGTTCCTAAGTAATGGAGTGCCATGCAATGCATTCTATTACGCTGATAATGCCCCTGTAAAAAGGTGTTGATTCGATTTTGCACAGCTTTATTGCTGCTAACTCACAGTGATTGTGTTACTGGAGCTTTCGGGCAAAAAAAGTAGAAGGAAGACAAATCGCTAGAGGTCTAAGCAGGAATTCAATTTCTCTTGTGTATTTCCTTGCAAATAACAGGCATTTTCATCACCAACATAGAAATGCTCTCATCGTTTTCATCTTACTAAGTGAAACAAGTCATCATAAAGAATTCTCAACAAGGGATAACTGAAGTAAACCACTTTCTTTCAAAGCTAAATTTACTGGATTCAGAAATTAGGTAATTCATTTATGAAGATATAGTCTCATACCTGAACAGGTCTGAGCAATGTTGTGACTAGTATGAATGAGAAAAGTGTCAAAATGTTCCAAGGACTGGCTATGAAAATCCCAGATTAAAAAAAAACTTGCATTCTTGCGGTCTTACAGCCTTACATGGCCTCAATATATCCTGAAGTCCTTTATCACTAATTAAGTTCTTTTGAAGTTTAACACTGTTTTACAAAATTTGGCCAAAAGTTTATGCACTTTAGGATCCCATAAACAACAAACAAATAGAATACTTAATTAATGCTGTTTGAGGGACAAATATTGGTCTGGATGCCTGGGAGAACTCTTGGCTCATATTTGATTTGTGCTGTGGGATCTTTTACACCCACTGAGAAGACAGATGAGGCCCTAGTTTAATGTCTCCTTCCAGTTCCATTGGAAATAATGTAAACAGAGTTAAACATACTGGGTAAGATTTATGCCTGTAAAGCTTCGGTGTTCAGTATTACCATAATCTTATTTTCATAGAATCCCAATAAGTCCACACTGACCCTCAGAGCATTCCACCCAGACCCATCCCCCTGTAACCCACCTAATCTACACATCCCTGAACAGTATGGGCAATTTAGCACGGCCAATTCACCTAACCTACACATCTTTGAACTATGGGATGAAACCAGAGCACCCAAAGGAAACTCATACATACACAGGGAGAATGTGCAAATTCCACACAGACAGTCGCCCGAGGGTGGAATCAAACCTGGGTCCCTGGTGCTGTGAGGCAGCAGTGGTAACTGCTGAGCCACCGTGCTGCCCTTCAAGAAGCTGTATTTACCATAATCTACCTAATCTTTAGCATAGTCAATCCACCCAACCTGTAGATCTTTGGAGAGAAACTGGAGCTCCCGGCAGAAAGCCACACAAACACGGAAACTCTATAGCCATCATAGACTTCATCATGTCATCATGTACAGCATTGCCTAAGTATTCATAATTATCTGGGTGACCAGCATTACCAGAGGGTTCAGAGTTACCTGGACATTTAGCATTGCTTGGGTGTTTTGGCAGTACAACACTTCCTGAACAGATCATGGAGAAATAAATCTCATTCCCTATATGTTGTCATTTCCAGTGCTGGAGCTTGCAATGGACACCAGATGGAGTTACCTTTTTTTGTAACCTCATTGAACGGCAGCAATGAATTTAGTGGGGAAATCTTCAGTGGTGGATATTGGTGCAGTAAATAGTGAGCTCAATGTCAGGGACACTAATCAATTGAATGATGTGTCCTGGATGGTGTAGAAACTCTTGAATGTTACAGAAGAGGTTAAAAAATAGGAGCAAGAAGAAGCCATTTGATCTCTTGAGCCTATTCTGCTATTCAGTATGATTATGATTGATCTTTTGCATAAGTTACAACTCCTCACGTTATCCCCACATACCTTCATCCCCTCAGTATCAAAAAATTTGTTGAATCCCTTGAGTTGAATGTACTCAATGACTGAGCATCCACAGGTAAAGAGCTGCAAAGATCCATGGCCCTTTGGTTGATTAAATGCCTCATCATTTTTGTTCTGAATTGTTGGTAATTTACTTAGGGGTTATGACCCATTTTTTCTGTGCTTCCAAGTAAGGGAAATAACTGCCCACTGCCTGCCCCAATCAGCCCCTTAAGAATTTTACATGGTCCTCAAGAAACCACCTCTCATTTTTCCAAACTCTGAGGAGTATGAGTTACTTTATTCTGTGTTTAATCACAGGCAAGTCCCCTCATCCCAGAAATCATTTTGGTGAACTTTTGTTGCATTCTGTTCAAGGCTCCCTTTTTCAGGAAGGAGATCAACTATAAACAGTATTCCAGGTGTAGTCTTGCTAAAGCCCTGTGTAGTCGCAGTAATGCAGCTTTTCTTTTATATTCCAATCTCTCTTTTATAAAGGCTAACACTTTCCTAATTGCTGTACCTACATGCTAACCTTGTATCCTCCCATTTAAGGGCCTCTTCCCATATAGCTGTTTAAATACCAGTGACAAATGGAGCTGCTGCTATGTGAAATGTATGAAATATATTTCAGGCTGCTGGGAGGTCAGGGAGTGGCTGGTCCCCTGTTATTTAACACTGTGCTTAACAAAGGGATGCTGCATAAGAAGGAAGGGCAGTTGACCTACTGAAAACCGCCTCTGTCTCTTTCACTCTCCTGAGCCAGTGACCACTCCTCAGACATCCCCATCTCACTTTCGCTCACTGTGGCCTGGGTTTCTCATTGATCCTAAGCTTGCGTGAATTGCCTGCAGATACTCTCTCTCTCAGGGACACTCGATGCGAGTTGTGGTTTTTCTGTATGTTAGTCTGTGTGCTATATATTGCAAAGGCTGGAGGTCTTGTTGAGACAGATGTCTTGAGTATAATTACACACTATTTACAATGGCTTCTAAATCGTAGACTTAAAGGCATAGTCCAGGTTCTGTGCTCACTGATGTTACTCTATATTGCATACACATAACTTACCAACCACACTGACTCCAATTCATAGAGAGGGCATTTAAAGATAAGCAGGATACTTTTATACCAGAACATCACATGTCTTGCTGTCATGTTACTTTCTTAAATGTACGTGCCTGTCTCGTCTGGAGTCTATGCTCTTGTACAACAGCACTGACAGCAACTATGAACTACCAGCATCTGATTGTTGGCAATTCGCAAGAGACAAAACATTTGCCTTCAAGTTCTTTATCCCAGGAATGGATCGCTGCTGGCCACATAAATGCTTGACTGGCAGTAAATATGACAACAGCTGAAGGGCTCTCGCCTATGCTCCAGCTGGTACATGACACTTGGTAACTTCTGCCCTATACGCCTGCCCATAGTCATGGCTGCATTCAAACAGAATACTATGTATCAACTTGACAAGTCCTGTGAATTGAGGAGAGGCCCATCCTCTGCCCGAAACGCAGAGCCATCGTGTTGTTGTTCCTGTAAAGTATTTGCTCTATGGTCATTCCCAGGCTGCAGCTGACAAAGCTCATGAAAAGATGGCTGTACTTCATTTTGATGTGATTGTTACTACCTGGCACCTACATGATATTAATGCTATCTACCAGTGTCTGGCACCTTGGCTTCTTACTGAAGGATGGTTGCAGAGAGTCACCCATATTTGGTCCATTCCTGACAAGACCATCATTCCTAGGAGCCTTGACGATAAAATTCATGTGTGCACTCCCCTGGGTAATCCCGTTCTTATCCAACAGGCCCAGATCCAATGAGGGAGATGAGATCTGAAATATTCCCCCACCCCATTTGGTCTGGCATTCCAATTAGGAAACAACTAATGGTAGCATTAAAAATGAATTTTCTGTAAAGCCAGAAGGAGCCAAAGTTTTTCCTGCAGATGCCCCATAATGCTGCGGGTGCTGTCTGCATCACCCTGGTTTCAGTATTGTGTTCACTCCCATCACCAAAGCCAAGCAAATGGAGGAGTATGAGAACAAGGAGAAAAATCTTAAGATCAAGCTTTTGTTGGACTGGCAATTATAAGCCAATGAGCATAAGACTAAAGGGTGCAAATTAGTATGCAGACTGCAGAGTTTTAGATTAGCACAAGTTTACAAAGGCTGTAAAATGAGAAGCTGGCTAGAAAGCTTTGGAGCATTTAGTACGAGAAGCAGCAAGGACCTGGATTAGGATTTCAGCAGTAATCGTTAGGGCAGTTGTTTAAATGAAGAAGTGCAACCTTTATTAAAAGATGATGATGAAATCCGAGTGGGAAGACAATGGTTGAAAACAGCAGCAGTGTTACAGGGATGTTTGAAGTGTACAGAAGATTTGTGCGAAATCAAGTAGCAGCAGAATATGTCAGGAACCCGCAAGGGAGAATAATGAAAGAGACAGGTGGGAGAGATGATAGACATGAAGGACTTGAATGATGTCTGAGGCATTGTGAGGGACAGATGAGGTCAAGAGAAGGTGAGAATGCAATTTTGTTTCTTTTCTTGTATTCTGAGCATTGGATAGAAAGTTGAGATTGAAAGCACTTTATTTTGAATCCCTGCTAGTGATATGCATTGTCAGCATGGGTCAACCTGATCAATGTGTAGAGAACACAACTAACATCATAGATGATAACTCCCAGCACAAGTGTAGAAGGAGAGGAAATTGCTTCATGTTATATTATCTACCTTAGACATGGGAAGCTGCTTGCCTTGAGCCCGTTTCAAGGTCATACCTCGACCTCTCTAAACGTGTCCTATAGTTTCTTTCCAGCTTGTCTTCTGTCAAGCAATTTTCTCCCATCAACATGCTCAGTCTTTGTGCAAAAAGCTGGAACTATGCAGAATGTAAAAGAATGATTTGGTAAACTGCAACACCTTCTTGTGAGAGATCAATCAGGTGGTGAATAAAATACAATTAAAACAATAAACTAGTAAGACTGTATTCTTGGCCAATGATGAAGGTTTGCTGTTGTAGCCCTTTATTTGTTGCCAGTGCACTGCTCATCCCGCTTTATCAATCCGGTAGTTAATAAGCTGAGGTAAGTCACCAATATCCATTGCAATCAAGGATGGGTTCCTCGCTTTTTGGCACCTCCTGTCCCTCAGTCATAACTGGTTGGCAAGTGCACCGAATTTAGTAACCTTCGAACCACCAGCCGCAAATGAGGGATGACTGTTTTAACTCTACAAGCCTGAAGGGAGAAGACCTATACTGTCTGCTATTTGTAACAGCAATGTAAGTAGTAACATTGCAAACAGCTAGCAATGCTCTTACACAAAATGAATGTAAATTTACATCAATGTTGTGAATGTGGTTTTTTAGCACAATGAGTGGAGTGCCTGCAACTGAGCTCCATGACTCATTGGCCATCTTTTCATATCTTCAGTACAAGTTGAGTAACATTTAATCTTTACATAATCTTACCTTAATTCATAGAATCATAGAATCCTTACAATGTGGAGGCAGGCCATTTGCCCCACTAAAAAGCACACCACAGAAAGCATCCCACCCAGATTCACCCCCCTACCAAATTTCTGTAACCCTGCATTTCCTATTAATCTAGCTAGCCTTAGTCTCAGTTGGATATTTACTGGTTGGGTATTGCCAGGTAGTTGCTCTGAACACAGCCCCATCCATTATAAAAAGTTGGCATCTTGGCACCAAATCAACACAATAGGCAGCAATACAAAACTCTATGCCCACCCACATCCAATCTTGACCCTACTAGACCTTAACATTCAATTTCTAAGTCCCTTGCAGCATCTGTTTCAATTCTATGTTACACATTTTGACTTTTTTCTGTTCACAGCCAGAAAATGGGATCAAAGGCTTCTCAATAGTAACGGTGTAGAGACAGTTATTAAAGTAAGTTAAACAAATTTTTAGTTTGTGACGAAACAACATCAACACTCACCAATTATGTGTATATCTCTGTTGTTGTTAGCAAATGTAAGAAAGGTGATGGCTATTACTTAAAGAAAAATAAATGACTGAAGTTGCTCGGGATCCAGAGGAGATGTCGGTTTTATGTTTAGATATATAGATATTTAGATATAAACTGACATTTTCTTAGCTAACATCAGCTCTGAGGAAGAGTCACTGGACCCGAAATGTTAACTCTGATTTTTTTTCTTCACAGATGCTGCCAGACCTGCTGAACATTTCCAGCAACTTCTGTTTTTGTTCCTGATTTACAGCATCTGTAGTTCTTTCGGCTGGAAAGTAACGTTTTTGCTACTGTTCACAAAGGGGAGGAGGAACAAGTGGAATGGCGAGAGTGGTCAGAG
>NC_063334.1:8666340-8709068 GCF_021869965.1 Rhincodon typus
TAATAAATCTTTATTTAACATTTATCCATGCGTTTGTTCAGCTAGAGAGCTATCTATGGATGTAGCACAACATGCGGATTCTCCAGACACCATTCTATGCAGTGTCAAGGAGATAGTTTGAAATTATGTTTCAACTGAATGACTGAACTGCTTTATATGAAGTCAAGGATATATTACTATCCAGCAGGTTCTGGAATTTCTGACGTTATAGGCTGTTTGACACATGCCCACGGATAATTCATTTGTTCTGGGTAACAGTTCTCCATGACAGGTATGAACAGACATCCACACCTCTTGCTATTGGTAGTGGTTGCAAGTTTAGGAGTAGCCCCTGGTTCAGAATGCTGGCAGGAGTTGGTAGACAGGCGAAGCAGATCCAACAATGGACAATAGTCACACAGGTTCCTCAATCTTAGGGAAATCTTGTGGATATGAGATTGTCCCTGTCAGATTTCTCATTGGGCCTGGCATTCACTAAAGGCATTTGTATAAAGTATATACAAAGTACATAAAGCATATATAAAGTACATTCATGTCATCTTCCTGAAGCTCATACCTTTTGTCTTCATCTAAAGAGAACTTAGCTCTCATGACACAGACCTACACCCAGTCAGAGTGCACTTTGAATGTAAGTGAGGATCTGATTAAATTGGAAGCTTTTCTGGATCTATTTACAATCCAAGAGTTAAATGGTTTCTCTAAATTTCCTGAATGCACTATGGAGTCAATTCAGATTTGTGATGACAATTAAACAAAAACTGATTATATTTTAATCACCGAACAATTGGCTGTTGCACTTTAAATTACCATAGCCCTGACCTTTTGCAATTCCCTCCCTGTTCCTCTACTACTCTTTCTTCTTTTAATTGCTCCCTAAAGGCCATCATTTCCACCAAACATTTGTTATCTGTCCTAATGTCTCTTCCTGTGACTCAGTGTCAAAAATTGACACTATTGTGAAGCATTTGACCCATTAAAAGTGCTATAAAATTGCAAGTTGTTGGGCTTTAAATGCATTTCTAGCAATAACTGGGAGTTAACTTTTCCCAGAGTTGCCAGCATTTAAATCAAATGCCTCATAATTTATCTTTGTAGCAATAGGATGAGCCAAATTAAAATGAGTTGAAATAATTTTAATTCACAGCCTCTGGAACCACAAAATATTGTTTTAGTTTTTGTCAATATGCCACACATCTATATTCTCTGGTAGTTACATGCAAAATTAAAGTCACAAGATATTACACGGAGGCTGAATTGGTTGTTCCAGTGGAGCAACTTATGAAATTGAATAACACATTTATTGGAAACAGAATGACAAAGCTTACAATTCGTGTCCACTGAAAAATAAACTGGGCAATAAAAGTGAACAAAGTTTCCAAAGAGTTCTGGAATACCAGCAATGGTTGAAAATAAACTAGTGATTTGAAACCGGTGGCTCAATTCAAAGTAGCATGCTGGAGAAAATAATACACAATCATAGAAGCATTTTGTCAATCCCTACATTCCCCATTCACCCCATCTCACCCCAAATCCTTTTCTTCTTAGGTCAATGGACAATGTCACAAACTGTGTAAATGTTTTAAAAATGCATTCATGATTATGACTTATTCACATTACTTCTCTAAAATGTTTGGCTATCATATTTATTAAAGGCTGAATGCTTGTAGGAGTGCTTAGCATCTACACTTGGTTACTTTGAAGTAGCATCCTGTTCTATCGTGGTTGGTGCCATACACCTTCTAAGCAACAGTTCTTCCTGAGGCTCAGCAGATGTATCATTGATCTCCTACACACAAATAGCTTTGAAGAAGCTGTGCCAATAAAACTTTATTTTCCTGTCAAAACCTTAGCTCTTCATGGTTTTCAGACATATTTACAGATCGGATAGTGTTACAAGAAAATAAAAAGCTGGATATGTTTTGTTGTGGCTTTAGTGATTTTGCTTGGCATAAATCACTTGGCAATTAACACAAAGGCATAGAAAAATTGTGCAGTATCTCAAAGAGGTCTCTATGTACAATATGAGCACCAGAAAATTCAGCAGCCACCATTCCATCCCAGGAACTCACTCAAAGATATGGTTAGCTGTTGGGTTACTCAATAGGTGTACAAGTGGCATGTAGCTTTTCAACATTAGAATAAAGGAAATCCTCATTGTTCCATGTGCTGATTTTAATGACATTTGCCTCTAAACTGAAAGCAACTACATCTGGGGTCACATGAATACGAACCAATGAATTTCTCCGAATGTAAACATTTTCATAAAAGAACAAAACAAAATTACATATACAATCATTCACATCTGCAAGTTATCCAATATGCATAGCTTGCAAAGAAAATTATCACTCATTAACAAAAACATCTATTTATTGAAGTCTGATCTATTTTTCTCTGTCTCTACATATGCATTACTTCCAGAATCTTTGAAGCAATAGGTTATTTATTGGCATGCCTGTGTATTTTTTTTTGTTGGCTGAGCGTCTAGTATCTGCTTATTCTTGAGAAATTCTTGAGCTTCAGGGAACATTTGTTCAGTTTTGGGTCAAATGGAACTGGTTGTCCTTCCTACATGATAGTACCTCAGCATTGGTATCATCGTCATCGATTGTTTGATGTGAGTGACAGCTGCTTCTTATTCTATGTCCCAATAATACAATTCATCTATTGTAATAAAAAACATAGGTATACACTCTGATAACAAATTTGTTAAGGACTTTACCTAGTAATTTACGAATCCAACAAATTGTCACACTTTTTTCATATCCATTGGTTGTTACAATTCTGCAAGACTCTCATCCTATTTGGATCAGGGTGATGTTCTTTCACTGTCAGTACATGACCTATGAATTTGATTTCTGTGATCATCAATTGCATCTTTTTTAGATTAATCTGGTGAGCTCTTTCTCACACTCGCACTAAATTTTGATTATGGTTTCCATTATATCTTTATCTTTATGATCAAGCACATCATCCACAATCACCTACACTCATGGAAGATCATTGACTGTCTCATGTTATCTCCATTGTTACGATTTCATAGGAGTGGAATTGTCAAATGACTTGTACAATCATATGTATCTCCTAAATGGCAAAGAGAATTTATTTAGAAAACTGCTGTTATCATTAAGATTTATTTACCATATCCATGCTTCATAGCTAGGACAGTTATGAGCTTTGCCTTGGCCAGTTGCTGTGACATTTCTTCAATGGTTGGCATAGGTTATTGAGATCTCTTAAAGTCTTGTTAAAATCTTTTGGACCTATGCTTATTCTTAGCTTTTCAGGTTTTTTTTAAATTTTACTATGTTGCTAATTAATCTGTAGCAATTGCCACTTTCATGATTAAATCCCTTCTTTACTTTGACAAGGCAGAAGACAGAGAAAGGGGATAAAGGGGTCTTTTTTCAGGATGCAACTAGTGATTAGGGGAGTTCCGCAGAGATCAGTGTTGGGACCACAACTTTCAAGTTATAAATGAGGATTATGGACGAAGGAAGAAGGCATTGTTGCTAAGTTTGCAGATGACACAAAGATAGGTGGAGAGGCAGGTAGTGTTGAGCAAGTGTGGAGGCTGCAGAAGAACTTGGACCTGCCAGGCAAGTGGGAAAAGAAGTGACAGATGGAATATGCTGTGGGCAAGTGTGAGGTTATACATTTTGATAGTAGTAAGAATAGAAGAATAGGCAGGGAAAGACTTCACCTTTGAGCCCTGTATCTAAGGAAGGATGTGTTGTGTTGGAGGGTGTCCAGTGGAGGTTTACAGGAATGATCCCAGGGATGAAGGGTTTGTCATATGAGGAGTGGTTGAGAACTCTAGATCTGTACTCAATGGCATTTAGAAGGGTGAGGGGGATCTGATTGAAACTTATAGGATACTGAGAGGCCTGGATAGAGTGAAGGTGGAGAATATGCTCCCACTAGTAGGAGAGACTAGGACCCAGGGGCACAGCCTCAGGGTGAAGGGACAATCTTTTAGAAAGGGGATGAGAAGGAATTTATTCAGCCAGATAGTGGAGACTGTTTGGAACTTATTCTCACAAAGGGCTGTGGAGGCCACTTCATTGACTATATTTAGCACAGAAGTAGATTGTTCTTTTTCTTGAACAGTATGTAACGGAACCAACGAGGGAGCAAGCTATCCTAGATCTGGTCCTGTGTATTGAGACAGGAATAATTAATGACCTCATAGTTAGGGATCCTCTTGGAAGGAGTGATCATAGTATGGTTGAATTTAGAATACAGATGGAGAGTGTGAAGATAAAATCCAATACCAGGGTCCTGTGCTTCAACAAGGGGAACTACAATAGAGTGAGGGAGGACTTGGCTAAAGTAGACTGGAAACAAAGATTTTATGGTGGGACAGTTGACGAGCAGTGGAGGACTTTCGAAGCAATCTTTCAAAGTGCTCAGCAAAAGTATATTCCAATGAAAAGGAAGGACTGTAAGAAAAGGGGTAATCTGCCCTGGGTGTCTAAAGAAATAAGGGAGGCTATCAAATTGAAAGAGAAGGCATACAAAGTGGCCAAAAACAGCATGAAACTAGAAGATTGGGAAAACTTTAAAGGTCAACAGAAAGCCACAAAAAGAGCTATAAAGAAAAGTAAGATAGAACATGAGAAAAAACTAGCACAGAATATAAAGACAGATAGCAAAAGTTTCTATAAATATATAAAACGAAAAAGAGTGGCTAAAGTAAACATTGGCCCTTTAGAGCATGAGAAGGGGAATTTAGTTATGGGATATGATGAAATGGCCGAGGCATTGAACAGGTATTTTGTATCGGTCTTCACAGCGGAGGACACTAATAACGTGCCAGTAATTGACAAAGAGACAAAGGTAGGTGAGGACCTGGAAACAATCATTATTACGGAAGAGGTAGTGTTGGGCAAGCTAATGGAGCTAAGGACTGATAAGTCTCCTGGCCCTGATGAAATGCATCCCAGGGGACTAAAAGAGATGGCGGGAGAAATAGCAGATGCACTGGTGGTAATTTTCCAAAATTCGCTGGACTCTGGGGCAGTCCCAGCAGATTGGAAAACAGCAAATGTGACGCCATTGTTTAAAAAGGGAAGTAGACAAAAGATGGGGAATTATAGACTAGTTAGCTTAACCTCTGTAGTGGGGAAGATGCTTGAGTCTATTATCAAGGAAGAAATAGCAAGGCATCTTGATAGAAATTGTCCCATTGGACAGACGCAGCATGGGTTCATGAAGGGCAGGTCATGCTTGACAAATCTTTTGGAATTCTATGAAGACATTATGAGCGAAGTGGACAATGGGAACCCAGTAGATGTGGTGTACCTAGATTTCCAAAAGGCCTTCGACAAGGTGCCGCACAAGAGGCTACTGCATAAGATAAGGATGCATGGCATTAAGGGTAAAGTATTAGCATGGATAGAGGATTGGTTGACTAACAGGAAGCAAAGAGTGGGGATAAATGAGTGCTATTCTAGCTGGCAGTCAGTGACTAGTGGTGTGCCTCAGGGATCGGTGTTGGGACCGCAATTATTTACAATTTATATAGATGATTTGGACTCGGGGACCACATGTTGGTGTCAAAGTTTGCAGATGACACTAAGATGAGTGGCAGAGCAAAATGTGCAGAGGACTGTGAAACTTTGCAGAGGAACATAGATACATTGAGTGAGTGGGCAAAGGTCTGGCAGATGGAATACAATGTAAATAAATGTGAAATCATACATTTTGGTAGGAGTAATAGTAAAAAGGATTATTACTTGAATGGTAAAAAGTTGCAGCATGCTGCTATGCAGAGGGACCTGGGTGTCCTTGTGCATGAATCACAGAAGGTAGGTCTGCAGGTACAACAAGTAATTAGGAAGGCAAATGGAATTTTGTCCTTCATTGCTAAAGGGATTGAAATAAAAAGCAGAGAGGTTATGTTGCAGCTGTACAAGGTGCTGGTGAGGCCACACCTGGAGTATTATGTGCAGTTTTGGTCTCCTTACTTGAGAAAGGATGTATTGGCACTGGAGGGGGTGCAAAGGAGGTTCACTAGGTTGATTCCAGAGTTGAGGGGGTTGGCTTATGTAGATTGGGATTATATTCATTGGAATTCAGAAGATTGAGGGGGATCTTATAGAAACATATAAAATTATGAAGGGAATAGATAAGATAGAAGTAGAGAGGATGTTTCCACTGGCAGGTGAAGCTAGGACAAGAGGGCATAGCCTCAAGATTAGAGGGAGCAGATTTAGGACTGAATTGAGAAAGAATTTCTTCACCCAGAGGGTTGTTAATGTATGGAATTCCTTGCCCAGTGAAGTAGTTGACGCTACTTCAGTAGATGTTTTTAAAAAACAGGTAGATTTTTTTTGAACAATAAAGGAATTAAGGGATACAGTGAGAACGCGGGTAAGTGGATCTGAGTCCACAAAAGGATCAGCCATGATCTTATTGAATGGCGGAGCAGGCTCGAAGGGCCAGATGGCCTACTCCTGCTCCTAGTTCTTACGTTCTTATGTTCTTATGTTCCTTGATTAGCAAGGAGATCAAACCTTGCAGAGGTTGAGAAACGTATCAACCATGATCAAATGGTGAAGCAGGCTTGATGGGTTGAATGGCTTAATTCTGCTCCTAATATTTTCTGATAAGTGTAGATCACCAGACCAAGCTTTGACATATTTCAGCTGAGATGATTGATGTTAAATGATGGGTATCATACCATTGCATATTCTCAACTTTACCATTGAGTGCTTCACCTTAGGGATACTGCTTTGACACACTTTGCACTAATTTGTGAAACTCACAATATTTGACATAGCACCAGTGTCGATCTGACATTTTACATTCTCTTGACACTCTCCTTCTGTAGTCATCATTCTAACCATCACAAACCACTTATCACCATGAGTTTGGACAATGCCAACCTGTTCTACAGTGCAGAATGGTTCACCAGAATCATTTTAACAGGAACTATTTTCCTAAGTTATGTTGGTTTCTTTCCATGAAAAGATTTACATGAAGAGTGATTGAGTTTTGTGCAGTGAGACCAATGCTTTCCTCATGCTGGGCAATTTTCCTCTTCATTCACGTGCTGTCCTCTGAACCTTTTGCATATTTTTTCACTTTTGGTTCACTTTTCACTGCTGATCCTTTCTTCTTGAGTTTTGATTACGAATATATACTTTTTATAAATAAGATTAGCAATGGATTCAAAATTGATCTTCAATGCCTTCAAATTTTCTACAATCAGGCTTTTCTCAATACCTGTGAGGTCTAAGGTGCAACATAGCTTGTCGTTGTTCTGTTTGAGAAGACATTTCTTCACCCAAACAATGGTGAGCCTGTGGAATTCATTGTTGCAGGAAGTAGTTGATGCCAAAACATTGAATGTATTCAAGAGGCAGCTAGATATTGCACTTGGGATGAATGGGATCAAAGGTTATGGGGAGAAAGCAGGATTAGGTTATTGA
This sequence comes from Rhincodon typus, assembly GCF_021869965.1. NCBI lineage: Eukaryota > Metazoa > Chordata > Chondrichthyes > Orectolobiformes > Rhincodontidae > Rhincodon > Rhincodon typus. Next base: position 8,673,774 of record NC_063334.1, read on the forward strand.
GTTGGATGATCAGCTATGACTGTGATGAACGGTAGAGCAAGCTCAAAGGGCCAAATAGCCTCCTCCTGCTCCTATCTTCTATGTTTCTATGTTTATTTCTATGATTATCCCATCATTTCACTCTAGAATCAGGAAGAATGTTTATTTCCACAGGATCAGGGATTGGAAATTTCATCACCATACTGGCTCACATCGTCATAGAAAGTCGAAGACTGAAGTTTGTAAGTTATTGCCTGGTTTTTCTTCCAGTAACTGGCCCTCTTGTGGCTCTTAAAATCCATACAATTTCAGATCCACACTTCTGATGTTAAGCTCTCTATAATTAATGGCTTCTGCCTGTAACCAGAAAGCAACAGCATCTAAACTTGAAAGGAAAAGCCAGTAAAACCTGCAAATGAGATATTCTGGTCCAACCAATCTTGCATACATTAAACTGAAGCTTCAGTAGGTTCATTTCTAAGGATTACTGTTTCATTTACTGGTCTTCTTCATTACAAGTAAATTATATGCCACGACAAGTGTACCAATACCATGGCTTTAAGAGGTTATATTGTCCTCTTTTTGAAAAAGAGGAGTTTTAAGACAGAGGTGCTGATCTGTCTATTTGGAAAGCCAATAAACAGCTTGTGAGGTCTTGGGTATATTTTTTAAAGTTGGAACAATACAAGTAGCCTGAATGTGTGCAGTCATGCCCTCATAGAACAAAGATTTTAAGTTTTTTAGTTTTTCAGTAGCAATTGTTCCTGGATCTGTTGTTACAGTGCAACACTCTCTCAGAGTTCTCTTGACGGTTTTTTTCCCCTCCTGGGCTGCTGGAGTTGAATGTGAGACAATCTGTTTTCTGAATTTGCCTTTTGCCAAGAGTGTGTATATATTGGAACAGTTATTAACAGTAGCTAACTAATCTATTATTCTTTTAGGTTTTACAATAGCAATATAGCTAAGCCTATTTATTTATTTCTTTATTCATTCTATTGTTGTATTTTAATTATAATTTATGAATAAATTTTGTTTTGCATAACTTTGAGTAGTTTGACCAATCAAATTTCATCTGGAACACAACACCTTACATTTACCTTTAAAATAAGAAAAAGTTAGGGTCCAGGCTAGCTTCTTAATACATTTTCAAGGGGTTTGGTCTGATCCATAACAAATCACAATGTACAGTGTACAAATGAATTTCTCTGAACACCCATCTCCATTGAAATCTCTAATTCATCCTTCTTCAATTTCTGTTGGCATCCCACCCAAGGTCTTGCAGCTTGAGGGTTTTCAAGAACAGAACATCATACCTGAACCGTATAAAGGATCAAGGTATTTGGGTATTGACTTTCAGCAGAGAGGTTCTCACTTATTTGTCTTGGACTGAGAATTGTAGTGAGATTAAATATGGGAAACCATAAGCAACAGGGCATACACTGCTTTTCGTGTAAAGTAACTCTAACGTAATACTCCTGTGATTCCTTTCAAAATAATTGTGGCACATCAACAAAATCACTCAGTTAGTATATTGTGCACATGATCCAGCAGATCACCTATACACTGTAAGGAGAAATCAACATTTCAAGTTGCCATTGAGCAACACAAGTAGCACTGGGAGCACTGGGATAATTCTGAGGTCTTATTTGCAGTATTGATTGGCACAGTATCATTCCATGCATGAGAACTTTGTTAATAGTCCTCTCAGGTGAATAGAAGAGCAATGAGTTCCCCCAGTATCTCAGCTAAAATTAATACTCTGAACAACACTTCAAACCGATTATGTCCATATACTTATTCATTTCTGTACCTGGGCCGTTTCCCTATGTTATTGCGGGCATTAGACTTCATAAGTGTTTAAGTGGCTGTTAGATATTTGGAATGTCTTGAGGTGGTGAAAATTGCTGTAGAAATACAAATATTTTATTATTTTATTTAAAGAAGTTACTGTAAAGCTGAAAGGTAACATTACTTTGCGGCAATTTTAGTGATTCCATTAAACTAGGAATTAATAATGCAAATGTATAAGTTTGATAAACTTGAAATCATCTTATTTTATTTCTTGTTTTTTTTCCCGTTCCTTTTCCTAACTCTCCTTTTGATTACCTCTACCTGTTACTCCTCCTTCCCAGAAGAAGGACTGTGCTTGATTATGAGGCTGAATTCAGAGAGACTACACTGCCAAAGCAGGCCTCGATTAGTGAAACTCTCTGATGTTGCAATCATGTCTGGTTCAATTAACCATACAATCCCCTAAAAATAGCAGCATTGTGGTGTTTTTTTTTTCATTCCTTATGAGATGGCAACAGCAGCATTTATAGCACATTGTTAATTTGTCCAGAGGGCAGTTAAGAGTCAATTACATTGTTGTGGATCTCGGCCAGACCTAGTAAGGATAGGAGATTTCCTTCCTTGATTAATATTTGTGAATCAGATTTTCTTTTTATGTTAATGGTTAAGTTGTGACCTTTAGAACATCTTTTCATTCCAGACTTTTATTGAATTCAAATTTCGCCATCTGCCACGGTGAGATTCAAACCCCATATCAACCTTGGCTTCTGGATATGCTTGCTCAGTGACAGTACCACTGCATCCCTTGGTCTCATCCAGGCCATCTGATCCATTTCTGTACCTGGAGAGTGACTTTAAGATAGTTGACTGAGAGTCACATCAGCTCTGAGACTGATTCTGCCCGACTGTTACATTCTCACCATGAGTGCAAAGTAATCAAAGGTATTACTATTACTTTCTGCCCTCCCTAGACTGTAGAACCTGTGGCCAATTTATACATCCCATTCACCACTATCACTGTCACAGATTAACTAATGAAGCACAGACTAGGATCTAGGAATTTCCTGATTTGTTTGGCTAAATTACACACCATATGTTGCAAGTATCCACTAAGTTAGATCTTTATGAATGAGTCTTGTACTAATTCAGCTGATGGTAATTAATAGAAAATGGACTCTTCACAAATGGTAGCAAGCCACACTGCCAAGAAGCAGCTTGGATGATGCCAAAAGAATTTATATCAACTCTACCAAACAACTGATAGACATGCCATGGAAACAAGAGAAGAACAAGCTGCAAATATCTGAATAAACCATGATTTCTAGGACAAAGACACTGTTCAGTAGTAATAAATGAATTGTATTTAATAAGCAATAATGGGGACTAGTATATGCTACGTCGATGGCAAGGAACCTTGTTTATGAAGAACGCAGATTAGGCATATGTGCATAAACTGCCAAAATGTCACAAAATTATTCACAAATTTCCAATATAGACAAGATTCCCTTGCTAGAGTGCAAAGTCACAAAATTGCCCCAGTGTCTCTTTAAAGTAATAGAATAGGTCCAATTTTCCATCTGAGACTGAAATGGGGTGCAGAAAATACTGAAATTTTGCTGGTTTCATAACCATCAACTTGCTTCTATTGATACTGGATTTTTCAAAAGCTTAGAAATTAGTCCTATTGATGTCGACCTGCAATGACTAAATGATTTCATACACACTCATTTGTCTGTTATTCAGAAGATGTGTTAATCTGTTTAAAGGAAGGTGGCTAATACCTAACTTGTAATAGCAAACAAAGGAATGTCATATAAATATGCCAAATAAATATCACTAACATTAACTTTAAAACATCCCTAAACACTGTCTGAAGAAGTGCAAAAGTATTCTTCTTGTTATCTTAGCTGACATTTATCATTCAACTAATATTTAAAATAGATGGCTGTGTATTTCGCTGCTGTTTGTGGAAATTTGTTATGCACAAATCGATTGTCACATTTCCTGCATTATAACAGCAAGTATACTTTAAAAGAACCTAATTGTGAAAGGTATGATATAAATGTGAGTCTAGTTTTCAGAATGGAATATAAATTTTACAAACGGGTTAACTTGGGTTGAAAAGGAGTTTAATAGCTGCAAAATCTACTTCCTGACCCAAACTTACTCCAAAATTACCAATTTTAAACTTGAGCTGAGGCGAGAAGGTGGCCAGGTATTTAACCTGTTACAAGCAGATGGATTGGTAAAGAGGCCTTAACCTACATTTGTAATTTAACTTCTGTCAGCCAGGCTTGCCAAGCATTGAAAATTCCAACAGCTTCATCAATCGAGATAAGGATGTGGCAAATTACATGCCTTTACAACAACCACTTGGATTCAGATTCCTGCCTCAGGAACTTCCACAATCTTTAGTTTGAGGATACCGATCCAAACAGTGTGTGTGTTCTAATGTGTGAGGTATGATAGCATTCATTTACCAGAAGCCATGGCAACATTCCAGCTCTTTATTTTCTCTTGGAGCTTCCATCTCAGAGTTGGCTGTTGCTTTATCAAGGCTAGTCTCTGTCAGGTGAGTGTACTCAATTTTTGTACTCCATTTAGAAGAAATGCCATTCTGCAATGTTCACAATGTATTTGCCTCTACGTAACTTGATCTCAGCACTCCTGGTTCTCTCCATAGCTTCATGTAGATGATAGTCATGATACGTTCTATCTACACCACATCTGGAAATCATGAACTATACTGATTGCTATTTTTATGTCTTGTCTACTTTCTGCTTAAACACTTTCTCACTCACTGTGCAGCCAAACAATTGTTACAGGAATTTCTGCCACACAAACAGTATAATGGATATTATCAAGAGTATAAATTCTTCATCAGGCTTTATTTTCTAGCATCCGTTTCTGGCAGTAGCCTTGCTGACAACTTGTGCCTTTCTGAAAAAGATTGACAGCTTAAAGTATTGGAGTATGTAGTGATTCCACTTCATTGATTGACCATAAGATATAGGAGGGGAATTAGTCCATTCAGCCCATCGAGTCTGCTCCACCATTTGATCATGGCTAATACGTTTCTCAACCTCATTCTCCTACCTTTTCTCCGTAACACTTGATTCCCTTACTAGTCAAGAAACTACCTACCTTTGTTTTCTGTGGCAATGAGTTCCACAGATTCACCACCCTCTGGGCGAAAAAAAATTCTCCTCATCTCAGTTCTAAAGGGTCATCCCTTCACTCTGATCCCGTTCCATCAGGTCCTAGTCCCTCCTACTGGTGGAAACATCTTCTCCACATCCACTCTATTCAGGCTTTGCAGTAAGTTCCATTGAGATCCCCCCTCGTCCATCTAAACTCCATTGAGTGCAGACCCAGAGTTCTCAATTAGTCCTCATGTGACAAGCCGTTCATTCCTGGGATCATTCTGGTATGGCTCCTTTGGAACCCTCCAATGCCAGTACTTCCATTTTTAGACACTTGGCCCAAAACTGCTCACGATATTCCAAATGCAGTCTGATCAGAGCCTTATACAACCTCAGCTGTACATCTCTGCTCTTGTATCCTAGCCCTCTCAAAATGCATGCTAACATTACATTTTCCTTCCTGACTATCAGCTGAAACTGCAGGCTTACCTTAAGAGAATCTTGAATTAGAACCCCTAAGTCCCTTTGTGCTTCAGATTTTGGAAATCTTTTCCCATTTAGAAAATACTTTATGCCTTTATTCTTCCTATCAAGGTGCATAAGCTCACATTTTCCCACATTGCATTCCATCGGCCACTCCTTTGCCCACTCAGCTAGGTAGACCAGGCACTTCTACAGCCTCTCAGCTTCCTCAACACGACCTGTCCGTCCACATATCTTCATGTCATCTGCGAATGTAGCAACAATGTCCTCAGTCCCTTCATCCAAATTGTTAACATTGAACAAAAATAGTTGTGGCCCCAACACTGACACTGACAAGATAAAATATAAAAAAAAATTAAATACTTTATCGATATTAAGTTTTTAAACAAAAAGATCTAATCATCAGGTTTCTTTGTAAACATAATTATATATTTATCATCAGAACAAAACTTAAATAAAGGAGCAATGTTTGGTTAACATGTACAGCCATAAATAGAACCCCTATAAAATGTAAAGAGGGCAATTAGTCCATTGAGTCTGCACTGATCTTCCAAAGAGTATCACACCTAGACCCAAACCCCAATCCTATCATTTTCCATGACTACTCCACCTAACCTGCGTGTCCCTGAACACTACAGACAATTTAGCACGGCCAATCCACCTAACCTGCACGTCTTTACACTGTGGGAGGAAACCAGAGCACCTGGTGGAAATCTGCACAGACATGGGAAGACACAGACAGTCAACCAAGGTTGGAATCAAACCCAGGTCCCTGGTGCTAAGAGGCATGTGGACAAATCACTAATAATGTATGGTTATATCTTTAAAGTCTTGAAGATGCCACTTGCTTAGGATCAGATATAGAAGATTTTCTTTTCACAATGGAAAAGATCAGCTGGGCAGCTTGTTCATAGCAAACTTTCCTCTGACACAATTTATTCTTTGTAGGCTTCCCTGTAACTCAATGAAATAAAATAAGGACCAAAACATCAGTTCTGAGGAAGGGTCACCGGAACCAAAACATTAACTCTGTTTTCTCCTTCACAGATGCTGCCAGACCTGCTGAGCTTTTCCAGCAACTTTGTTTTTTTGTTCCTGATTTACAGCATCCGCAGTTCTTTTGGTTTTTATGTCATGTTTTCTACATTGGTTTGATCAATTAGCACATTAAGACTTGCTTGTATGTCCCTGGAAAGAGGCTTATCACTTGTTTTTAACAAACTTTGACCTCAGCTTTATTTCATCCATTCAATCGTATGATATTTACACAGCACACTTCTATGATAATCGCTAATGTAGCCGAAAAATAGTCCATATTGTCATATTTGATTCGTTCTGTCTGTTTTAAACAAAAGCTTCAGTTTTTCCAGAGTTATTACAACAGTTCAGTCCATTACTACTGAGTGAAAATACTTGATGTAAGCAAGCACATGCATTCCTTTACTGAAACACAAAACCATATTAAAACCAGTGACTTTTCCGATCATTAGGTCATCACCAGACTTTCTATGTTTTCTTCTCATTTCATTTAATTTCGTTCAATTTTATTTTGGGTAATCCAGCAAATTTTAGATTAATATCTTCAAGGCCACTGTTCAAATGCAGCCCAGCAGGGTCTACAGCAAAACAAGCAGTTATCGCTAGTTACATGATTTCAAAGAAGCCTTGTTAAGAGAAATTCCCAATGTCCACTTTGAATTGTCAATGACCTTGTTTAAAGAAACCACTTCAGGTAGCCTCACAAGTCTTGAAATAGCTCCTTTTTATCACAATCTTATAAAGTTTAAGCCCTCCAAGCGATATTAACTACAATTGTAACAATTGAAGCATATAGTTACAACAGTATAACATCCAACTGTCACCCCTCTCCCTGAGCAACCACCTTCTCCCACCCTGATCAAGCACCACACTTCCTCATATTCTAAATGACACGCCTGGCCACGGTCAATAATTTTGGATTCCCTATAATCAATGCACTTTTGCATGCCCCGGTCTGACTAGATGTCCAAGACTGCCAATCAGGTTGGTCTGAAGACTAAATTCGCAATGTCATGGACAAATATAGCAATAAACATTGTGGAGTGTGGGGAATCCCAAACTGTCAGTTGTCATTATCTTTCTGACTGACCCACTACTTTCAGATCAGTTAAATAAAAACTATCCCTCCTGATTCTCCAACCTATGGCCCTCAAAAAGTTTGTTCCTGTTAAATGAACAGGACAATGAAAATTTCTTAATTTTGCTGAAAGAGTTAAATACTGGGAGTGGCTTTCCACAAAGAGCAAGCCTTGTAATTTGGCATTTTTCTCTGACCTCTCCATTTTGAACAAACACTGTCCCTTTTGCAGCTAAATGACACGTATACTTTATTTACACAGATAGGAAGTAGGAATAGATGTAGGCCATTTGGCCCCTTGAGTTTTTCCATTCAGTAAGATCTTGGGTGATGTGATAACTCCACATGCCTATCTCACCCCTTGCTTATCAAGAATCCAACATACCTTTGCCTTAAAAATAATTAAGGTCTCTGTTTTTCACTCATTTTAAGGAAGTCAGTTTCAAAGACACAAGACCCTTTGTTAGAAAAGTAATCTCCTTATCTCTGCCTAAAATGGGTGACTTCTTATTTTTAAGCAATGGCCCCCTAGTTCCCGATTCTTTTACAAGATGAAACATTCTTTCCATATCTACCCTATCAAGGCCCCTCAGGATCTAATATGCTTCAAACAAATCAGCTTTCGCTTCCAAACTCCAGTCAATACAAACTTAGGCTATTCAAACTTTCCTTATATGGTAACAACCCATTTCATGTATTTGTGTGGAAAGCATTCTCCGAATGCTTCCAATTCATTTATATTCTTTTCTAAGTAAGGAGACCAGCACTGAATTACAGACATGGTATTACCAATGGCCTCTATAACAAATCATAATTTCCTCAATTTAGTATTTAACTCCCCTCACAATAAGCAATCCATTTCTATTAGCTTTCCTAATTACTCATTGTATCTGCACATTAACCTTTGTAACACATGCACTGGGACTTCTAGAAAGACTAGATCTTCCTACAACCAGATATCTGAAATCTCTCACTATTTAAATAATATGCTTCCTTTTATTCCTCCCGTCACAATGGACAATTTCACATTTTTGCATTGTAGAATCTATTTGCCAGATCATTACCCAGCCACTTAATCTATCCAAATCCCTTTGCAGCCTCCTTATATCCTCTTCAAAACTTCCATTCCTAACTATCTCTGTGTCATCAGCAAATTTAGCAACCGTACCTTTGGTCTCGTCATCCAAGTCATTCATTTATAAATTATAAAAAAGTTGAGACCCAGCACTGATGCCAATGACACACCACTCATTATATCTTGCCAACCAGAAAATGATCAATTTATGCCTGTTTCTGTTTCCTCTTAGCTAGCCAATCCTCTATCCATGGTAATATTGTTACCCTTTCCACCATGAGCTTTTAGTATTTGCAATAATCTTTGATGTGACATCTAATCAAAAGCCTTTAGGAAATCTAACCACCTGTACATCCACTTGCCCCTCCCACCCTCCTCCCCACCCCCTTATCCACACATATGTTACTTTTTCAAACAACTCCATTAAATTTTTTAAACATGATTTACCTTTCACAAAACCACATTGATTCTGCCCAATTACTTTTTTTATGTGCCCTATTATAACTTTCTTAATAATAGTTTCAAACATTTTCCCAATGACAGATGTAAAGCTAACTGGCCAGTAGTATCCTGCTGCCTTTCTCCGTCCTTTTTTGAATAAAAGAATTATATTCAGCATTTTCCAATCTAATAGAACTTCCCAGGAATCTCAGGAATTTTGGAAAATTAAAGCCAACACATCATTAATTCATCAACTTTATTAACACCTTTCACCCCAACCTCAAATTCACCTGGACCATCTCCAATACTTCCCCCCCTTCCTGGACCTCTCCATCTCCATCTCTGGTAACTGTCTCAGCACTGACATCTATTTCAAACTCATTGACTCCTATAGCTATCTTGACTACACCTCCTTTCACCCACCCTCCTGCAAGAATGTAATCCCTTATTCCCAATTCCTCTGCCTCCCAAGATGGAGTGTTCCAATCCTAAACATTCGACATATCCTTGTACTTCAAGGACCGCAGCTCCCTCCTCCATTGATTCGTAATGCCCTCAACCAGATCTCTTGCATTTCCCGCACTTCTGCCCCAAACCCTTCTCCCCAACAAAAATAAGAACGGAGTCCCTCTGGTCCTCACATGTTAGCCCACCAACCTCCGCATCCAGCGCTCATCCTCCCCACTTCCGCCACCTGCAATCTGAACCTACCACCAAAGATATATTTCCCCCCTCACCCCTAGCCGCCTCTCATACGGGCCGCTCACTCCACGAATTCCTCATCTGCTCCACAATCCCAATGACCCCACCAATCGCAGGAGGTGCTACACCAGCCCCTACACCTCTCTTCTCACCTCCATTCAAAGCCCCGCCTCCTTTCCACTTCCTAATGTATAGGTATTTCTGCAAGTTTCCTTATAACCTCTATGTTGAAGCCAATGCAAAACATCCGTTGAATTCATTTGACATTTTCTTATTTTCCATTATTAATTCCCCACACTCACTTTGTTGACTGAGTCAATCAATATGGAGCTGGAAAAGCACAGTGGGTCAGATAGCATCTGAGGAGCAATGAAGTCAATGTTTCAAGTCGAAACCCTTCATCAGAATTGGGAAGGGGGAGTGGAGCCCAGAAATAATTAGAGGGAGAGGGTGGGGCTGGGGAGAGGATATGTGGGATGGAGATAGGTGGATGCAGGTAGGGGGTCAGTACGAAGATGGACAGGTTGGCAGTGGAGAGATTTTGAGGCTGGTGAAGTCAATATCCAGGCCATTGAGCCGTAAGCTCCCAAGATGAAATATCAGGTGTTTTACCTCCAGTTTACGTTTGTCCTCACTCTGACAGTGGAGGAAGCCAAGGATGGACATATGTCCAGGGGAGTGGGAGGGTGAATTAAAGTGGATGGCAACTGGAAGGTCAGGATGGTAGGTGCATGCAGAGCGCAGGTGCTCTGAGAACTTGTCCCCGAGTCTGCATTTGGTCTCGTCAATATAAAGCAGAAGGCCACATTGGGAGCAACAGATATAGTAAATGAAGTGAGATGAAGTGCAGGTGAATCTCTGGAAGAATTGTTTGGGACCTTGGATGGAGGTGAGAGGAGAGGTGTAGGGGCAGATGTAGCACCTCCTGCAATTGTATGGAAAGGTGTGGTGTGGTTGATGGGGAGTGTGGAGCTGACGAGGGAGTCATGGAGTGAGCGGTCCCTGTGGAAAGCAGACAGGGGTTGGGAGGGAAATATCTTTATGGTGGTGGGGTCTTATTGTGGTGGTGGAAATGTTGGTGGACGATGTGTTGTATTCAGAGGTTGGTGTGGTGGTACGTGAGGACTAAGGTACTCTATCCTTATTGTTGTTGGGGTGAGAGGATTTGAGGGCGGAAGTGTGAGAAATGGGGGAGATGCGGTTAAGGGCATACTTAATAACAGACGACGGGAAACTACTGTCCCTAATGTTGGAGGATATCTAGGATTTCCTAGAATAGAACTCTTAAATCTGTGGCAGAGGCAGAGGAATTGTGAGTATGGGATAGCATTTTTGCAGGAGTTTGGGTGAGAGGAGGTGTAGTCGAGGTAATTGTGAGAGTCATTGGGTTTGAAATGGATATCAGTGGTGATTCGGTTACCAAAGATGGAAACAGAGAGTTCCAGGAAGGGGAGGGAGGTATCAGAAATGGGCCAGGTGAATTTGAGGGCATGGTGGAAGGTGTTGGCGAAGTTGATGAACTGTTTGAGCTTCTCGCGGGAGCACGAGGCAGCACCAATACAGTCATCATGTAGCGGAGAAAGAGGTGAGGGATGGTGCCAGTGTATTTGTGGAATAGGGACTATTCTACGAATCTTACAAAGAAGCAGGCATTGCTCGGGCCCATGTGGGTGCCCATAGGCACCCCTTTGATTTGTAGGAAGTGGGAGGAATCAAAGGAAAACTTGTTGAGGGTGAGGACTAGTTCCACCAAGCGAATGAGAGCATTTGCAAAGGGGGACTGGTTGGGCCTATGGGAAAGGAAGAAGCAGAGGGCTTATAGGCCATCCTTATGGAGGATACAGGAGTACAGGGACCGAGCCACCCATGGTAAAGGTGAGGTGTTGGGGGCCAGGTCATGGGCACCTGCATGTCCATCCATCGCCTACCCAACCCCACCCGACTCCTATTTATTTCTGGTGTCCCCTCCGCCTCCCCAGTCCTAACAAAGGGTTTCAGCCTGAAATATTGACTTTCTCGCTCCTCAGATGCTGTCTGGCCCACTGTGTTTTTCCAGCTCCACGTTTATTGATTCTAGCTTCCAACATCTGCAGCCCTTCTTGTCTCCAAGTCACTTTTTTGACTCTTTCCTTGTTTGCATATTTACAGTGACTCTTACTATCTACTTTTATATTCCTTTTTAGATTGCTTCAGAAGTAAAGTGGCTCTGTGAATGAGCTTCAGAAAGATACTTTTTGATTAATTTATTATGTGTTGTAGCCACCAGTGAAATTTGATTTGTTCTGCCTGAAGGAAAACTACATTCAGCCAACATTTTGTTTGGCAGTGTCTAAAATCTATAAAGTAAACAGAATTATTAACACTTTCTTTGTAAAAATAGGAATATGTCGCCAATAGCTGCAACTGTTTGGCAATGTTGCAATGACACAGTCCGAAAGTCATTAATCATATTTTTGGTCTGTAGCTACTATTGCTCAGAAGCCAGCCCTCAATATTTCGAGTGTCTTCAATATTGAGAACAGAGATGCAAGAGACAGAATCAAAGAATAAAGTTTGGAATTCAAATACTTCACACACTCAAAGAAAAACAAAATCCCAAGGCACTTTAATATTCATAGAATGAAATTTGATATTCTTTTGGCCTCACTGCTGGCACTTCGCATAAACTACATCTAGCTGAGAACTCTGTGGCTTGGATCCTTTCCAATTATTCTATATTCTTTCAGCTTCATTGACTGAGAGATTTGGGAAACAGAGTCTATATTCTCTTGAGTTTTGAAGAATGAGATGTGTATTCATTGATCCTTCCAAAATTCTTGCAGGATATGACAAAGGTTGTAGATAAGATGATTCCCCTGGTTAATGGGTCTAGAATTATGGAACATTGGTTCAGAATAAAACAAAAAATCATTTTAGACTGAAATGAGGAGAAATTTCTTCAATAAGAATGTAGTGAATCTTTGGAATTCTGTACTCCAATGTTCATGAAGCTTAATTATAAGCGCATACAAGACTGGAATCAGTAGGCTTCTAGAGACTAATGACATTGAATGATTTGGGAACAGTGCAGGAAAGTGGGATTGACGTAGATAATCAGCTGCAATGTAATTGAATGGTGCAGCGAGCTCAATAGGCTGAATGTTTTAATTCTGCTCCGACATACATATGGCTCATTATTTCCAACTAAAATGGCTTCAAGATCATAAAGTACGATTTCAAATCACTTTGTAAGTGCACCCCCACAATATTAAATAATGAAAAGCAGAAACTACAGCTGTGACAGCACCTATGGAGAAAGAAACAGTGTCAACATTTTGTGTCCAATCTGACTCTTCAGAACTCTTTGATTGATTAACATTTTTCCCATTTGTATCCTCAATTCTCTGACACAAAATTACTGCTCTTGTTTTATACCTTATGGATATGCCTTCTAAAATCTCTTTGTCTTCTTTATTGTCTGCCTGCTCTCCAAAGGATTTCTGAAAACACTTCTTCAACCATGCCCTCAATCTTTACACTATGTCATTAAGCTGTGACTCCAACAAAGTGGTGTACCTTCAGTGCTTGACTGAAACAACCACAGAATCACACCATTATTACAAAGCAGAAGGAGACCATTCAGAAACAGAAATTTCAGGTTATTTTATGTGCTTAATTTGCGTAGTAGGGTTTAATGTCAAAACATTTTGGTTTAATGATGACACTAGCCAATTCAGCATAATTAGTTGGCTGATGCATTATAACTGCTTAAAGGGTACATAATCTGCAAATCAACTTATTATGAAAGATTACATAAATTGACAATAACATAACTTATGTGCAGGTCGTGAATAAGTCATTTGACCTGCTGTCATTGACTATAAATGACATTTTGTATTTGCACAAATTATGTAAGGTGTGTGATATATAATTTTAGTATCATTTATTTTTGAATTTAAACTAGTGGCATATGGGTTTTATGTGTGTCTAAAGGGGTTAAATTATTAATTTGTAAGTCATTCTGTATCAATAGTGATTTTCTTTTAAAAAACAGTTTGAGAGACAGATTTCCTTGAGGATAATGAGTGGGTTTACATTCAAAAGTTTTATGAGTGAACAAAGAAAACAGTATGATACATTATGCTTTCAAACAGAAGATACTGGAATTGATTTTAAGGCTGGGAAGCACCCATAGATTGAGAAAAAGGTTTTGTTTATAGTTTCATTTTGGGCACTTCTGCAGGTTCTTAGCAATAGCTAAATATGTCATGCAGCTGTTACTGAGAAAAGCAGAAAGTAGGTTACTAGAAGTGTTAAACTAGAAGTGTTAGGTTAAACCCCAAAGGGATATTTGAAGCTGAGAATGCTTAAACTCAGTTTTGTGACAGATTAAGAAAGGTCAAGATTAAGACAGATTAAGACAGATTATTATGACCAAGAATTAAAGAGAATCTGATGTTTGAGTACTGCGATTTTGTTGTGTTTAATACCTTAAGAAACAGGAACAGGAGTAGAGTTTATTTGGGTTTACTGTTAGATCCAAATCTGCAGCATTGTTTGTTGTGAATGAAAGACTGACTCATTAAAACCAAAAGAAAAGGTCAGATCTATTGAGTTAGATTTCTGTCTGGAATCTGGCTTGTCCAGTAATAACTTTGACTGGGATCAACAATGAAAAAATTGCTGCTACAGTTAGAGATTGTTAGCTTCACTTTGGCCTGACAGTTGATGAGAAATACAATTTTCTTCAGTCTTGAACTTTGTTTTAGCAATTTATACATGCACTCTGTTCCCTTTTTCTTAGTGTTAATAATGATTTCACTGAAGAATGTATTAACTAACTCTATTATGTTTAGAAGCAATGACTAAGATTAGTTAATTACCTCCGTCATGAGATTTTTTGCCAAAGTAGGCTGAAGACAAGCCAGAAAGAATCAGACATCATTGGGCATTCCTGATACATTCCGATCAGACTTATATTAAGATTTCAGCTGTGGCTTCTTTACATATATAAAATATATCATGACAAAGCAATCATGCTTTTCTCAGGAAGAATGGTTAGGAGCACAGCCACTGCCAGTAATAATATGTCATGTGAACAGTTTTTGGCAATAAAAACAATTGTCTTTGAAGTTTCAAATTTGTAACATCTATGAAAAGTGTAATTCACTTCTATAGCCTGTTGCAGACATTACTGCAGGCTGACATCCTGTCTTAGCATGCTCTTTGTTTTCTCTTCCTTGAAATCTTTTGAGTAAAACTATTTGATCCCACACATACATAAACAAAAGTAAAATGAGTATCCCTCCATCTTTCAGTTCAATTTCCATTTGTATTTTTGCAGCCAAGTCCATACAAGGAATATTGTAAATTTAATGCAAGCAAGTATTGAGTATCCATAATTGTTAAACCATCAAATGGTTTCAGCTTTGTCTCTCCCCTGCACAGAATCTTGACTGGGAGCACTCAAGGTAACACTGTTGACTTCCCTGCCTTATCTATATCATTGGTGAAACCTTCAACTGCACCAAACCTCAGCATGTTTCTATTCTTGCCAGGCTTAACTTCCTACACATCCAACATTTGACCCGTACTAATGCACAAGCTATTCTGCTATATAGTCACTAATGGACAGTGGTTTCCCATTCTCTATGTTAATTTTATGGTCTTGATGTCATATTCAAAGCCTTTTATTTAATTCTATCTTTGCAATCTTGCTTAGCAGTATGTCCTCCCTCTGGTCCACAGTCAGAAGGATCAGTTGCAATGATCCTAAACCAAGGAACAGGCTAATTTTGTCATTTTTTCAAAGCAGGACATATCGTAGTTTATCACCTTTTTTTCCAGTATACTTTTGACTTACAGAACTTTGTTTTACCAGCCCTCAATAGCTCAAATGAAACATAAAATATAGAAAATAGGAGCAGGAGTAGACCATTCAGCCCTTCAAGCCTGCTTTGCTATTCAATAGGGCCATAGTTGATTATTCAACTCAGTAACCTGTGCCTGCTTCATCATCATACCCTTTGATTCATTTATCCTTAAGAATTATATCTATCTCTTTCTTGAAAGCATTCAATGTTTTGGCCTTGTCCACTTTGTGTAATAGAGAATTCCACAGGCTCTTCACTCTTTGGGTGAAGAAATTTCTCCTCATCTCCTAAATGGCCTATACCATGTCCTTAGGCAGTGACCCCAAGTTTTGGACTCTCCAGATAGTGGGAATATCCTTCCTGCATTTACACAGTCCAGTCCTGTTAGAATTTTATAGATTTATATCAGACCCCCGCTCAGTCTTCTAAACTCCAGTGAATACAGTCCTAACTAACTCAATCTTTCTTCATAAGTCAGTCCTGCCATCCCAGGAATCTGTCTTGTAAACCTTTGTTGCACTCCCTCTCAAGTCAGAACATCCTTCCTCCGATAAAGAAACAAAAACTGCACACAATACTCCAGGTGTGGTCTCACAAAGCTCCTTTATATTTGCAGCAAGGCATTCCTGCTCCTGTACCCAAATCCTCTTACTATGAAGGCCAATACACCATTTGCATTCTTCACCACCTGTTGAACCCAAATGCTTACCTTCACCAACGGTAAAGGTAAGCCAGCTGTCAGTGCACCTCTCTCTTTCTCAATCTATCACCATTCAGATAATAAGCTGCCTTTCTGTTTTGGCTACAAAAGTAACTGACTTCACATTTAACCACATTATACTGGACCTGCCATGCATCTGCCCACTCACTCAGCTTGTCCAAATCACGCTGAAGCATCTCTGCATTTTCCTCATACCTCCCGCACCACCCACCCCCAACTCCCAGTTTTTCGTCATCTACAAATTTGGAGATGTTACATTTAGTTCCCTTTTTTTAACATTTATTCATAAAACAGGTAGCAAAAATTTCTGTAACTATTTATAAGGGAAGAGAGTAGCTAAAGTGAAAGTTGATATCTTGGAGAATGAGATTGGGGAATTAATAATGGGGAACACAGAAACAGCAGCATTACTAAATCAATATCCAGTTTTTGTGGTGGAGGGCACTAGAATCATCTTAGTGGTGAATGGTAATACAGAGGCTATAGAAAAGGAGAAACCTAAAGCAATTATCATCACTAGGGAAAAAGTACGGAACAAACTACTGGGATTAAAGGTATACAGATTCCCAGGGCCATATGGCCTATATCCTAGGATCTTAAAGGAAGTGGTAGCAGAGATAGCAGAGCAGGTCATAATATTACAAAGTTCTCTGGATGTGGGAAAGGTTTCAGTAGATTGGAAAAATGTTAATATAGCATCATTATTCAAAAAAGAAAGGAGGAAGAAAGTATGAAACTATAGACCATTTCGTTTGACATGTGTCACTGGGAAATTGTTAGAATCCACTACTAAGGAAGTGAAATCAGGATACTTGAAAAATCAAAATGCAATCCATTACAGCTGGCATGGTTTTATGAAGAGTAATTCATATTTGACTAATTTGCTTGAGTTGTTGAAGATGTAACAAGCAATAGGGTTATGATCAGAGCTGGGATCTAAATAGCTAAGGTGTCATGCCTTTTCAAAAGGACAGAGAAATGGGCAAGGGGGTGGGGTTGCCTTGTAGGGGCAACATGGTGGCTCAGTGGTTAGCACTGCTGCCTCACAACGCCAGGTCCTGGGTTCAATTCCACCCTCAGGCCACTGTCTGTGTGGAGTTTGCACGTTCTCCCCACGTCTGCATGAGTTTCCTCCGGGTGCTCCGGTTTCCTCCCACAGTCCAAAGACGTGCAGGTTAGATGGATTGGCCATGCTAAATTGCCCGTAGTGTTCAGGGATGAGTGGATTAGGTGGGTTATAGGGGGATGGGTCTGGATGGGATGTCATGAGGGTTGGTGTGGACTTGGGCCGAAGGGCCTGTTTCCACACTGTAGGGGTTCTATGAACTATGAACTAATAAGAAACAAAATTAAATTTATAGTAAAAAGCAATACAGGGTTGGAAAACACAGAATCTGTACGGGTAGAGTTGAGGAACCACAAAGGAAAAAAAAATGTGAAGAGAGCCTCGTACCATTATTCAGGATGTGGGGCAGGAAATAAATCAAGAGGTAGAAAAGCCTATAAAAAAGACACTATTACAGTAATCATGGGGATCTTCAATATATAGGTGGACTGGGAAAATCAGGCTGGTAGAGGATCCTAGAAAATGAATCTTGGAATGTCAACAAGATGGTAGAGTCCACTGGGGAACAGCCAATGCTGGGTATAGTGATGTGTAATGAGGCAAAGTTCATTAGGGAGCAGAAGGTGAAGGAAACCCTATGGGGATGACAACAATATGATAGAATTCACCTTGCAGTTTGAGAGGGAGGAGTTGGAATCAGATGTAAGGGTAACTACAAAGATGTGAGGTAGGTACTGGTCAGAGTTGGTTAGAAGGGGAGCTTAGCAGGGAAGATATTGGAGCAGCAGTGGTAGGAATTTCTGTGGGTAATTCAGGATGCATAGCAAAAATTCATCCCAAGGAAGAAGAAACATAACATTGGGAGGATGAGGCAACCATGGCCGACAAAGAATTTGAGGGACAGCATTAAAGCAAAAGAAAAAGCATACAAGGCATTGAAGATTAATAGGAAACCAAAGGATTGGGAAGCCTTTAAAAACCAGCAGACAACAATTAAAATGCAATAAGGTGGGAAAGACATAATATGAGGGTAAGCTAGTTAGTAATATAAAAGAAGATTGAAAGAGTACTTTTAGCAATTTTGAGCTATAGGGAGACACTGATGAGTGTTGCTGAACAGAGGGACCTAGGAGTATAAGTACATAGTTTGTTGAAAGTGACATCACAGGTGGACAGAGTGGTGAAGAAGGCATTTAGCACGCTGGTCTTCATTGGTTGAGGCATTGATTATAGGCGTTGGGATGTTATGTTACAGTTGTATAAGTCATTGGTGAGGCCGTATTTGGAGTATTGTGTACAGTTTTGATCACCCTGTTATAAGAAAGACATAGGTGATTTCAAGAGAGAGCTGGATATATATTTGAAAGTGATGAATTCAGAGGGCTACAGAGCTAGGTCTGGAAAATGGGACTAGTTCGTTAGCATTTTTGGGAGCCAATACAGCCCAGGATGTGCTGAATAGCCCCCTTCTGTATAGCAAAATACTATGATTTTATGATTCCACATTAGACAATCAATAATGAGTCAGAATAAACTTCCATATTTATTGTGTAGAATTTATGTCATTTATTCAGTAGCCTATAGAAACCACAGAGCACTTCCTGAACAGATGTAGAGAAAGCAGCTAATGTAACCTTTTACACTCACAAAGCTTTATCAAAAAGTTGGCTTGTCATCTGAAGACTGCAGTGATTATAACAACCTCAGCCAAGTGGTCCTCATAAAATAAGATTTCGCCAAGTGGGCATGTTAATCTGGTCAAAATCAGGGAGCCTGGCTGACAGATTAAAACCAGGAGTGCCAGAGGTTCTGTTCACTCTGTGAGTTGGCTCTGAGGAAGCTGGATCAATGTCAAGGACTCTCCATGTGTTCTGTGAGGTCATAGGAATGAAGTGATCCTTGCAGATTGACAAATGTTCAAGTCAGACAGTTGACACAATCACTAGGACTCCAAAACATGGAAAGGCGTGAAAGGTGTGTTTTTTTGCATACACCAAAGAAATGCCTAGCATTCAATAAATTTTGCAAAGCATGTGGCAGAAAGGGGCACTGGTAAATGCAGTGCATTAGAGCAAAGGATGATTCAGCTACAAGGAGTTGTGCATCAACACAACAGACTACATATGAGGAGGACCTTCAAGCTACAATAAACTGTCATTCATCTGTTATCCTACTAGAGGTGTATATATAAAGTAATTGACAAATCAGAATATAACTATGCACATAACAACACAAAGAGTGGCAAGCATGTTTTATATTGTCAGTCAGGTGGAAAACATCAATATAATCACACCTTGTGAAGTACTTACAAAAATTCAAATTATCTGAATGGGGCCCAAGCTATGCCTGCCCCTTTGTAGGAGACATGGAACAATCCCTGTTCCGCAGCTACACGGGCACTATCTACCACCTGTTCCTCCGTTACATTGAGGACTGTATTGGCGCCGCCTCGGGCTCCCATGAGGAGCTTGAACAGTTCATCAACTTTACTAACACCTTTCACCCCAACCTCAAGTTCATTTGGACCATTTCCGTAACCTCTCTCTACTTCCTGGACCTCTCTGTCTCCATCTCTGGTGACCACCTCGAAACTGAAATCTATTTCCAGCCCATCGACTCCCACAACTACCTAGGCTACACCTCCTCTCACACACCTTCCTGAAAGAATGTAATCCTCTACTCCCAATTCCTCCACCTCTGCTGCATCTGCTCCCAAGATGGAGCGTTCCACTCCCAAACATCCCAGATGTTCTCTTATTTCAAGGATCGCAACTTCAGTGGTCGAAAATGCTCTTGACCGCATCTCTTGCATTTCCTGCACCTCTGCCCTCGCAGCCCCTCCCCGCAACAAAAGCAAAGACAGAATTCCCCTTATCCTCACGTATCACCCCATTAACCTCCGGATTCAATGTATCATTCTCCGCCATTTCCACCACCTGCAATCTGACCCCACAACCAAGGATATATTTCCCTCCCCACCCCTATCTGCCTTCTGTAGGGACCGCTCTATCTGCGACTCCCTCATCCGCTCCACACTCCCCACTAGCCCCACCACCCCTGGCACCTTTCCCTGCAACCGCAGGACGTGCTACACCTGCCCCTACACCTCCCCCCTCACCTGCATGTAAGGACTCAAAAAACCTTCCATCAGACAGATGTTCACCTGCACGTCTGCCAATGTGGTCTACTGTATCTGCTGCTCCTAATGTAGCCTCCCCTACATCGGTGAGAACAAGCTGAGACTCGGAGACCACTTTGTGGAGCATCTGCACTCTGTTCGCGACAAACGACAACACCTTCCAGTCACGAACCACTTCAACTCCCCCTTCCACTCCCTGGACGACATGTCCATTCTGGGCCTCCTCTAGTGTCACAATGACGCCACCTGGAAACTGGAGGAGCAGCACATCATATTCTACCTTGGAAGACTACAACCCAATGGTCTCAATGTGGACTTTACTAGTTTCAAAATCTCCCCACCCCCGACCTCATCCCATGACCAGCCCTCCCTCTCATCCCCGCCTCACTGACCTGTCCATCTTCTCTCCCACCTATCCGCCCCACTCACCTCACTGACTAATCCCCACCACTGCCTACCTGATTCACCTATCACCATCCCACCTACCTTCCCCAGCCCCCCCCCTCCCCTCTCTATTTTTTTCAGAGCTCCCTTCCCCCCCCCCCATTTCTGAAGAAGGGTCCCGACCCAAAACATCAGCTTTCCTGCTCCTCTGACGCTGCCTGGCCTGCTGTGTACCTCTAGCTCCACACTAGCTCCAGCATTGGCAGTTCTTACTATCTCCCTTTCATGGTCTGTTTTGCCCTTAGCGGCCATATCCCATTACCTGCCCACTCCATCTTATTGGATTTATGTGCCTTTATTTTCCTGTAAGGACAATGGGGATAAATGTGAAGCACATTGCATTCCTGAACAGACATATGCTGCTCATTAATTTGAGCTGATGTTGTTCATAAACATTTTACAACATGAGATGTCTTCCTTATGATTTCCTCATGTCCACATAGTGCTCTGGTTAGAGGACACACATGCTCCATTCAACAGCCATCTCTGCTTTTGAGAAAGACACATGTACCTTGAAAGACTACAGAAGGTTCTGGGAACACTTTGGCACAGAACCTAAGTGTGGCTGCATTCACATGAAGTGCTGACACTTAAAGTAGTCTCAAAGTATGTTTGTCTTGTGATGTTTGTGGAGAAGTTTCCATCTACAGAGTACAGGATGCCTCTCTCACTGGTCACTCTCCGCACAAGGAGAAGCTCCAGTTCTTTGTCACTGATTTGAGGTTCACCTGACACCTGTCTCCCCATTAATGTTCTTCTCTGATACATTCTGGCATGAAAACAAACAAAGCAGATGGGTAATTATGCATGCTGTCTATGTTTGAAAAATCAGAATTCATCAGTCTAGTTGAATAATGGGGCAATATTAGTGAATGGAGTGGTGACAACTGGTGCTGAGCTATCTGATTGTTGGATGTGTGTCATCCACGTCTGTTGGCAAGCCGACATAAGAGGAGTCATTGATGGAGTAGCCATAATCCAACGGTGTAATGAATTGTAAGGTTCACTGTAAAGTGACAAAGATAGGAGGTGCCAATAGTTTAATGTGCCAAGACTTTGCACATATATTTTATAACTTCAGTGACTTCCTGGTTTTACAGGTCATATTATTGAATTTTGCAAGCAAAGAATAGACAACAGTGCCTCTGCTCACAATTGCTGCCGAGTGCAGATAAATGATAGGACAGAAAGTTACAAGAACCAGAAATGTTGTCAAGAGTCTCATGAGAAATAGAATCTGACAGAAAGGGGTTTGAAGCTTTAATTAGGTAAGATCATGTCAAATTTATCACAATTTAAACTGTGATGGCCATCATACACAGTCAGAGAAAAATTCACTGCTTGCATGACAAGGGTCAGGGATTACATCACAATATTGGATCAGCTGTCTCCTCATTGAAGCATAAAAATACAGGAACAAGAATTGGCAATTCAACCCCTCAAGCCCACAGAGCACTTCTAGATCATGGCCAATCGTTTGCCTCATAATTTTCCGAAGATATCAACATATCATTAATGACATGAGCATCTAGAAATCTATTGATTGCTGTCATGAATATGCTCAATGACTGAGCTTTCACATGCCTTTGTTATACAAATTTCAAAGATTCATTTTCCTTTGATGAAAGTAATGGCATCAGAAGTGGGTCTTCATATTGAGGCTGCAGCATGATTTGCCCACTTCCTCAACTGGGCTTGGTTTTGACTTCATGATGTCTTGAAAACTGACAGAATAACTGTCTATTTTATGCCATAAGGACAACTGATTGGCCTGCAGAAGAATTTAAGGTGTTAATCACAGGAGAGCTGTGCCTTCAAATAGACTGTCAATGTTGAATGTAACAAGGAACAGGGTAAGGAGGCAAGCTGTTGGCTTGATGGTTCCAGAGGAGTAGTCAATGTTTTGGATGAAGAAATCTAAGAATCAATAATGTTACACTACAAATTTGAAAGAGGGAAAATTATATAAGAATTCCACTCCAGAATTCTTCTGCAGAACTTTGAAGAACAACATTGCACAAGGATCAAACCCTTGACACACCCAGAGACAAACACTGTTGGTTGGAATCATAGTTAAATTTCACTATTTATTAGGTAAAGCTAACTTGGGTTGTAGGCTTAACTTGATTACTTGAGGAGTCTTATTTTGGTTGCATCTTGCAATAAAATTTGAATCATTGTTTCAGTATTTGATTATCTGTGAGATTTCTCAATAAGTAGCCAAAATACAGGTTACTTGTGGTAATTTACAGCACTTCAAAGTAAAGGATTAAGTACACCTGTATCCTAAGAATAGTTACTGAGCATGTGTGAAAGAACTAGGTCAGAGAGATGTCAGATCACATGGAATTGGGATTGCAAGTCAATAGAGTCCCTCTCTTACCAAGCCTCGTAAAACATTATCTTTCATAAAACTTTTAATGTTCACTCAGAACTGCGTAGACTTCTGTGTAGCAGTGGCTAGACCTACAGAACCGGAGGCAAGCAATAAGAAAGAAATCAATTAACCACAGTGAGTAACAAATTACAGCAAATAAGAAACAAAATTACAGAAAGGATTAACTGCACAAGTGGAGACCCACATAACAAACCATGGAGAGAGAATGGCGACACAAAAGCTGAAGAAGAAAAGAAAATAAAGAAGCATTTAAGAACATGAGAACTAGGAGCAGGAGTAGGCCATCTGGCCCCTCGAGCCTGCTTCGCCATTTAATAAGTTCATGGCTGATCTTTTTGTGACTCAGCTCCACTTACCCGCCCACTCACCATAACCCTTGATTCCTCTCCTGTTCAAAAATTTATCCAGCCTTGCCTTAAAAACATTCAGCGAGGTAGCTTCAACCGCTTCACTGGGCAGGGAATTCCACAGATTCACAACCCTTTGGGTGAAGAAGTTCCTCCTGACCTCAGTCCTACATCTGCTTCCCTTTATTTTGAGGCAATGCCCTCTAGTCCTAGTTTCACCTGCTAGCGGAAACAACTCCCTGCCTCCACCTTATCTATTCCCTTCATAATCTTATATGTTTCTATAAGATCTCCCCTCATTCTTCTGAATTCCAATGAGTATAATCCCAGTCTACTCAGTCTCTCCTCATAATCCAACCCTCTCAACTCTGGAATCAACCGAGTGAATCTCCTCTGCACCCCTTCCAGTGCTAGTATATCTCTTCTCAAGTAAGAAGACCAAAACTGCACACAGTACTCCAAGTGTGGCCTCACCAGAACCCTATACAGCTGCAGCATAGCCTCTCTGTTTTTAAACTCCATCCCTCTAGCAATGACAGACAAAATTTCATTTGCCTTTTTAATTACCTACTCCACCTGCAATCCTACTTTTAGCGATTCACGCACAAGGGCATCCAAGCCCCTCTGCACAGCAGCGTGCTGCAATTTTTTGCCATTTAAAACATATTCCATTTTGCTGTTATTCCTACCAAAATGGATGACCTCACACTTATCAACATTGTACTCCATCTGCCAGACCTTTGCCACTGACTTAGACTATCTATATCCCTCTGCAGACTTTCAGTGTCTTCTGCACACTTTGCTCTACCACTCACCTTAGTGTCATCTGCAAATTTTGACCACCACACTTAGTCCCCAACTCCAAATCATCTATGTAAATTGTAAACAATTGAGGTCCCAACACTGGTCCCTGAGGCACACCACTAGCCACTGACCGCCAACCAGAAAAACACCCATTTACTCCTACTCTTTGCTTTCTACTGGTCAACCAATCCTCTATCCATGCCAATACATTACCTATAATACCATGCAACTCTATCTTATGTAGCAGCTTTTGGTGTGACACCTTGTCAAATGCTTCTGGAAATCCAGATACCCACATCCACAGGTTCCCCATTGTCCACCATGCAAGTAATGTCTTCAAAGAATTCCACCAAATTAGTTAAACATGACCTACCCTTCATGAACCCATGCAGGGTGTTCCCAATGGGACAATTTATATCCAGTTGCCATAGCCCATATAGCTAATACATTGATGTTGGAAATGTTGCCAATCAAGTAGAATAGACTTCTTATTGAAGGGGCAGAGAATTTCCTAGGTGTCAGCCCACTGACTGACTTAGCCCACATTGTTAATCAAAGGGTCACTAACTTGTGGTAATTTAGCAGCCACAAGAACAGAGTACCATTCTCCACAATGTTTCCTCTACATGTCTTGGAAGGAGAGCTCCACATCACTGTCTAAATCAGCCAGAAAGCTAAGCATAACACATCCCATAAGATTGGGTTTTTCATGTAGTTTGTCGAAGCAATATTTGGAGATTTCAAGCTATTTCATTAAGTTTCAAAACAGACCACTCCAATCTGCTACTGTCACAAGAGGAAGATTCTTCTGAAGAACAAAGACATTTTTCATGGCAGAACTAATGTTTCAGCAGCAAGAAGAAGCTAATAAAATACTATCCAAGGAAAAGAGTACACGTAATGCAGGTCAAAATTGAATCAAGCCAATTATAATTTAACAAAAGCCGACTAAACCATGCAACTGAATCCCATTGGCAATATTTGGAAGCACTCAACTCTTCATTCAGCAAGATTTTCTTCAATGAAAGAAAGGGGAATTTTATTACCTGCTAATCTTGATGGGAGAAAATCAAGACATAACATTAAATACGTATACATATACAGCTGATAAACTTAAGGGAGAGTGTCTGGTAAAGATAGGAGAGTTAAAGTTATGCAGTTAAGCAGTCCATAGAGTCCTTTAGGTATTATATTTTTAACCTGATACTACAGTTGTTACTGGTTGACTTGTATCTTCAACAGTAGTGCATACTGTAGGCATCTTTAATTTCTTGGTGAATAGTTTTCCCAACTTTCTTTCTCCAGAGTCTTTTGTCTTTCCAACTGACTAACAGGGAGGCAAGACTTTCATCTCCCAATGTGTGAAATTATCATACAGTTATCAGTAAATTTAGCAGGAGGTGTTAATGTCTTGATGTTGAGTCAATTCTATAGTTCCAATATCTTTGGATGAAAATGGTAATTTCACTGCAGATAGCTTTGTTCATCTAAACAAAGCCTCCTGAAGATTTTCTCAATCTTTTGTCATATGACCACCATGGCCTTCTTTTTCATAGTCTAGAGACCTAAGCTAATGTTCTGGGTTTGAATAAAGGCAGATAGGTAAACCAAGGCAGATAGTAAAATTTGAACTAAAAAACAAGTCAGCAAGCATGTAATAACCATTGTTGATTGTCATTAAAAACACCATCTTGCTCACTAGTGTCCTGTAAGAAATGAAAACCGCCAGCCCTACCTGGTCTAGTCTATTTGTGACTTGAGATACACAGTATTGTGGTGACTTTTAACTACCCTCTAAAATGATCTAGAAAGCCAATTAATTCAAGAGAAACTAGGGATGAGCAACAAATGTTGGCTACTCTCACATTCCATACGGAATAAAAAAAGAAAAAAGTTGGTTCCTGATACTTCCTTTTAATGGAAGTTAAAGTTTGATATTTCATATTTACTGCTATCATGTCCCTACAATAAAGACCGAATGTAAACAATGTTTGTTATTTCTATTTATGGTGTTTAATCAAAAGATTCTTATAAAATAAGAGACAAAGATTGGGACAATAGCACAAATACATTCTGCATACACTCTTTTCATCCTTTCCCATGTTAAAAATCTGCTTTGGAATGACCAAATGCAATCATTGCCTGGGCTATAACATTTGGGTGGTAGTCTGAAGTTTGCATCCTTTAAAGCGTCTGAACTAAGAAGTCCATCTGTCTGACTGTACTCTATATCATTCTGATTGAACTGGTTGAACTCTGAACTATATATCTAATGAGTAACTCAGTTTTTACCTCATCAGTATATCCCTGGTGACCTCTAACAGGTATGTCTGAGGTGGGGCATGTTACCTTCCCTTTTCCTTTCATTTTGGGAATAGATTTTAGTCCTAAAAAGGTCTTAGGTATACCAATCATTCCATGAAAGGTAAACTTCATTTGTCTAGAGTTATCACTATCATAACAATGTGAACCAATTACACAACTACACAACAATGTCTTATAGATCCTGGTCAGATGTTTATTTCCTTACTGGTAACTTTCATTTATTCATTCCCGGGATGTGAGCCACATATATTGCCAATCCCTAATTGCCCAGAGGGCAGTTAAGAGTCAGCTATATTCCTGTGGATCTGGAGACACATGTAGGCCAGACCAAGTAGGACTGGCAGATCTCCTTCTCTAAAGGAGATTAATGAACCAGATGAGTTTTTCCTGACAACCTTCCATGGTACCATAAGATTCTGATTTCCAGATATAATTGAATTCAAATTCCACCATCTGCTATTATACTTTTGATGGAATTGCAAAACCCATCACTTAAAATGAGAATTGTAAATGCATTGTGTCTGTAAAGGTATAGTGGATAATTTCCTGATGATGGAGCAGACTTATTATGATCTACCTTATTATGACTGCATCATCTGAATAATACATGAAAATGAAATTTACACTGAGTCAGGCAGAGAATTGATTACAATGAGGTTGCAGATTAATTAGAAAGCTCCTATTTCATCGCTCCAAAAATCATCCAAATCTTTACAAACAAGAAAGTAAGCAGGCATGGGATTCAGGGTAATTTGGCTGTCTGGATACAAAAATGGCTGTCCAATAGAAGACAGAGGGTGGTAGTAGATGGAAAGTATTCAGCTTGGAGCTTGGTGACCAGTGGCGTGCCGCAGGGATCTGTTCTGGGACTTCTGCTCTTTGTGATCTTTATAAATGACTTGGATGAGGAAGTGGAAAGGTGGGTTAGTAAGTTTGCCAATGACACGAGGTTGGTGGAGTTGTGGACAGCGTGGAGGGCTGTTGTAGGTTGCAGCGGGACATTGACAGGATGCAGAGCTGGACAAAGAAGTGGCAGATGGAATTCAACCCAGAAAAGTGGGAAGTGATTCATTTTGGAAGGTCAAATTTGAATGCAGAATACAGGGTTAATGGCAGGATTCTCAGCAGTGTGCAGGAACAGAGGGATTTGGGGTCCACGTCCATAGATCCCTCAAAGTTGCTACCCAAGTTGATAGGGTTGTATAGAAGGCGTATGGTGTGTTGGCTTTCATTGGCAGGGGAATTGTGTTTAAGAGCCATGAGGTTATGCTGCAGGTCTATAAAACCCAGGTTAGACTACACTTGGAATATTGTGTTCAGTTCTGATCACCTCATTATAGGAAGGATGTGGAAGCTTTAGAGAGGGTGCAGAGGAGATTTACCAGGATGCCGCCTGGACTGGAGGGCAGGTCTTATGAGGAAAGGGTTGAGAGAGTTAGGGTTTTTTTCATTGGAGCGAAGAAGGATGAGAGGTGACTTGGTAGAGGTTTACAAGATAATGAGAGGCATAGATAGAGTGGATAGTCAGAGACTTTTTTCCCAGGGTGGAAATGACTATTACGAGGGTTATTATTTTAAGGTTATTGGAGGAAGGTATAGGGAAGATGTCAGAGGTAGATTCTTCACACAGAGATTGGTGGGCGTGTGAAATGAGCTTCCAGCAGTGGTAGTGGAGTCAGATACTTTAGAGACTTTTAAGTGACTCTTGGATGGGCACATGGAGGGTAGTAAAATGTAGGGTATGCAGGGTAGATTGATCTTAGTAGGATAATAGGTCGGCACAACATCGTGGGCTGAAGGGCCTGTACTGTGCTGTACTGTTCTATGTTCTATGTTCTGTGTTCTATGTTCTTAAAATCATCTGAAATAGATTCATAGAAATCATCTTTCAGCAAGGTTAAAACATTTCTTATGAACCTAGGCTAATTTTGTGAAGCAGTGTCAACTAACTCTCCTATCCAATGTCACTAATGCACACCACATCACTGGTAAGAAATCTACTTCATTTCTGTAGGAAATTCAGACTAACAACTGACAATAAACCAAATGTTGGTGTGTCATAAATTAGCAAAATAACTTCAGCAAAATCATCAATAGTTCACTCAAATGCGAAGAAAACAAGAAATTAAAAATGCTAAAATGCCGGACCTTTTCACAAGAACACAAAATATAAAAGCAGTGTGGTATTCTGATTAAAGTTTGTGGACTAATTAATCTTATTTAAGTCCACATAAAGATTATAAAAACCAGGAGGTAACGGAAGTATAGTGGAAATTGATTTGACTACCAAAATGGCGGACCAAGCTCAACAACTCAAAGGAGTAGAATTTCTGTTGCAACATTCCTGACACACCAGTAGTAGCCTTAATGAAGGCTTTACTTTACTAGCCCATTATTTTCAACCCATTCATTTCACTAATGGAAAATCATAGCCTCAGGTTGATGAAGCTTTCTGATATACATGCTGATGTTGTCTCACAAAATAGATCATGTTGGCTGAAAGTGTTACACTGGAAACCAAAATGGAGATGATTCTGTAAAACAAAAATTTTCCAGCAAATATTATATAGGACATTTCAACATCTTTATGCAAAGTACAGTGTTGTACCGATGACATTGGGGTCCCTGCAAGTGGAAATGATTCATGCTATACAGCCACTCATTATTACATGAAGACATTCATATAACACAGAAGGTAGCTGTAGCTGTCAAAAACAAATGAGACTTGAGAGTCTGGTGTATGTTGAGGGTAAATGGGCATAAACATTTCTGAGGTTTCTCCATATCAGGAAGTCACCATCTCATTTGGAGTTAATTGCTCTATCAAGTTCTAAAGATTTTAGATGGTGAAGATGGTGTCTCAGGCTGGAATATTGGTTCATACCATGTTTAGTGAAGGCTACCATCAGAGACTGCATTAATAATGCCAACCATAGAATCATTAAAGGCTCAAGGTCATGGCAATATCTTGCTAACACACATTGAAGAGGACAAATTTCATATTGATGTATAGTGATCAACATTGAGTGGCTGTTTAGGAGTAAATAAGTTATTGATGAGGATTTGGAGCACCACGTAATCATGTTTAATGTCCCTGTGCTACTGGAGTCTTGTACAGAGCTATTGGAACACACCAGGAGGGGAGGAGTATGGAAAAAATCAGCATCGTTACAAAACAGCTGAGAGGAGTGAGCTGCAAACCAGTATCCTTTTGAAGAAGACTGGGACAGCAGACCTGAATGAGATCTGGGATGTAATTAAAGATCTTTTTTTTCATCTAGAGCCTATTCTTCCTGAAAGAACACACCACAGCCACAGCCAGGAACCAGTGTCAAGGATCTCATTGAACAGCTGCAGGGCATTCTTAAAGGGTGAGTGCAAATAGCCAGAAGCCATTATTCACAAGGCTCAGTGGAATTTCCTTTAGCGTCATGGAGTCACAGAGCTGTACATTATGAAAAAACACGCTTCGGTCCAACTCTTCACAGTAAACATTGGCAACAAAAGCTGCTGATTACCACATACCGTCTTCCCTCAGCTGATGAATCGGTAGTCCTCCATTTTGAACAACACTTGGAGGAAGCCCTAAGGATGGCAAGGGCACAAAATGTACTCTGGGTGGGGGATTTCAATGTCCAAAACCAAGAGTGGCTCAGCAGCAGTACTACTGATTGAGCTGTTTGGTTCCTAAAGGACATAGCTGCTAGACTAGGTTTGCAGCAGGTGGTGAGGGAACCAACAAGAGGGGAAAACATAATTGAACTCATCCTTAATCTAACTTCCATTGTGTTGTGTGGCACCATCACCATGCTAAATGGTACAGACTTCACACAGACCTAGGAACTCAAGATTCGGCATCCATTAGGCACTGTGGGCCATGAACCTCAGCAGAATTGTAGTCCAGCACAATCTATAACCTCATGGCCTGGTATATCCCCCACTCAACCATTACCATCAAGCCAGGAGATCAATCCTGATTCAATGGAGAGTGCAGGAGGGCATGCCAGGAGCAGCACCAGACATACCTAAAGATCAGGTATCAACCTGGTGAAACCACCAAACAGGACTACTTGCACATGAAACAACAAAAGTAGCAAGTGATAGACAGAGTTATGTGATCCCACAACCAATGGATCAGATCTAAGCTCTGCAGTCCTGCCACATCCAGTCATGAATGGTGGTGGATAATTAACAATTCACTCGAGGAGGAGGCTCCACAAATATCCCCATCCTCAATGGTGGAAGAGCCCAGCACATCACTGCAATAGATAAGGCTGAAGCATTCGCAGCGATCTTCAGCCAGAAGTGCCGAGTGGACGATCCATCTCGGCCTCTTCCAGCGGTCCCCAGCATTACAGATACCAGTCTTCAGCCAATTCGATTCACTCCACGTGATATCAAGAAACGGCCAGAGACACTGGATACTGCAAAGGCTACGGGCCCTGACAACATTCCAGCAATAGTACTGAAGACTTGTCCTCCAGAACTTGGTGCTCCCCTACACAAGCTATTCCAGTACAGTTACAACATTGGTATCTACCTGGCAATTTGGAAAATTGTCCAAGTATATTCTGTACACAAAAAGCAGGACAAATCCAACCCGGTAAGTACCACCCCTTCACTCTACTTTTGATCATCGGTAAAGTGATGGAAGGTGTCATCAATAGTGCTATCAAGTAGCACCTGCTCAACAATAACTTGCTCAGTGACGCCCAGTTTGAATTCCAGAAAGGCCTCTCAGCTCCTGACCTCGTTACAGCCTTAGTTCAAACATGGACAAAAGAGCTGAATTACAGAGGTGAAGTGAGAGTGACATTCCTTGATATCAAGGTTGCATTTGACTGAGTGTGGCATCAAGGAGCCCTAGCAAAGCTGGAACCAATGGTTATCAGGTGGCAAACTCTCCGGTGGTTGGAGTCATACCTGACACATAGGAAGATGGTTGTGGTTATTGGAGGTCAATCATCTCAGCATGTCTGCAGGAGTTCCTCAGGCTAGTGTTCTTGGCCCAACCATCTTCAGCTGCTTCATCAATGACCTTCCCTTCATTATAAGGTCAGAAGTGGGGATGTTTGTCAATGATCGCACAATGTTCAGTACCATTCACAACTCCTCAGATACTGAAGCAGCCCATGTTCAAATGCAACAAGATCTGGACAATATCCAGGCTTGGGCTGACATGTGGCATGTGCCGTTTGTGCCATACAAATGCCAGGCTATGATCATCACCAATAAGATTCATTCTAACCACCGTCCCTTGACATTCAATGGTGTTACCATCACTGAATCCCCCACTATCAACATCCTGGGGGTTGTCCTTGATGAGAAACTCAACTGGACTCATCACATAAACACAGCAGCTACAAGAGCAGGCCAGAAGCTGGGAATACTGCGACGAGTAACTCACCTCCTGATTCCTCAAAGCATGTCCACCATCTACAAGGCACAAGTCAGGAGTGTGATGGATTACTCCCCACCTGCCTGGATGAGTTCAGCCCCAACAACACTGAAGGAGCTTGACCCCATCCAGCACTCTGCAGCTCGCTTGATTGGCACTACATCCACAAGCATCCATTGCCTCCACCACCGACGCTCAGTAACAGCAGTGTTTACTATATAGAAGATGCACTGCAGAAATTCACCAAAGGTCCTCAGACAGCACTTTCCAAACCCATGATACTTCCATCTAGAAGGACAAGGGCAGCAGATACATGGGGACACCACCACCTTCAAGTTCTCCTCCAATCCACTTACTCTCCTGACTTGGAAATATATCACTGTTCCTTCACTGTCACTGGGTCAAAATCCTGGAATTCCCTCCCTAATCGCATCTTGGGTCAAGCCACAGCAGGAGGAATGCAGCAGTTCAAGAAGGCAGCTCATTACCACCTTCTCAAGAGCAACTAGTGATGGGAAAGACATGATGGCCAGACAGTGATGCCCACATCCCACAAATGAATAAAAAAAAAATACTCATCCGTGCTGACCAAATATCCTAAATTAATCTAGTCCCATTTGCCAGCATTTGGCCCATATCCCTCTAAACCTATCCTATTCAAATACCCATCCAGATGACTCTTAAATGTTGTAACCAACCTTCACCACTTCCTCTGGCAGCTCATTGCAAACAGGCACCAAGCCCAGCCTCTTACATTCCAGGGAATAAAGCTCCAGCCTCTTCAGCCGCTCCCTATAGCTCATACCCTCAAACCCTGGCAACATCCTTGTAAATCTTTTCTGAACCCTTTCAAGTTTCACAAAATCCTTCCTATACAGGGAGACCTGGACTGCACGCAATATTCCAAATGTCGCTGAACCAATGTTCTGTACAGCCGCAACATGACCTCCCATCTCCTATAATGGGCTAAAGCAGCAGTAGCGCACCCTATAGGACTCAGTGGTTAGCACTGCTGCCTCAAGCACCAGGGGTCCAGGTTCAATTCCAGTCTTGGGCAACTGTCTGTTTGGAGTTTGCACATTCTCCTTGTGTCTGCGTGGGTTTTTCTGGGTGCTCCAGTTTCCTCCCACAATCCAAAGATGTGTAGGCTAGATGGATTGGCCATGCTAAATTGTTCATAGTGTCTACAGATGTCCAGGCTAGGTGAGCTAGTCATGGGAAGTATAGGGTTACAGGGATACGGTCGGGGGTTGTGTCTAGGTGGGAGGGTCGGTGTGGACTTGATGGTCTGAATGGCCTTCTTCCACACTGCAGGGATTCTATGTATACTCCATGCACTGACCAACAAAGGCAAGCGTACTAAACACCTTCTTCACTATCCTGTCGACCTGGAACTCCACTTTCAAGGAACTATGAACCTGCACTCCAAGGTCTCTTTGTTCAGCAACACCCCCAGGATCTTAACATTAAATGTGTAAGTCTTGCACTGATTTGCCTTTCCAAAATGCAGCACCTCACATTTCTAAATTAAATTTCATTTTAATGCAAGAAGTCTTGTAAGTAAGATGATGAGATCAACATCCTCAGATAAATTGAGGATGTTCATTAACAAATGGAAACATAACATCATTGCTATCACTGAGACATGGTTGAGGAAGAGGCAAGACTGGCAGCTCAGATTTCCGGGGTGCAGAATCATTAGGCAAGACATGAAAGGATGAAAAGGAGGAGGTGCTGCTGCAATATTGATGGAGGAGTCAATAACAGTGATAAGAAGGGATGAAGCCTTGGAAGTTTCCTCAATTGGGGTCATATGGGTAGAACCTGAAAGCAAAACGAGCCAATCACATTGTTGGGAATGAGCAATACCCCTCCAGTCAGAGAGATAGAACAGTAGAAACATTGGCAAATTTCAAGAGAAGCCCACAATAAATAGGATAAAAACAATAGTGGATTTCAACTTCC
Source organism: Rhincodon typus (assembly GCF_021869965.1). Taxonomy (NCBI): domain Eukaryota; kingdom Metazoa; phylum Chordata; class Chondrichthyes; order Orectolobiformes; family Rhincodontidae; genus Rhincodon; species Rhincodon typus. The sequence goes on from NC_063334.1 coordinate 8,707,963, forward strand.
CCAATTTTAACTGGGACAAACATTGTGGAAAAGGTTTAGAGAGGACAGAATTCTTAAAATTCATCTAGGAAAGCTTTATAAGCCAGCATGTAGAAATTCTTACAAGAAATAGTGCATTGCCAGAACTAATTTTGGGAAATGAAGCTGGGCAAGTGGTGCAAGAGTCAATGGGGGAGCATTTCGGTGATAGTGATCCTAATTCAGTAAGATTTAAAGTAGTCATGGAAAAGAACAAATAGGGACCAAGAATAAAGCTGTTGAATTAGGGAAGACTAATTTTAATATGATAAGACAGGATCCAGTCAAGTGGCTGGGAGCAGATGTCCTAGTGGTGTAAAGGAAGAAGAGAAAGTTACTTAAAAAAGAAGTAAGGGATGTAAAGATGAGGCATGAAGGAACACTGGTGCATTAACAAAGGAAAACCTAAAAGCATTTTATATATATATTAGGGGTAAGAGGATAACCATAGAAAGAGTGGGGACCATTATGGGACCAGGTGGCACTGTGTGTCAAGCCCAAAGACTAGGTAAGATTTTAAATGAATACTATACATTTGTATTCATGAAAGAATAGAAAATGTAGGTACAGAAGTCAGGGAAGAGGCCTGTGATATACTTCAACTAACTAAAATTTGGAGAGGGAAGGTAATGATCATTTAGCAGACTTAAAATTGGCTAAGGCTCGAGCACCAGATAAAATGTATTCCAGGCTGTTGTGGGAGATAGGAGATTGCAGGGGTTCTGACACAAAATTTTAAATTCTCTCCAGAGACAGAAGAGGTGCCTGAGTATTAGAAGACAGCTAAAAAGGTTCGTAGAGATAAAGCAGAGAACAATATACCAGTGAATCTAACATCAGTGATAGGTACACTGTTAGAAAAAAATTTGAAGGACAGAATTAATTCCTATTTGAAGAGATAAGGATTAATCAAAGTTAGTCAGCATGGTTTTTTTAGATAATAACTGACAGGTTTAATTGAATCTTTTGAGGTTTTATTTCTATTCAGTGGTGAAACTTAGGCATCACTGGCTAAGCCAGCAATTATTGCCCATGAGATAACAAGGTGTAGAGCTGGATGAACACAGCAGGCCAAGCAGCATCAGAGG
>NC_063334.1:8709468-8731825 GCF_021869965.1 Rhincodon typus
TTGCACTTGAGAAGGTGGAAGTGAGCTGCCCTCTTGAGCCACTGCAGTTCACGTGCCGTATGTTGACCTACACTGCCATTAGGGAGGGAATTCCAGGATTTTGACCCAGCGACAGTAAAGGAATAGCAACATATTTCCAAAACAGGAGAGTAGGTGGCTTGGAAGAGAACTTCCAAGTGGTGGTGTTCCCATGTATGTGTTGCCCTTGTCCTTCTAGATGGAAGTGATCATGGGTTTGGAAGGTACTGTCTAAGGATTTTTCATGAATTTTTGCAGTGCATCTTGTAGATAGTGCACGCTGCTGCTACTGGGCCTCAGTGGTGGAGGGAGTGGATGCTTGTGGATGTAGTGCCAATCAATTGAGCTGCTTTGTCCTGGATTGTGTCAAGCTTCTTGAATGTTGTTGGAGATCACTCATCCAAGCAAGTGTGGAGTATTCTATCAGACTCCTGACTTGTGCCCTGTAGATGACAGATAGGCTTCTGGGAGCACTCACCTCTGACTTGCTGTTGTAATCACTGTGTTTCCATCTTGAGTCCAGCTGAGTTTCTGGTCAATGGTAATCTCAAAGGTTTTGATAGTGTGGAATTCAGTGATGGTAACACAACTGAATGGTTGTGCTTAGATTGACTCTTATTGGAGATGGTCATTGTTTGTCATTTGTGCAGCATGAATTTTACTTGCCACTTGTCAGCCCAAGACTGGATATTGTCCAAATCTTGTTCCATTTGAACATGGACTGCTTCAGTATCAGAGGAGTCATCAATGGTGCTGAGCATTGTGGAATCATTGACAAACATTTCTGACCTTATGATAGAGGAAGGTCATTGATGAAACAACTGAACATGGTTGGACCTAAGGCACTAGCCCAACGAACTCCCGTAGAGGTATCCTGAAGCTGAGATGCCTGACCTCCAACACCACAACCATCTTCTTACCTGCCAGGGGAAAGTTTGTCCACTGATTCCAGTTTTAAGAGAGCTCATTGATGCCACGTTTAATCAAGCATTCCAGATTTTTATTTTAATTTGAATTTAAACTTCATCATCTACCATGGTGAAATTCAATCCTAGGTCTGCAGAACATTACCTGGGTCTCTGGCTAATAATAGTCTAGCAATAACCACTAGGCCAAGCCTCCCCACTAGGCCAAGGGACACCTTATCGAATGCCTTCTGGAAATTGAAATGCACTGCATCTATCAGTTCGCCTGTATCAATTCTGCTATGTCCTCAAAGTATGCCAACAAATTTGGCAAACATGATTTCCCATTACAAAACCATTTTGACTCTGTTTGATTACATTAAACTTTTCTAAACACTCTGTAATTTCTTCCTATATAATAGGCTGTATCATTTTCCCAAAAGCAAATATTGAGCTAAATGATTTACAGTTTCCTGCTTTCTCTCCCTTCTTGAAGGTCAGTGTTACCTTAATGGTTTTGCAAATCCACTACAGCACTCTCGGAGTCCAGTGACTTCTGAACATTTCAACCTATACCTCCAATATCTTTGCAGCCACTTACCTTAAAATCCTCTGCCATCAGATCCTGGTAACTCATTTGCCTTCAGTCCCATTAGATAATCAAGTACTTTGTTCCTATAATACAGCCTGTTACAAGATTTTGTATCCCATTATCAACTTGCTTATGGTATCTTTGGGATATTTCCATTGTTCTCCAACAAGAAGACCCATGCAAAATATTGGTTTAAATTATTTCCATTTCCCTGTTACTCATTATCAATTCCCCAGTTGTATCCTGCAAGGGCCCCACATTCACTTTAGCTAATCTCTTCCATTTTATATAGTTGTATAAGTTCTTTAGAGGAAGTCACACAGCATAGAAACAGGCCCTTTGGCTTATCATGATATGCCAACAAACAAACGTCAAATTACACTAATCCCATTTACTGCACTTAGTCCATAGCCTAATATGTCCTGTTTAACTGCTTGTCCAGATGCTTTTTAAACGTTATGTGAGTACCTGCCTCCACCACGCAATCAGGCAGCAGAACACTTCACCTTAAACTTATACCCTCTGGTCTTAGACATGTCTGCCTTGAGGGAAACATTTTCATGTTCTACTCTGTCTATTCCTCTTATAATTTTGAATACATCAATCAGAACCCCCTTCAGCCTCCTCTGCTCCAGGGGAAACAAACCCAGCCTATCCACAAAATCCTCATAACTGAGACCTTTCATTCCAGGAAACATTTTTCTTCGATCTGTGGCCTAACTAAAGTTTTATAAAGTTGCAGAAAGATTTCACAGCTCATGAGGGCAAGCTTCCCCAATAGAGACAAAAAAACTGCAGACACTGGAGTCAGAGCTGGAGGGAAAAAGGGTGGGGCTGGGGAAAAGTCGGTGGGATGGTGGGGATTGGGGATTGGTCAATGGGAAGGTTGTGAAGATAGGTGGGGAAGAAGATGGACAGGTAGTGTCAGGTCAAGGAGGTGGGGATGAGAGGGAGGGTTGAACATTGGATAAGGCTGGGTATGGGGAGATTTTAAAACTGGTGAATTCTATATTGAGACCATCAGGTTGTAGGCTCCTAAGGCAGAATATGAGGTGTTGTTCTCCAGTTTGCCATCATGTGTCATCATTGTGGCATTGGACGAGGCCCAGGATGGACATGTCACCAAGGGAGTGGGAGCGGGATTTAAAATGGCTAGCAACTGGAAGGTGTTGTTGATTATAGCATACAGAGCAGAGAGGCTGCGCAAATCTGTCACCGAGTCTACGTTTGGTTTCATTGATGTAGAGGAGGCCACATTGGGAGCAAGGAATACAGTAGACCAGGTAAACCCCTTTCGGATAGGGGCATGTGTAGCACCTCCTGCGGTTACAGGGAAAGATGCCAAATGTGGTGGGGTTGGTGGGGAGTATGGAGCGGACGAGAGAGTGAGACCAAATGTAGACTCAGTGACAGATCTGCAGAGCATCTGTGCTCTGTACGCTATAATCAACAACAGCTGCCCTCTGGCTCTTCCAAAAGGCTGGAAAATCTTGACTTTGATAGACACTACCTCAAGGCCTTTCAGAAGTACCATCAATGCTGTTTAAAATGGATCCTGTGCATCAACTGCAAGGGCAGGTGTTCTAACATTAGTTCTAACATTCTGTGCATCAACAGAAAGGACAGGTGTTCTAACATTAGTGTCATTGATACAGACAATAGCATAAGGGAGGATGGTATAGATGGTCTGATTAGCAAGTTTGCAGATGACACTAGGATTGGTGGAGTAGCAGATAGTGAAGGGGACTGTCGGAGAATGCAACAGGATATAGATAGATTGGAGAGTTGGACAAAGAAGTGGCAGATGGAGTTCAATCCAGGCAAATGCGAGGTGATGCATTTTGGAAGATCCAATTCAAGAACGAACTATATGGTAAATGGAAAAGCCCTGGGGAAAATTGATACACAGAGAGATCTGGGTGTTCAGGTCCATTGTACCCTGAAGGTGGCAACGCAGGTGGATAGAGTGGTCAAGAAGGCATACGGCATGCTTTCATTCATCGGACGGGGTATTGAGTACAAGAGTTGACAGGTCACGTTACAGTTGTATAGGACTTTGGTTCAACCACATTTGGAATACTGCGTACAGTTCTGGTCGCCACATTACCAAAAGGATGTGGATGCTTTGGAGAGGGTCCAGAGGAGGTTCACCAGGATGTTGCCTGGTATGGAGGGCGCGAGCTAAGAGGTGAGGTTGAGTAGATTAGGATTATTTACATTAGAAAGACGGAGGTTGAGGGGGGACCTGATTGAGGTCTACAAAATCATGAGAGGTATAGACAGGGTGGATAGCAAGAAGCTTTTTCCCAGAGTGGGGGACTCAACTACTAGGGGTCACGATTTCAATGTGAGAGGGGAAAAGTTTAAGGGAGATATGAGTGGAAAGTTCTTTACGCAGAGGGTGGTGGGTGCCTGGAAAGCGTTGCCAGCGGAGGTGGTAGAGATGGGCACGATAGCGTCATTTAAGATGTATCTAGACAGATACATGAATGGGCAGGGAGCGGAGGGATACAGATCCTTGGAAAATAGGTGACAGGTTTAGATAGAGGATCTGGATTGGCGCAGGCTTGGAGGGCCGAAGGGCCTGTTCCTGTGCTGTAATTTTCTTTGTTCTTTGTTCTTTGAGAGGTTGGAGAAACTTGGGTTGTTCTCACTGGAACGACGGAGGTTGAGGGGTGACCTGATAGAGGTCTACAAGATTAGGAAGGGCATGGACAGAATAGACAGCCAGGCTGGAAGAGTCTGTTACTGGGGGTATAGGTTTAAGGTGCGAGGGGCAAGGTTTAAAGGTGATGCACGAGGCAGGTTTTTTACACAGAGGGTGGTGGGTGCCTGGAACTCGCTGCCGGGGGTGGTAGTGAATGCAGATACTATAGCAACTTTTAAAGGGCGTCTTGACAAATATATGAATAGGATGGGAATAAAGGGATACAGTCCCCAGAAGGGTAGGGGATTTTAGTTGTGACAGGCAGCATGTCGGTGCAGGCTTGGAGGGCCAAATGGCCTCCTGTACTATAATTTTCTTTGTTCTTAGCACAAACATAGAGACTGTGATCAATCTTCTTTGCCCATCTCATGGAAGGCAGTTGAATGAGTGGAGCACAAAGGAAGAATTTCAAAGACTCCATAAGGCGTCCTTCAAGAAATGTAACACAGATGTCAAGATGTAAAAGATCATCATTCAGAAGAAATCAACTTAGAAGAAGCTCTTGTATGAAAGGACACAATTCTTTGAAAACATCCATTGGAAAGAGAAAGAAGAGAAAGAACCAGAGATAGGAATGCCAAAGATCTCAAGTGCAAGGGCCACTTCCACCTCCTGGAAGCAGCTGCTAAATGTATGGTTGGAGATGCAGCCCCAGGATGGGGATCATCAGCCACACAAGGACTCACAATGACAAGGAATTTCCTACGTGGACAATCATACACTTTCACAAGCGATTGCCGATGACAATGAGTATAATAAAGCAATGTGATTATTTAAAATGGAAATTTGTGTATCCTAGTTATTACTTGGTGCCATTGGCAAGTCAACAGAATGTGCTAGACATAGATCAACAGTTTGCATTCTTTTTGAGATCATTTAGTGACAATTTACAATTAAAAAGGCATTACGTCGTTAATGCTTCTTAAAGAAATATTTTCAGTTTAATAGAAAAAAATTGCTCTTCCTTTCAAAAAACTATTTTAAATTAATTCTTCTGTCTTCAATTATTTCATGCCCATTAGTCAATTGAGAGTCAATCACATTGCTGTGGCTTTCAATTCACAAACAGCCCAGACCTTTACTTTTCTACAACTCCATCCTATCATATCCATTTAATCTATTTACACAGTGTTATGTATTCTGCATAACTAGGCAATTCCTTATAAATAATAAACAGTTTACAAAGCATTAAACTGAAACAAAATTAAGACTATAGACCAAGACATGTACTAACACATCAAAGATGTTTATTGCCAATTATGCTTGGAATTTATTTTTCTCATTTTGGCCCAATACTATGAGATGAAAAGAATTTTCAAATCTTGCTCTCCACATCCCCTCTACCGCCTGACATCCTGCCTCATGTATTATTAAGAATTGGCCTGTTCAGTCACATGAAGACCCATGGCAAAGTCTCATGACCTTCATGATTATTCTTGAATTGAAGGACGGCCAGTGAGATAGAGGAGATTAGCACTTAAATAATACTGTAGTGATTGTAATAAGGTCAGCCAGGTGGACCCCATAGAATATGAGTTCCCTGATTGGAGCTGTTAATCTGGGCCAATCAAGGATCCCTGGCTGACAGATATAAACAGGAGTGTCAGAGGTTCTGCTCACTATGAGAACGAGCTCTGAAGAAGTTGGATCAGTGTCAAGGACTTTCCACCCATAAATAAAGGGTGACTTTGTGATGGGATATAGGCCTCTGTGGAGTTATTTCAAATACTTTTACAAAATAGTGCGCTGCATTTTTTTATAAAACTTGACCTACTGAACATTTTAAATGATGGAATTCAAGATCTTTCCCATTTCTGTGTCAGAAGTCACGTGACACGAGGTTATAGTCCCACAGATTTATTTGAAATCACAAGCTTTTGGGAGCGCTGTTTCTTTGTCAGGTACTTCACCTGATAAAGGAACAGCACTCCAAAAGGTTGTGATTTTAAATAAATCTGTTGGACTATAACCTGATATCGTGTGACTTCTAATGTTGTCCATCCCAGTCCAACACTGGCACCTCCACACCATTTCCATGTGACAGCAGTGCTAGCATGTGGCAGAAATCGAATAGGGGAGGAAGGAAGTAGTGAGGCCCAGTGCCAAAGTGCACAAAGAGGTGTCAGCAGGTATATCAAGAAGCTTGAATTGCTGGAATGTGTGAGCCTTGTTTTGCTGCAATAACATGTTCATGTAGGCATGATTTCCCAAGTTATATCTGCAGTGAATGACAGCATCACTATTCCTGCATAAGCCAGTTACTATTGAAAGTAGACCTCTAGGCCTATCACAAAAAGTTGTATAAGCTGTTGTGTCCCTGGTGAAGTTGTAATTTTGAAACTGGTGCTTAGTTTTGTGGCTCATCTGTTTGGTTACTGATTTTTAGGCCAGTCATCATTTTAATGCAGATTTTGTATATGCATTTACTGTCCAGAAGATTTCTTTTTATTTCTTAAATAGGTAGTTGTAAGGACAGTAGCATACAAGGTGACATATCGAATTTGAAACTATAGCAAATCTTCCAATTGGCATTTCAGCTGAAGTGGCCTTTCTATTATCCTTCCAGAATCCTAATCTATACAAAGAGACAAAAAAATTTGCATTCACCTTATTTATATGCCAAGCTGCGGAAACTCTAGAGACAATTTATTTAGCTTGAAATGATAAGAGGAATAGAGATAAGTTAAGCTGAAGGAATCTGTCCTTGCTATTGAGATGTAGTATAAATTAAACAAGTTTCCAAAAAATGTTTTGAATAAAATAAGGCCAGAGCTGAAATAAATCCTTTCCTTATGGAAACTAATGCTAAGCTACTCTATTTGTTGTACAAATGTGCCTTAAAATGACTGAATAGATCAGTTTGGTTGCTGCTTATCACTTAAGGAGCTGTCTGCCTCAAATTTGATAGGCCCTTATTAAGTCAATTCAAGGTCAGTATCCTTATGACTCCCATTTGATTGATAGAGTTTTTCCATAAACTGCTTTTCAACTTTGAAAATTTTGTTTCTAGAGGAGCTCAATGTTAATTTTAGGTGCACAGTTTCAGGATTCTGGACCAGAATTTGCATTAAGCTGAACAAATTAACATAGAATAGAAAAATATCCTGGAGAAAAAGAATTGGAAATTGAAAAAGTGAACAAAATGTTATTACTTCTGTGAAATATCACAGTTCAAGTAAACTTACATTTTTGCTGTAAACCCAAAGACAATCAAATGTAAAAGCTTCTCTGCAACCTCATGGAATGTTTAAATAGGTAGTGAAGGAGAGGACAAAAGATGAATATGGAAAAGTTGGAAGAAAGCAAATAAAAATTAGGAAGACAAAGAAAACCCATAAAACTAAATTATCAAGAAACATACATTCAATGATATTGCTATGCTGAGCTCACATTGTCAACATTCTGGAAGTTACCATTGACCAGAAAATGAACCAGACTAGCCATATAAATATAGCAGCTACAAACGTACATCAGAATCTAGGAATTTTGTGGCAAGTAATTCACCTTCTGACTCTCTGAAACCTGTCCACCATCTACAAAGCACAAGTCGGGAGAGCGGTGGAATACTCTGCACTTGCCCAGACGGGTGTACCATTAACAACACTCAATAAGCTCAATACCCCAAAGTCTAGCGCAGACTAAAGGCCAGGCCTGGCATAGTCTGGAGGTGAGGTGCTGGCACAGACTGGGTTGGAAGGACTGTTATTCTGATCTTTCTACTTCTTTATTTTATAATTTATTCTTATGATTTTGAACTTTTATACCTAAGATGGCGTGAAGGTTTGAAATGCTGGACATTTATTTCTTTATTTTCTGAGTTTTTTATAAGAATTTGTACTTAAGAATCTGTATCTAGGTACATTTGTAGCCGAGAGGGGCTGTACTTGGCCACTTGTAAATTTTTCACAGTTATCATGTGAGTACGTGACAATAAAACTAAATCCAAGACAAAGCAACCTATTGACACCAAATCCATCACCTTCAACATTCACACCGTTCATATCAAAACTATGTCTTTCTCCATCCACCTCGCTACATCCTGTAAAAATTTTGTCAGTTTCACAGAGTTTCAAAGATCATCTCTCTTCCTTCAAAATGCTAGAGAATACAGAGTCAATTTTATGAGTCTCACCTCATGGAACAATCCCACCATTCCAGGGATTAGTCTGGTGAGCCTTCATTGAACTCTCTCTCTAGCAAATATTGTGTTTTCTGATAAGAAGACCAAAAGTTTACACTTCAGGTACATTCTTGCCTTGGCTGTATATAATTCCAGCAAGACACAGATATATTCTCTCAAAAAAATGTATTCTGTAAGATGCCATAAAAAAGCTTACCAGCAAAAACATGAGCATATGGTGTTGGGAATAATGTATTTGCATGAATAGAAGACTAGCTAAGTAACAGGAACAGAGGATTGATACAGGTGAACCATTTTCAAGTTGGCAAACTATTACCAGTAAAGTAATACAGAGAGCAATGTTATGATTTCAACTATTCATGATCACTATTAACGACTTGGATGAAGGAACTGACTGACATGTAGCAAAATTTGTTGATAATATTAAGATAGACACTAGAATAAGTTCTGAGGATTCTGCACGGTATATAGTTACAGTTGAAAAAAGAACTGCTGATGCTGGAAATCAGAAACAAAATCAGAAATTGCTGGAAAATTTCAGCATGTCTGGCAGCATCTGTTGAGAGATAACAGAGTTAACATTTCAGGTCTAGTGACCCTTCTTCAGAACTCGAAGCATTAAGACCATAAGACCATAAGACACAGGAGCAGAAATTAGGCCATTCAGCCCATTGAGTCTGCTTCGCCATTCAATCATGGCTGATAAGTTCCTCAACCCCATTCTCCCGCTTTCTCGCTGTAACCCTTGATCCCCTTGATAATCAAGAACCTATCTATCTCAGTCTTAAATGTACTCAATGACCTGACCTCCACAGCCCTCTGTGGCAGTGATTTCCATAGATTCACCACTCTCTGGCTGAAGAGGTTTAGAACATAAAACATAGAACATAGAACATAGACCAGTACAGGCCCTTCGGCCCACAACGTTGTGCCGACCTATTATCCTACTAAGATCAAACTACCCTGCATACCCTACATTTTACTATCCTCCATGTGCCTATCCAAGAGTCGCTTAAAAGTCTCTAAAGTATCTGACTCCACTACAACTGTCGACAGTGCATTCAACACACCCGCCACTCTCTGTGTGAAGAACCTACCCCTAACATCTCCCCTATACCTTCCTCTAATCACCTTAAAATTATGCCCACTCGTAATAGTCATTTCCGCCCTGGGAAAAAGTCTCTGACTCTTTATCCACTCTATCTATGCCTCTCATTAGCTTGTACACCTCTATCAAGTCACCTCTCATCCTTCTTCGTTCCAATGAAAAAAGCCCTAGTTTCCTCAACCTTTCTTCATAAGACCTGCCCCCCAGTCCAGGCAGCATCCTGTTAAATCTCCTCTGCACTCTCTCTAAAGCTTCCACATCTTTCCTGTAATGAGGTGACCTGAACTGAACACAATATTCCAAGTGTGGTCTAACCAGAGTTTTATAGAGCTGCAGCATAACCTCACGGCTCTTAAACTCAATTCCCCTGCCAATGAAAGCTAACACCATGTGCCTTCTTTACACCCCTATCAACTTGGATTGCAACTTTGAGGGATCTATGGACATGGACCCCAAGATCCTTCTGTTCCTCCACACTGCCGAGAATCCTGCCATTAACCCTATATCCTGCATTCAAATTCAACCTTCCAAAATGAATCACTTCACACTTTTCTGGGTTGAATTCCATCTGCCACTTCTTTGCCCACATGTTTCTCCTTATCTCCGTCCTAAAAGGTCTTCCCTTTATTCTAAAGCTGTGCCCTCGGGTCCTAGTCTCTCCTACCAATGGAAGCATCTCCCTAACATCCACTCTGTCCAGGCCATTCTCTTCATTAACTCAGCTTTCTCTCCATGGCTGCTGCCAGACCTACTGATTTTTCAGTAATTTCTGATTTTGATATAGATAGAGGGAGTGAATGACAGATGGAGTATAATGTGAAGTTATTCATGTTGGACAGAAGAATATAAAATCAAAATATGAAGAGTCACCGCAGAACATTGTGGTACAGAGCGATCTCAATCACCTTTTCCATAAATAGCAAAAGGTTAAAATGCAGGTACGGAAGATGATCAGGAATGCAAATTGAATGCTAGTTTTTATTGCAAGAGTGATGGAACATAGAGTCATAGATTCACAATGTTGTACAGTATGAAAAAAGACCCTTCGGTCCAAAATCTTCAATTCCAACCCAGATATCCTAAATTAATCTGGTCCAATTTGCCAGCATTTGGCCCATATCCCTCCAAATCCTTCTAATTCTTGTACTCATCCAGATGCCTTTTAAATGTTGTAATTGTACCAGCCTCCACCATTTCCTCTGCCAGTTCATTCCATATACGCACCACCCTCTGTGTGAAAAAGTTGCCCCTTAGGCCCCTTTAAAATCTTTCCCCTCTCGCCTTGAACCTATGTCCTCTAGTTTTGGACTCCCCTACCGTAGGGAAAGACCTTGACTATTCACCCTATTCATTCTCCTCATGTTTTATAAACTTCTATAAGATCATCCCTCAGCCTCCCAAGGTCCAGGGAAAATAGACCCAACCTATTCAGCATCTCCCTGTAGCTGAAACCCTCCAACCCTGACAACGTTCTTCTAAATCTTTTCTGAACCCTTTCAGGTTTCACAACTCCTTCCAATAGCAGGGAGACCAGAACTGAACATAAAAATAGGAAGGTTTTGCTACAACTTTACAGAGCATTGGTGAGATGACACCAGAGTACTGTGTACAGTTTTAGTCTCTTTATTTGAGGAGGGATGATTTTGCAGTGGAAGCAATTCAGAGAAGTTTGACTAGGATTACTAGGATGATGAGGTTATCTTATGAGAACAATTTGAACAGGTTGAACCTACACTCACTGAAGTTTAGAAGAACAAGAGGTGATCTTTTTGAAACATGAAGTTTCTGAGATTATTTGGCATGGGAGTTGCTGAAAGGATATTTCCTCTTCTAGGGATATTGAGAATTAGAGGGAACAAAATTGCAAAATAAGGAGTCTCTCATACAAGACTGAGATGAGGAGGAATTCCACTGTCAAAGTGTTGCTAGTGTTTGGATTTCTAATCCCTGGAGAGCAGTGAAGGATGTACCAGTGAACATATTCAAGGCTGAGTTAGGAGTTATGTGTAGCAGGCAGGAAAATGGGGAGGTGACCTAGTGGTATTAATCGCTGGACTGTTAATCCAGAGATACAGATAATGTTTTGGGGACCCAGGTTCAAATCCCACCACAGCAGATGGTAGAAATTGAATTCAATAAAAATATCTGGAATTAAGAATCTAGTGATGACCGTTATTCCACTGTCGATTATCGGGAGAAACCCATCTGGTTCGCTAATGTCCTTTAAGGAAGGAAACTGCCATTCTTACCTGGTCTGGCCTTCATGTAACTCCAGACTCACAACAATGTGGTTGAATCTGAACTGCCCTCTGGGCAATAAATACTGCCTAGCCAGCGATGCCCTCATCCTGTGAATGAATAAAGAAAAAAAATGGGATTAAAGCCATGGTTGTATTAAATGATGGGAAAGACTCAAAGGGTTAAATGGATCATTCCTGCTCTTATTTCTTATGATGGAAGAATGAGTGTGTGGACACAAAAACGATAATGGTACACTTTTTGGACTAAATGACATGTTTCTGTAATGCAAAACACACCACAATGTAATGCAATATAATTTGTAAATTCCAATAATTTTAAAAAATAATATCTATCACACGGATTTTCCACCATTGACCGATTAATAGTTTGTGGTTAGTATTGGGAAATACATTGTGAAGCTATTTCACAGGATTTACAAATATTTGGAAAGGCAAGGACTGATTAGAGACAGTTAGCATGGCTTTGTGTGTGGGAACTCATGTCCCACTAACTTGATTGAGTTTTTCGAAGAAATAACAAAGAGGATTGATGAGGGAAAAGTGGACTTCAGTAAGGCATCCAACAAGGTTCTGCATGGTAGACTGGTTAGCAAGGTTCGATCACATGGAATGCACAGACAACTAGCCATTTGGATACAGAACTAGCTCAAAGGTAGAGCGCGGTGATACCTGGTTCCTGAGGCAACCATGTAGGTAGTAGAGTTGCTCGTGGATGGCGCTCTGTCGTTTGGCGTTTGTTTCCCATTACTGGGCCAAATTGAACGTACTGCGCCCAAAGGTGTCTAAGGTTCTCGAGTAGATTTGTAACTCGGATTGTGGATTCTGTGGTTGGTCCACTCACCGAGCTGGTTTGTTAGTTTGCAGATGTTTCACTACTCTCCTGGGTAACATCGTCTACGACCATTTGTCATCAGAGTGGCAAACAAACCTACGTTAACCTTACACCAACTGCTATCTCGAACCAAAGACCCCTTACCCACTATGGACAGAACCAACGTGATATACAAGATCCCACGCAAAAACTGCGACAAACATTACTTTGCACAGACAGGAAGGAAACTGGCCACAAGAATACTTGAACACCAACTAGCAACAAAAAGACATGCCCAGTACTCACTCATCTCCATTCACACAGATAAGGAGAACCATCAGTTTGATTTGGACAACATCAGGATCCTAAGACAGGCCAAACAGAGACAAGCACGGGAATTTCTAGAGGCTTGGTTCTCCAGCTAGAAAGCCATCAATAAACACTACATATACACCACTGTGAAGAAAAACAAGAAATGAGATAATCAATTCCAACAGACCCCAGATTTTAAATAACAGGGAGGAAATCACAACAGTGCTTCATCGGAGGCTGTGCTGATGATGTTACCCAGCAGGGTAATGATACGTCTGCAGAACAACGAAGCAGCTCAGTGAGTGAACCAACCACAGTTACTAGTCATACCTCCAATATTCACATCCAAATCATTTATAGAAATGACAAAAAGCAGTGGACCCAGCACAGATCCTTATGGCACACCGCTGGTCACAGGCCTCCAGTCTGAAAAGCAACCCTCCACCACCACTCTCTGTGTTAGATACAAACCTCCCATCATCAACAACCCACATGCACATAGGACAGCAGAACACAATGGCCACAGAATGGCAAAGGTAATGATTAACGATGCATATAACCGGCTCCACAGATATGACAGGGAAATTACGCGCCAAAAAACCCTATTCCTAGATGCAACTAATCTAGAGTGGACAACAGACTTAGACAGAGCCATTAACATCAGTCAACAAATAACAAGAACCAAGAAAAGATAGATCCTACAAGAAAAACTAGCCAAACTAATCCCCAAAACAACAACCAAAGATTGGAGATAACAAGGTGTAGAGCTGGATGAACACAGCAGGCCAAGCAGCATCAGAGGAGCAGGAAAGCTGACGTTTCGGGTTGAGACCCTTCTTCAGAAAATCCTTGGAAAATAGGTGACAGGTTTAGCTAGAGGATCTGGATCGGCGCAGGCTTGGGGGGCTGAAGGGCCTGTTCCTGTGCTGTAATTTTCTTTGCTCTTTGCTCTTTGTTTCTTCAGAGCACAATGAGACCATGATCAGATGTACCACTGGGCCAAAGAGAGGCAGATGGAGTTTAATTTAGATAAATGTGAGGTGCTGCATTTTGGAAAGGCAAATCAGGGCAGAACTTGTACACTTAATGATAAGGTCCTAGGGAGTGTTGCTGAACAAAGCGACCTTGGAGTGCAGGTTCATAGCTCCTTATAAGTGAAGTTGCAGGTAGATAGAATAGTGAACAAGGAATTTAGTATGCTTCCCTTTATTGGTCAGTGCATTAAGTAAAGGAGTTGGGAGGTCATGTTGCAGCTGTACAGAACATTAGTTCGGTCACTTTTGGAATACTGCATTCAGTTCTCATCTCCCTGCTATAGGAAGGTTGCTGTGAAACTTGGAACGGTTCAGAAAAAATTTGCAAGGAGTTGCCAGGGTTGGAATGTTTGAGCTATAGAGAGAAGCTGAAAAGATTGTGGCTATTTTCCCTGGAACTTCAGAGGCTGAGGGATGACCTTACAGGTGACCTTTTATAAAATAGCAAAGGGCATGGATAGGCTAAGTAGGCTAAGTCTTTTCCTAGGGTAGGGAGTCCAAAGCTAGAGGGCAGCTGTTTAAGGTGAGAGGGGAAAGGTATAAAAGGGACCAAAGTGAAGACTTTTTCACGCAGAGGGTGGTGCGTGTATGGAATGAGCTGCCAGAGGAATTGGTGGAGGCTGGTACGATTCAACTTTTAGAAGGCATCTGGATGGGTACACAATTCGGAAGAGTTTAGAGGACAGTGGGCCAAATGCTGGCAAATGGGACTGGATTTATATAGGATATCTGGTTGGCATCGATGCGTTGGACTGCAGGGTAAGTTTCTGTACTGTGTATCTCTATGGCTCCATGACTATGACTCTATATGGGGTTTCTGGACAGATTTATATTGTGCATTGAATATGTCCATCACACTGGAGTCGGCATATTTAAGCAATGCATTAATGACAAGAACATATCAGTGAACGCATATCCCTTGATTAACATTTTTGTAATGCTTGTCATAATGAACGTTATTGTATTCCTGGCATCCATTCTTCTTAGTCAGCAGGGTAGGGATGATTTAACATTAAAGGGCTGTTTTGCATCGTGGAAATTATTACTAAGCAATCAGTTGCACTAGAACAAAGAACAAAGAACAAAGAAAATTACAGCACAGGAACAGGCCCTTCGGCCCTCCAAGCCTGCGCCGATCCAGATCCTCTATCTAAACCTGTTGCCTATTTTCCAAGGATCTGTATCCCTCTGCTCCCTGCCCATTCATGTATCTATCTAGATACGTCTTAAATGATGCTATCGTGCCCGCCTCTACCACCTCCGCTGGCAATGCATTCCAGGCACCCACCACCCTCTGTATAAAGAATTTTCCACGCATATCTCCCTTAAACTTTTCCCCTCTCACCTTGAAATCGAAACTCCTAGTAATTGAGTCCCCCACTCTGGGGAAAAGCTTCTTGCTATCCACCCTGTCTATACCTCTCATGATTTTGTAGACCTCAATCAGGTCCCCCCTCAACCCCCGTCTTTCTAATGTAAATAATCCTAATCTACTCAACCTCTCTTCATAGCTAGCGCCCTCTATACCAGGCAACATCCTGGTGAACCTCCTCTGGACCCTCTCCAAAGCATCCACATCCTTTTGATAATGTGGCGACCAGAACTGTACGCAGTATTCCAAATGTGGTCGAACCAAAGTCCTATACAACTGCAACATGACCTGCCAACTCTTGTACTCAATACCCCGTCCGATGAATGAAAGCATGCCGTATGCCTTCTTGACCACTCTATCCACCTGCGTTGCCATCTTCAGGGTACAATGGACCTGAACCCCCAGATCTCTCTGCGCATCAATTTTCCCCAGGGCTTTTCCATTTACCGTATAGTTCGTTCTTGAATTGGATCTTCCAAAATGCATCATCTCGCACTAGGCAAACTGAGTTATTTAAAATGTTAAATTAATGGTTCTACAAATGCTAAATTCAGCAGCCATGCCAGAAATGAATGGGTGTCCTGCCAATTCTAAATCAACACCACCTCCTCCTGCCACACCACCCTCCAGAGGTGCATCACCCAAAAGTAATTGAAATATTGCAGTGAACATAAAAAATGTAAATTCTCTTAAATAAACCTGAGCTCAGGAGACCTGCCATCTATTCGCTCATGGGATGTTAACATCACCTGCATGGCCAGTATTTATTACCTATCCCTAAATCCCCTTGAGCAGGTGGTGAGACACCATCTTGAATTGCTGCAGTCTATCTGGCGTAGGTATACCCATAATGCAGTATGGGACTGAGTATCAGGTTTTGCTTAACAACAGTGAAGTTCAAAGTCAGGACAATCTGTAGCTTGGAAGGGAATTTGCTGGTGATGATGTTCTATGTGTCAGATCATGAGTACCATTGTCCTATATGGTATTTCATGAGTTTGCAAGGTGCTGTCAATGGAGTGTGAATAAGTTGGTGCCTTTTGTAGATATTGCACACTGATGTCATGGTGCACACATGGTGGAGAGAGTGAATATATAAATTAGTGGACTGAGCAATACTGATCAATTGGCTGCTATACCTTCAATAGTGTTTTGCTTGCCAACTGTTATGGGTGATGCATTCATCAGGAGAAATAGTTAGATTCTCTCTTATTGGAGGCGGTCATTGTCTGACACTTCAGTATAGTGAATATTACTTGCTAATTGTCAGACCAAGCTTGAATATTACTCAAGTGTTGCTGGATACAAGTTGATCCAGTATCTGATAGGTCACAACTGGTACTAAAAACTAGCTAACAAGAAACAGACAGTGGGCATAAATGGGTCACTTTCTGGTTGACAAGATATAATAAGTAATATCAGTGTTGAGGTTATACAGATGACTGGCAAAAGATGTAGGAATGAAGGAGCTGAAAGTATGGTAGCTAAATTTGCTGATGACACAAAAATAGATAAGAAAGTTTAGTGTAAATAAGACATAAGGATCCTACAAAGTGATATAAAAAAAGTGAGTCAGCAAAGATTTGTAAAATGAAGTATAATGTGGGAAAATGTATAATTATCCATTTTGGCAGGATAAAAAGAAGAAAGCCGATTATCTGAATAATGAGATATTCCAGAGCTCTAAGGTGCAAAGGGAGATGGGCGATCTCATACACAAATTCCATAGGGCTTGTAGGAAAGCTAACAGAAAGTTATCATTCATTACAGGGGAAATTGATACAAAAGTAGTAAGTTTAGGGCATTGATGAAATATTGTGCACAGTATTGGTCTCCCTAGTTAAAGAAAGATTTAAATGCATTGGAAACAGTTTGGAGGAAGTTTACTAAACTAGTACCTGGACTGATCATCATTGAGTCCTGAAGAAGGGTGTAAACCTGAAACTTCAGCTTTCCTGTTCTTCTGATGCTGCCTGACCTGCTGTGTTCCTCCAGCTCCACACTGTACTGACTCTGAATCTGCAGTTATTGCTATCTCTGAATGACTGAAACCCTTACTGCGAGGCCTCTTCCAAGGATGTCCACCTTGAAAAAGTTGTCCTCCTCTCTCCAAAAAGATCTCCGTGGATCTCTCTCCCACTGCAACCCACTGGTGATCTCCTCCGCCCTGAAGCTCTTCGACCACATACTGAAACAAGCCCATTATTACAGCTATGTCTCCTTTCTCAGAACCTGTCCATGCAACTAGCTCATACCTCATGGACTCCAAACAACATTCAGATCACCCCAATTTGGACCAAAAGAGTCCTGATGAAGGGTATAAACCTGAAACATCGACTTTTCTGCTCCTCTAATGCTGCCTTACCTGCTGTGTTCCTCCAGCTCCACATAGTATTGGCTTTGACTCCAGCATCTGCAGTTCTTGCCATCTTTCTTATATTCAATTTAGCCATGATCTTATGGAATTCTAAATTCAATAACTGGCCTACTCACATGATTAAACAAATTAAGATGAAACATAGGATATTCAGCCCTTTGAGCCAGTTTTGCTTTCAGTAAGACCAGAGCTGAGCTATTTGCATTTTAAATTCCACATTCCCTTCTACTCTCACCAAATATCTATCTATGTCTACGCTAAAAATGTTCAATGACCCTGCCTCAATCACTTTGATGTAGAGACTTCCAAAGATGCACAACAATCTGAGAGTAAAGGTTTTTCCACATCTCTTTCCTGAAAGGGTGATCACTAATTTTAAAACAGCACCATATAGTTCTGGAATTACCGACAAGAGGAAACATCATTCCCATGTCCAAGGTAGTGTCTCCCACCCATCCTCCTCCTCTAACCAAAAAAAAAAGGTTCTGAGCGCTGATTTGGTAAGGCTACTAGTATTTTTTTTTTTAATTTGTCTGTTTGGGAATTCAGAACAGTGGGAATGGATGTTAGGGCAGTTGTATGCTCCTCCTGTAGAATGTGCGAGGTAAGGGTCACCACTAGTGTCCCCACTGACTTCATCTGCGGGAAGTGCACCCAACTCCAGCTTCTCAGAAACCGTGTTAGGGAACTGGAGCTGGAGCTGGATGAACTTCGGATCATTCGGGAGGCTGAGGGGGTAATTGAGAGGAGTTACGGGGAGGTAGTCACACCTCAGGTACAGGAAAAAGTAGATGGGTTACAGTCAGGGGACGGAAAGGGAACAGGCAGACAGTGCAGGGATCCCCTGTGGCCATTCCCCTCAAAAACAAGTATACCATTTTGGATACTGTTGAGGGGGATGACTTACCAGGGGTAAGCCATGGGGTACAGGTCTCTGGCACAGAGTCTGTCCCTGTTGCTCAGAAGGGAAGGGGGGAGAGGAGGAGAGCATTAGTCATTGGGGACTCCATAGTTAGGGGGACAGATAGGAGATTCTGTGGGAACGAGAGAGACTCGCGGTTGGTGTGTTGCCTCCCAGGTGCCAGGGTCCGTGATGTCTCGGATCGTGTTTTCGGGATCCTTAAGGGGGAGGGGGAGCAGCCCCAAGTCGTGGTCCACATAGGCACCAACGACATAGGTAGGAAAAGGGATGGGGATGTAAGGCAGAAATTCAAGGAGCTAGGGTGGAAGCTTAGAGCTAGAACAAACAGAGTTGTTATCTCTGGTTTGTTACCCGTGCCACGTGCTAGCGAGGCGAGGAATAGGGAGAGAGAGCAGTTGAACCCGTGGCTACAGGGATGGTGCAGGAGGGAGGGATTCAGATACCTGGATAATTGGGGCTCATTCTGGGGTAGGTGGGACCTCTACAAACGGGATGGTCTACACCTGAACCAGAGGGGTACCAATATCCTGGGGGGGATATTTGCTAATGCTCTTCGGGAGGGTTTAAACTAATTCAACAGGGGGGTGGGAACCTGAATTGTAGCTCCAGTGTACAGGAGGTTGAGAGTAGTGAGGTCATAAATAAGGTTTCAAGGTTGCAGGAGTGTACTGGCAGGCAGGAAGGTGGTTTGAAGTGTGTCTACTTCAATGCCAGGAGCATCCGGAATAAGGTGGGTGAACTTGCAGCATGGGTTGGTACCTGGTACTTCGATGTTGTGGCCATTTCGGAGACATGGATAGAGCAGGGACAGGAATGGTTGTTGCAGGTTCCAGGGTTTAGGTGTTTCAGTAAGATCAGGGAAGGTGGTAAAAGAGGGGGAGGTGTGGCATTGTTAGTCAAGGACAGTATTACGGTGGCAGAAAGGACGTTTGATGACAACTCGTCTACTGAGGTAGTATGGGCTGAGGTTAGAACCAGGAAAGGAGAGGTCACCCTGTTGGGAGTTTTCTATAGGCCTCCGAAAAGTTCCAGAGATGTAGAGGAAAAGATTGAAAAGATGATTCTGGATAGGAGCGAAAGTAACAGGGTAGTTGTTATGGGGGACTTTAACTTTCCAAATATTGACTGGAAACGCTATAGTTCGAGTACTTCAGATGGGTCAGTTTTTGTCCAATGTGTGCAGGAGGGTTTCCTGACACAGTATGTAGATAGGCCAACAAGAGGCGAGGCCACATTGGATTTGGTACTGGGTAATGAACCAGGCCAGGTGTTAGATTTGGAGGTAGGAGAGCACTTTGGTGATAGTGACCACAATTCGGTTACGTTTACTTTAGCGATGGAAAGGGATCGGTATATAAAGCAGGGCAAGAGTTATAGCTGGGGGAAAGGCAACTATGAGGCGATGAGGCAAGATTTAGGATGCATAGGATGGAGAAGGAAACTGCAGGGGCTGGGCACAATTGAAATGTGGAGCTTGTTCAAGGAACAGCTACTGCGTGTCCTTGAGAAGTATGTACCTGTCAGGCAGGGAGGAAGTGGTCGAGCGAGGGAACCGTGGTTTACTAAAGAAATTGAATTTCTTGTCAAGAGGAAGAAGGAGGCTTATGTAGAGATGAGGCGTGAAGGCTCAGTGAGGGCACTTGAGAGTTACAAGTTAGCCAGGAAGGACCTAAAGAGAGAGCTAAGAAGAGCCAGGAGGGGACATGAGAAGTCTTTAGCAGGTAGGATCAAGGAAAACCCTAAAGCTTTCTATAGGTATGTCAGGAATAAAAGAATGACTAGAGTAAGATTGGGGCCGGTCAAGGACAGTAGTGGGAAGTTGTGCGTGGAGTCCAAAGAGATAGGAGAGGTGCTAAATGAATATTTTTCGTCAGTATTCACACAGGAAAAAGACAATGTAGTGGAGGAGAATACTGAGATACAGTCTATTAGACTAGACGGGATTGAGGTTCATAAGGAGGAGGTGTTAGCAATTCTGGAAGGTGTGAAAATAGATAAGTCCCCTGGGCCGGATGGGATTTATCCTAGGATTCTCTGGGAAGCTAGAGAGGAGATTGCAGAGCCTTTGGCTTTGATCTTTATGTCGTAATTGTCTTCAGGAATAGTGCCAGAAGACTGGAGACTAGCAAATGTTGTCCCCTTGTTCAAGAAGGGGAGTAGAGACAACCCTGGTAATTATAGACCAGTGAGCCTTACTTCGGTTGTGGGTAAAGTGTTGGAAAGGATTATAAGAGATAGGATTTATAATCATCTAGAAAGGAATAATTTGATTAGGGATAGTCAACATGGTTTTGTGAAGGGTAGGTCGTGCCTCACAAACCTTATTGAGTTCTTTGAGAAGGTGACCAAACAGGTGGATGAGGGTAAAGCGGTTGATGTGGTGTATTTGGATTTCAGTAAAGCGTTTGATAAGGTTCCCCATGGTAGGCTATTGCAGAAAATACGGAGGCATGGGATTGAGGGTGATTTAGCGGTTTGGATCAGAAATTGGCTAGCTGTAAGAAGACAGAGGGTGGTGGTTGATGGGAAATGTTCATCCTGGAGTTCAGTTACTAGTGGTGTACTTCAAGGATCTGTTTTGGGGCCACTGCTGTTTGTCATTTTTATAAATGACCTGGATGAGGGCATAGAAGGATGGGTTAGTAAATTTGTGGATGACACCAAAGTCGGTGGAGTTGTGGATAGTGCAGAAGGATGTTGTAGGTTACAGAGGGACATAGATAAGCTGCAGAGCTGGGCTGAGAGGTGGCAAATGGAGTTTAATGCGGAAAAGTGTGAGGTGATTCACTTTGGAAGGAGTAACAGGAATACAGAGTACTGGGCTCATGGTAAGATTCTTGGTAGTGTGGATGAGCAGAAAGATCTCGGTGTCCATGTGCATAGATCACTGAAAGTTGCCACCCAGGTTGATAGCATTGTTAAGAAGGCGTACAGTATGTTAGGTTTTATTGGTAGAGGGATTGAATTTCGGAGCCATGAGGTCATGTTGCAGCTGTACAAAAGTCTGGTGCGGCCGCACTTGGAGTATTGCGTACAGTTCTGGTCACCGCATTATAGGAAGGATGTGGAAGCATTGGAAAGGGTGCAGAGGAGATTTACCAGGATGTTGCCTGGTATGGAGGGAAGGTCTTATGAGGAAAGGCTGAGGGTTTTGAGGCTGTTTTCGTTAGAGAGAAGAAGGTTAAGAGGTGACTTGATAGAGACATACAAGATGATCAGAGGATTAGATAGGGTGGACAGTGGGAGCCTTTTTCCTCGGATGGTGATGGCTAGCACGAGGGGACATAGCTTTAAATTGAGGGGTGATAGATATAGGACAGACGTCAGAGGTAGGTTCTTTACTCAGAGAGTAGTAAGGGCGTGGAATGCCCTGCCTGCAAAAGTAGTAGACTCGCCAACTTTAAGGGCATTTAAATGGTCATTGGATAAACATATGGATGATAATGGAATAGTTTAGGTTAGATGGGCTTCAGATTGGTTTCACAGGTCGGCACAACATCGAGGGCCGAAGGGCCTGTACTGCGCTGTAATGTTCTATGTTCTATGTTCTATGTTCTAAGTTGTCAATTCCATTCAGGATCTTACGTATTGCAATGAACTTAACACTCACTCTTCTAAACATGAGTGAAAGCAGGATCAGTTTGCTCTCCCTATCTTCAAAGCACAACCCACTCATTCCAGCTATCAATTCAGGAAGCCTCCTCTAACTGGGTACTTTGCTTGTTTTAACAAGGCGTAGAGCTGGATGAACACAGCAGGCCAAGCAGCATCAGAGGAGCAGGAAAGCTGACATTTTG
>NC_063334.1:8741825-8867168 GCF_021869965.1 Rhincodon typus
TTCGGGCCTAGACCCTTCTTCAGAAAATGCTCCTCTGATGCTGCTTGACCTGCTGTGTTCATCCAGCTCTACACCTTGTTATCTCAGATTCTCCAGCATCTGCAGTTCCTACTATCTCTGAAACACTAATTTGTTATTTGCTTTTCTAATTCTTTGATTACCTCAACAATTCAGAATACTGTAAGATCAGACATTTCCTTCCACTTTTTACTAAATAACAAACTCGGTACTGAGGCTAAACTACGCCTTTCAGAAATTCCCCTTATTAAAATGTTTAGAGTCATTGAGATGTACAGCATGGAAACAGACTCTTCGGTCCAACTCGTCCATGCCGACTAGATATCCTGAATTAATCTTGTCCCATTTGCCCCCATTTCAAATGTTGTAATTGTACCAGCCTCCACCACTTTCTCTGGCAGGTCATTCCATACACGCAACATCCCCTGCATGAAAAAGTTGCCCCTCAGGTCCCTTCTAAATCTTTCTCCTTTCACCTTAAACCTATAATCTCTAGTTTTGAACTCCCCTACCTTGGAGAAAAAGGCCTTGGCTGTTCACCCTATCCATGCCCCCCCAAGATTTTATAAACTTCCATAAGGTCACTCCTCAGCTTAAATGTTTAAAAGCACCTGTTTACAGAAATCTGATGAACTTCCCTAACGTTTTCTCCTGTGGAGAATCTTATTTTATCCAGTATCTCTATATGGAGACCACAAGTCTGGCTGTGAATATATACTATATGTAGATGACAACACCTTTTGGCCAGCTAGTGTCAGCTAACAAAAGCCCCAGGTGGCCATCTTGTCAACTTCAGTCACGTGCCACTACAACACCCACTTGAATAACAGTTTTACTAAATGTTTCCCACTATTTCCACTTCTTTAGTGGGGTTTTTTTCCAGACAATTCCTGCGATCCGTAACAAGGATTCTTGTTTCTTTCACAGTTTTTCTCCTAAATGATTCCTGCTTCATGCAGTTTAATTAAATACTTCCTGCCCTTAACCTGCTTTTAATGATGGATTTCCCAATTTTTTTGTGGCTTTGATAAAGTCTTCTAACTTTCTTCTTTTATTAGACAAGATCTGCCTCTTTGCCCCTTTAATTCTGGTTTTGCAAAAGTCCCAGCTCTGCAAATTCAATTTAAACAGTTAGTTTGGCCCTGATTTCCCTTGCTGAAGTCATATTTAGTGATGCTTGCCCACTAAGATGGTGAAGCACAATCTGAGCAGTAAACACTTATTTTTAGAGTCATAGAGATACACAGCACGGAAACAGACTCCAGATATCCTATGTGTATCTAGTCTCATTTGCCAGCATTTGGCCCATAACACTCTAAACCCTTCCTATTCATATACCCATCCAGATGACTTTTAAACATTGTAATGGTACAAGCTTCCACCACTTCCTCTGGCAGCTCATTCCATATGTGCACCATCCTCTGTGTGAAAATGTTCCCCCTTAGGTACCTTTTATATCTTTCCCCTCTCACCTTAAACCTATGCCCTCTAGTTTTGAACTCCCACACCCTGGGGAAAAGACCTTGCCTATATACGCCATCCTCATGATTTTATAAACTTCTGTAGGTCACCCCTCAGCCTCCGATGCTCCAGGAAAAATAGCCCCAGCCTATTCAGCCTCTCCCTATAGCTCAAACCCTCCAACCTTGGCAACTTCCTCGTAAAACTTTCCTGAACCCTTTCAGGTTTCACAACATCCTTCGTATAGCAGGAAGACCAGAATTGCACGCAATACTCCAATGTCCTGTACAGCTGCAACATGACCTCCCAACTCCTACACTCAATGCACTGACCAATAAAGGTAAGTGTACCAAATGCCTTCTTCACTATTCTAATGACCTGCGAGTCCACTTTCAAGGAACTATGAACTTGCACTTCATGGTCTCTTTGTTTAGCAGCACTCCCTAGGACCTTACCATTAAGTGTTTGAGTCCTGCTGTCATTTGCTTTTCCAAAGTGAGCACCTCATATTTATCTAAATTAAACTCCAGCTGCCACTCCGCAGCCCATTGACCCATCTGATCAAGATCCCATTGTACTCTAAGGAAAGCTTCTTCACTGTCCACTACACCTCCAATTTTAGTGTCATCTGCAAACTTACTAACTCTTTCCCAGCCTGCGTTATCGTGTTATTTCTTAACATTTTCCTTGACAATGAGGAACTTTAACTTTATTCATGAAATCTCCGGTGTCTGGCTGAACCCAGACTTGAAACTGCTCCCACAGACCACTGCATGGAAAACCATTTCTGCTTTGGAGTAACTAATTCTTCTACTAGAGTGAATTCAGAAATTTTCTGTAGTGAGCGCATCTCTTTCCAGGTCTGAAATGCCTTTAACATTGTCTGGGTTTCTTTATTGTTGAAGACTGCCACATGGGCTTTTTCTGTAAGGTTCATGATGTGGAGATGCTGGTGTTGGACTGGGGTGGGCAAAGTCAGAAGTCTTACAACACCAGGTTATAGTCCAACAGGTTTATTTAATATCACAAGCTTTTGGAGCGCTGCTTCTTCATCAGGTGCAAGTCAACTTCGCCTGACGAAGGAACTATGCTCCGAAATCTTGTAATTTTAAGTGAACTTGTTGGACTATAACTTGGTGTCATGAGACTTCTGATTCCATTGCTTCAGCTCTTCATTGCTGCTTATTGGCTACATGCAGCTTGAGCTGAGTCTGATGATATCTCACGACTAATTACAATGTTTATAAGGCAGCTGCATGAAATCTATGTCTCTGCCCACTAAGATCACAAGACCATAAGATATAGGAGCAGAATTGGGGTATTCAGCCCATCAAGTCTGCTCCACCATTCAATCTTGGCTGATATGTTTCTCAACTCCATTCTCCTGTCATCTCCCTGTAACCTGTGATCTCCTTACTCATCAACAGCCTATCTATCGCTGCCTTAAATACACTCAATGATTTTGTGTCCACAGCCCTTTGTGACAATAAGATCCAAAGATTCACCACCCTCTGGTTGAGGAAATTCTTCCACATCTCAATTCAAAACAGTTGCCCCTTCACCCTGAGGCCACACCCTCAGATATTTGTCTCCTACTAATGGAAACATTTTCTACACTTCCACTCTATCCGGACCTCTCAGTATTCTGTAAATGTCAATGAAAACCCCCTTCATTCTTCTAAACTCCACCAAGTACAGGCTAAGAGTCCTCAATTGCTACTCATATGACAAACACTATGTTGTATGTGCAGTCAAATCAAATCTGCACCTCATCAAGGTGTATGCTTTCTAACACTATCTTCTTTAAGTGTAGAGATCTACAGGGTCTGCTTGTTGTAGTTGGTAGAGGAAAACCATTTATTAGTCTAACTAGAAGGGCTCTTGTATTGAATGAAAAAGTAGTTTATTGTGTGTTAGCAACTAGCTACACATTGCATTGTTATCGTAGACATTATTACAGAGTCCATGAGGCGATGAGGATGATCCTAACATTTAGTGTCCCTCCTTTGAGATCTTAAACCATTCTGTCCACAGCTCCATTTGGCATCATCTTGACAGGTGGTGCTTAATCCTTTTTGAACCTACACCTTTATACAAAAGGCATGATCACATTGATACATTTATTTGTGTTCTGCAGCAAAGAGCATTGATCTGCAGCACATACAATCCACAAGATGAAAGGAAAATTCGTTACTAATTTTTCAGTATTTTTATGTGAATGCGTGCTTACCTTCAGATAGCCCTTAGCCTCTGTTTTTAAGCTGGTATGGTGGATAAATCATTCACTGCTTGAACTTAGATTCACATGAAAAATTCATAACCCTCACAGCAATTCTAACTCACTTGTCTTTCAGGATAAATATCCCTTTGAGAGTTTGAGACACTCCAAGAATGAAAGTCAAAGCTAATGGCTCGTGGTTTTGCCACAGGCCATCAAGCAACCTAAAAACAGCCAATTAGTCACATTCTTGACATGTCAAAAACAGCTGGGAAGGTGCTCAGCTAATAAGGACTCCACATCACGTATATTAATCATTCCAGAAAATCATTCTTGCTCCACACTATATTCTAATAATAACTTAGACTTATTAAGACATGTTAAGTCACTGTGAATATTAACAACTGCAGTTTTTAAGATATACATTTTCTGGGCTGTTACCAAATAAATTTCTACTAACCTGAAAATATTACAGAGTCTGCAAGCAATTTTCTCTGTAAAGATTTTTTAGCAATTTTCTATATAGCATTATGTTCCACAAAATATGATGGGTGACATGAAAGAGCCAATGGCCTATATTGGACTCCAAAGGTTGATTTTCACTTTTTGGGTTTCTGCTAAGTCTGCAAGCCAATGATCTAACCGAACTGAATGGCCAAAGATGTGAAATGAGGAGGAAAACTAATTGGAAACTGACTAGATTTAGTTAATTTTCTAGCAGGACCCTGAACATCATTGGAGGTCCTAAACATTGGATATTGGCAAATGGCACCTACGTTTTTTTTTGGATTTAGGTAAACAAGCTGCAGCTTTAGAAGA
This sequence comes from Rhincodon typus, assembly GCF_021869965.1. Classification (NCBI taxonomy): domain Eukaryota; kingdom Metazoa; phylum Chordata; class Chondrichthyes; order Orectolobiformes; family Rhincodontidae; genus Rhincodon; species Rhincodon typus. The sequence continues at coordinate 8,746,342 of NC_063334.1, forward strand.
TGAAAGAACACACTTTATAATAAATGACAAATCTATTTAAGTTTAAGTGGAGTGGATTAGAGACTCTGAATCCATTTTAAGCAAGGTGATTGATTACCTTGTATATCAATTGTCCAGATGAAAAAAAGGAAGAGTGTTTGTGTGTTTGCCTAGAAATTTTATCAATACTAACCATGCTTTAAGCAGTTAGTATATAAATTAAGGGTCTGTTCCTACATTGGGTGGGCAGCAAAAGTTGCTTCAAGAGCTTTCCTACCAGTTTTCACACATGCTGCAAACAAACAACATGTCCATCATCAACTGCAAAGTAAGAAGTAAGTTTCCTCTCGATGAAACCCATAATATTAATCAACCTTTCTGTCCGTAGTTGCTTAGTACACCCATATCTCTCCAATTTTTTCTTGGAGCTCTCTTAATCTGCAACATTATGAAAAGTAGAGAAACTCCTTTAAATGCATGAAAGAAGCTTCCATCACGCTTCCAACCAAGTCTGTGTAGTGCTGGGTATAAATTCCTATCTATGTTACTTTGAGTTCAGTATCCAACCTTGTTCATTTTATTCACCACTCAACATGGCAAATATGCTTTTAAACCAGGACTATAAGTCCAACAAATTGTTTCGGCTCCTGTGGCTTGATTTGTACAGAAGTTATCTGTGTTTTCAGTTCTTGAAGTCATATGGGATACAAGCATACAAGTACTTATTACATTTGCCTGCCATTCTTTTCACCACTATTTTAGGCATTTCAAAGAAATAAGTTAATGCCTCCTCTATAACTGTCAAGAAAGCAATTTCAGAAGATGTGCTGACACTTTTGAGCTGGTATTCTGAAATATAATCTCTGGGATCCACTGATCAGAGACAGGCACGGTGAAACCAAACGAGTGAGTGAATGAATTTATGTGCTCATTCTTCTAATCATTCACTATATCCTCCATGAGCAAAGAATCTGAAGAAATTCAGGAAGAAACAATTCATTTCTGTGATTTTTTCCAGTCTTGTCTGTGACTATCAATGCAAAATTAGCAAGGGGAATCAGGAGAAGCATTAATAAAATTCAACAATCAAATTTAAGACCTGTTCAATTCTTGAACTCCATGAAATAAATAATATTTTATAATCAAGGAAATGATGCACTGAACAATTAAACATTGTGAAGAAAAATATTGTAAATGCTTTTAGTGCTCAAAAGCAACATTCCAGACTGTAAAACAGCCAGTCAGTCTGTATCATTCTACCATTATTTTCATACCGTAATTTTCTTTCAGACGATAGATTTTTTTAAAAATAATAAAGATATAATTATAGGGAGAAAGACTGGGTTCCGGAGCCTAAATTTTTCACGTGCTATTTGGTCTGTTAATGTCTAGAAGTGGAGTTGGAGATGTAAGCATCTTTCATTCATAGGATTAATCATGCATTGCTGCCAGGGCCAGCACTTTTTGCCTAACCATAATAGACCCAAGATGGTGGTGGCCGGTTTGACGCATTAGTAGTATCTGTACAGTTAAGTGCACCCCTTGTACTGTTACAGAGGAGGTTCCAATTATAATAAAAAAATACATTTCTAAGGCTGAATAATGTGTGACTAGGAGGAAAGTTGAAGGTGAAGGTGTTCCCATTCATTGTATCTTCTTGAGGTATCACGGTTCTTGTCAGCTGACTGGAAAGCAGCAAAGAGGTGATCACATTGAAACTTATAAAATTCTGATAGGGTAGATATAGATAGGATGTTTTCCTGAGCTGATGGCTCAAGAAGCAGGGGACATTTCACTGTATTAGAGGGATTATGTAAATACAAACTGTTATTATCATTATCCAACACCATTCACGGCTGAATGTAGCAATACTGTAGAGTTACAATTTGATTAATCAGTTTTGGGATGCCAAATGCTTTCTACTGCATCCTTCTTTATTGGTTTAGCATGTTGTCCCCTGTGGTGTATCACTAACCTGGCACATGTATTTGAAATTATGTCTGATGTTATTTCTGGCAAACCTTTCCATACTCGTCATAGAAACCTGGCTTGATAGTAATAGTCAAATAAGGGATATGGCAGTAATTGATTAAGACGGACTACACTTCTGCTGCTTCTGGCTTCACACATCTCTTTATGGGTATCCAGTTTTGAGCTGCCAGATCTATTCCAACTTTATTTCATTTATCATAGGGGTAATGCTATGCAAAAAGGCCCTCTAAGATGGGGCTACTGCCACAGACAGAAGCATCTGCAACACATGGATTGGTAAAGATCAGATTAAGTAGGTTTTTCCCTCTTATTTGTTCTCTCACCACTTGCCACAGGTCTGATCCAGCAGCTATGTTCTTCAGAACTTTAACAGCTTCATTAGTAATGGGTTAATGAGCCACTCTTGCTGATGGATATCAAAGTCTTCCAAACAGAGTACATTTGATGTTCTTAATACCCTCAGTGCTGGGAATAGAAGCTAAGCATCAGGATGTTTCCATGTTGGACCTATTGCCCAGAAACTTCATCTGGTCCACAATCAATGTTGAGGACTCCCAGGGTCACTTGTCATGGCTGTAGACCACTTTGTCACCACTTCTAGAGGGCTTGCCCACATCCACCCCTTCCACCTAACTAGGGCAGGACATATTCAAGGATGGCGATGGAGGAATACTTGCTATAAGGTATTATTCAGGGAGTTATTGTGGGACAGTTCTCCTAATTGTGGCACAGGACCCTAGATGTCAGTGAGGATAAATTTACATACAGTCACCTAAGGACTGCTGGCATTATGTGGCGTATACATATTATGATCTCATTTAATATCCAGTACTGCTTTAAAGTAACAGCAGCCAATCAGGATGTTTGAATGATTTTCTGATCTCTGCAGCCAATGAACAGCATGGGGCATATATAGTTAATAAGATATTAACATGTAGCCTGCAACAACACATCAACATAACAGGAGGACTTAGATTCATCACATACCAATTTGGGACTTTCTTGACTGGCCAGCATTTAAAGTGGACAATTAACAGTCATTCAATAACCTGCCTTCCTGGAGGCAAGAAAATTGGCTGGTTTCCCATCTGGATAACTTGTGTGACCTACCCACCTCCAGTTTTCCCAATCTGTGATGGGATGGCAAGACAGTGGTCTCTGAAAGCTGATTCCTTCCCCTTGTCTTGGAACCCTCTCCACACCTAAAAAACTTATGACCAAACTTTGTTCCATAAAGGGAAACACACATTGGAATATCATAACTGGGTTCAGAAGGAACTTTGCTTCCAAGAAATGATTAGGATGTTTAAGATATATTGCTGTATTTATCTTGCTTGAAATTCTCTACATTAAGTTAATCTAAATAAAATGAATTTCAAATAAACACAATACTGTCAGTTGCAAGAATGATTTTCAACATAGGTTGAAATAATTTAGTCTTGACTTTCTGAGGATAGCAAGAAATGATTGCTGACATAGAGATGTATTATTTCACTATTTATTCACTACTCTATTTCAGTGTAAATATAGATTGATTTATCAATGACAGTTACAGTAGCTTGTTACATTAAAGTGATATGAACCATGTAAGTATTGCATGGTACAGCCTCGGCTGGGTTCAATTTCAATACTTAGGGAAAATCTTCTGAATGCTGGTATATGTGGAAACTTAATCCAAATAGTGGGAAGTTGTTGGTGTTCTGTCTATATCTTTGTGATTATTTGAGATTATCAAAAATAGACAGCGTTCCTGCAATTTCCTATTGAGCACAGCAAATGGGCAAGGCTTCCTGTGAGTACCATATATACAAAAACCAATGCTAATATCGATTGACGTTTTCATTTGGATTCAGATTTGCATTCCAGATCTTTTAATTTATATAGCTGCAAAATGAGCACTTTAATGCAAGATTGTAAATGTTTAATTTTATGGTAAGTCTAAACTAAATCCTTTTTTGTTAATGACATGAAGACAGAAAGTCGAACCAACTCAGTCTTTCTACCTCTGTATTCGAGACACAGTAAAATTAAAACCTTCAAAGACCCTCAAAGTTCCTGAGAGACATAGCTGCTTGACTGGGTCTGCAGCAGGTGGTGGGGGAACAAACAAGAGTGAAAAATATACTTGACCTCATCCTAATCAATCTGCCAGCTACAGATGAATCTGCCCATGACAGTATCAGTAAAAGTGACCGTTGCACAGTCCTTGTGGAGACGAAGTCCCGCCTTCACATTGAGAATAATCTCCATCATGTTGTGTCGCACTATCACTGTGCTCAATGGGACAGACTTCGCACAGATCTAGCAACTCAAGACTGGGCATTCATGAGGCACTGTGGGCCATCAACAGCAGCAGAATTGTACTCCAGCACAATCTGTAACCTCATGGCCTGGCATATCCCCCACTCAACCATTAACATCAAGCCAGGGGATCAATGGAGAGTGCAGGAGGGCATGCCAGGAGCAGCACTGAAGATGAAGTGTCAACTTGGTGAAACTACCAAAAAGGACCACTTGCACGCCAAACAGTGAAAGCAGCAAGTGATTGATAGATCTAAGTGATCCCACAAACAAAGGATTAGATTTTAGATCTGCAGTCCTGCCACATCCGGTCGTGAATGGTGGTGGACGATTAATCAACTGACTGGAGGAGGAGGTTCCACAGAAATCCACATCTTCAATGATGGAAGAGCCCAGCACATCAGTGCAAAAGATAGCGCTGAAGCTTTTGCAGCAATCTTCAGCCAAAAATGCCAAGTGGATGATTCATCTCGGCCTCTTCCAGTGGCCCCCAGCATTACAAATACCAGTCTTCAGCCGATTCAATTCACTCCACTTGATATCAAGAAATGGTTGAAGGTATTGGATACTGCAAAGGCTATGAGACTTAAAAATATTCGGCAATAGTACTGAATACTTATGCTCCAGAACTTGCCACTCCCCTAGGCCAAGCTGTTCTAGTACCGTTACAACACTGGGATATAGAACATATAGAACAGTACAGCACAGTACAGGCCCTTCAGCCCACGATGTTGTGCTGACCTATTATCCTACTAAGATCAATCTAGCTTGCATACCCTACATTTTACTATCCTCCATGTGCCTATCCAAGAGTCACTTAAAGTCTCTAAAGTATCTGACTCCAATGCCACGGCCGGCAATGCATTCCACACGCCCACCACTCTCTGTGTAAAAAACCTACCTCTTGCATCTCCCCTATACCTTCCTCCAATCACCTTAAAATTATGCCCCCTCATAATAGTCATTTCTGCTCTAGGAAAAAGTCTCTGACTATCCACTCTATCTATGCCTCTCATTATCTTGTACTCCTCTATCTAGTCACCTCTCATCCTTTTTCGCTCCAAAGAGAAAAGCCCTAGCTCCCTCAATCTTTCCTCATAAGACCTGCCCTCCAGTCCAGCCAGCATCCTGGTAAATCTCCTCTGCACCCTCTCTAAAGCTTCCACATCTTTCCTATAATGAGGTGACCAGAACTGAACACAATATTCCAAGTGTGGTCTAACCAGAGTTTTATAGAGCTGCAGCATAACCTCACGGCTCTTAAACTCAATTCCCCTGCCAATGAAATCCAACATACCATACACCTTCTTTACAACCCTATCAACTTGGGTAGCAACTTTGAGGGATCTATGGACGTGGACCCCAAGATCCCTCTGTTCCTCCACACTGCCGAGGGTCCTGTCATTAACCCTGTATTCTGCATTCAAATTTGACCTTCCAAGATGAATCACTTCCCACTTTTCTGGGTTGAATTCCATATGCCGCTTCTTTGCCCAGCTCTACAACCTGTCAATGTCCCGTTGCAACCTACAACAGCCATCCACGCCGTCGACAATTCCACCAACCTTCGTGTCATCGGCAAACTTACTAACACCCTTCCACTTCCTCATCCAAGTCATTTATAAAGATCACAAAGAACAGAGGCCCCAGAACAAGCCCTCTTGTTTTCAGCGGCAGCAGCGTGAGCCAGAGTGCCGACGGGAAGTTAAGGTTGTTTTTTTCTCCAGTATAAAAACTTATCTCGTGGCAGCAGCGGCCCTCTTGTTTTCAGCGGCGGGTGTGTGGAGAGAACGCGAGCCAGGAAGGAACTGATATATTCGGGCTTTGGCTAAACCTGAAACACTACATGTATAGTGTCTCCCACCCATCCTCCTCATCTAAACAAAAAAAAACTGTGTGGAGGGTCGGTAAGGTAAGGCTTTTTTTTTAATTCTTCTGGAAATCTAGAGTAGAGGGAATGGAAGCTAGGGCAGTTGCATGCTCCTCTTGCAGGATGTGGGAGGTAAGGGTCACTGCTGGTGTCCCCTCTGACTTCACCTGCGAGAAGTGCACCCAATTCCAGCTCCTCAAAAACCGCATTTGGGAATAGGAGCTGGAGCTGGAGCTGGATGAACTCCGGATCATTCGGGAGGCTGAGAGGCTGATAGAGAGGAGTTGTTAGGAAGTGGTCACACCCAAGGTACAGGAAAAAGATACCTGGGTGACTGTCAGGAAGGGGAAAGGGGATAGGCAGACAGTGCAGGGATCCCCTGTGGCCGTTCCACAGTATTCCGTTTTGGATTCTGTTGGTGGGGACGTGGGGGACCTACCAGGGGAAGGCCATAGCAGACAGGTCTCTGGCACTGAGCCTGGCCCTGTGACACAGAAGGGAAGGGGGGAGAATAGGAGAGCAATTGTAGTGGGGGATTCAATAGTAAGAGGCACAGATAGGTGGTTCTGTGGACGCGAACGAGATGAACAGATGGTATGTTGCCTCCCGGGTGCCAGGGTCCGTGATGTCTCGGATCGTGTCTTCAAGATCCTTAAGGGGAAGGGTGAGCAACCAGCAGTCATGGTACACATCGGTACCAATGACATAGGTAGAAAAAGGACTGAGAATGTGAAAAACGAGTACAGGGAGTTAGGTTGGAAGCTGAAGTCCAGGACAAACAGGGTAGTTATCTCTGGATTACTACCAGTGCCACGTGATAACGAGGTAAGAAATACGGAGACAGTGCAGCTAAACACATAGCTACAGGGCTGGCGTAGGAGGGAGGGCTTACATTATGTGGATAATTGGAGTACATTCTGGGGAAGGTGGGACCTGTACAGTAAGGGCGGGTTGCACATGAACCGGAAGGGCACAAATATCCTGGGAAGGAGGTTTGCTCAAGCTATACGAGATGGTTTAAACTAGATTGGCAGGGGATGGGGAACCGGATTTGTAATTCAGAGGATGAGGTATTCAGCCTTCCAACAGACACAACAGGGAGTGAGGTTGTTTATAAAGAAATACGGTTGATGGAGCGTAATTGTGGACACAGAGATGGTTTGAGGTGTGTATACTTCAATGCTAGAAGTATCAGAAGTAAGGCGGATGAACTTAGAGCATTGGTCGGTACTTGGAACTACGATGTTGTGGCCATTACAGAAACTTGGGTAACTCAGGGAGAGGAACGGTTGTTGGAAGTTCCAGGATTTAGATGCTTTAAAAGAAATAGGGAGAGTGGAAAAAGAGGCGGAGGAGTGGCATTGCTAGTCAGGGCGAGTATAGCAGCTACTGAAAGGCAGTTCTAGAATGATATGTCTACAGAGTCAGTTTGGGTTGAGGTCCAGAACAAGAAAGGAGCAGTCACTTTGTTGGGGTTTTTTTACAGACCCCCTAATAGTTGCAGAGAAGTAGAGGAGCGGATTGGGAGGCAGATACTTGAAAGGTGCCAAAGTCACAGGGTTCTAGTCATGGGTGACTTCAACTTTCCAAATATTGATTGGAAACATTTTAGTTGCAATAGTTTAGATGGAGCGGATTTTGTCCAGTGCGTTCAGGAAGGATTCCTGACACAGTATGTAGATAGACCGACACGAGGAGAGGCCACTTTGGATTTGGTGCTTGGCAATGAACCGGGCCAAGTGTTAGACCTGTTGGTAGGAGAGCATTTTGGCGGTAGCGATCATAACTCTGTGACTTTTACAATAGTCATGGAAAAGGATAGGTACATACAGCAGGGTAAGGTTTAAAACTGGGGGAAGGGTAATTACAATTCTGTTAGGCAAGAACTGGGTAACATAAATTGGGAACAGATGCTGTCAGGGTAGAGCACTATTGAAATGTGGAGATTGTTTAAGGAATGCATACTGCGTGTGCTCGATATGTTTGTCCCTAGCAGGCAGGGGAGTTGCGGTCGAGTGAGGGAACCTTAGTTCTCAAGAGAGGTCGAACAACTGGTTAAGAGGAAGAAGGATGCTTATGTAAGGTTGAGGAAACAAGGAATTGAAAAGGATCGAGAGGGATACAAGTTATCCAGGAAGGAGCTGAAGAAAGAGCTTGGGAGAGTGAGAAGGGGGCATGAGAAAACCTTGGCAGATAGGATCAAGGAAAACTCCAAGACTTTTTACACGTACATGAGGAGTGAGACAATGACCAGAGAAAGGGTAGGGCCGATCAAGGATTGTAAAGGGAATTTGTGCACAGAGATAGGATAGGTCCTTAATAAATATTTTCTTTGGTATTCACAACTGAGAGGGACCTAGTTGTAAAGGAGGATAGTGTGAAACAAGCTGGTAGGCTAGAGGAGGTCGATGTTAGTAAGGAAGATGTGCTAGGAATTTTGAGGAAGTTGAAGATAGATAAGTACCCCGAGCATGATGGGATTTATCCAAGGATTCCATGGGAAACGAGGGAAGAGATCGCAGGGCCTTTGACGATGATCTTTCCGTCCTCACTGTCCAGGGGTATAGTGTCAGAAGATTGGAGAGAGGGAAACGTCATTCCCTTGTTCAAAAATGGGAATAGGGATAACCCCGGAAATTACAGGCCAGTTAGTCTTACATCAGTGGTGGGCAAATTATTGGAAAAGGCTCTAAGAGATAGGATTTATGATCACTTGGAAAGGCATAGTTTGGTTCGTGATAGTCAGCATGGATTTTTGAGGGGTAGATCATGTTTCACAAACTTTATTGAATTCTTTGAAGAGGTGACCAAAAACATGAATGAAGGTAGAGCAGTGGATGTGGTATACATGGATTTAAGTAAGGCGTTTGATAAGGTTCCCCATGGTAGGCTCATGAAGAAGGTAAGGAGGCATGGGATAGGGGGAAATGTGGCAGATTGGATTCAGAATTGGCTGACCCTTTGAAGACAAAGGGGTATTGGACGGAAAATATTCAACATGGTGCTCAGTTATGAGTAGTGTACCACAAGGATCTGTTCTGGGTACTCTTCTGTTTGTGATTTGTGTAAATGATTTGGATGAAGGAGTGGAAGGGTGGATTAGCAAGTTCGCGAACGATACGAAGGTGGGTCGCGTTGTGGACAGTGCGGAAGGATGTTCTGGGTTACAAAGGGACATTGATAGGATGCAGAGTTGGGCTGAGAAGTGGCAGATGGTGTTTAACCCTGAAAATTGTGAGGTAATTCATTTTGGAGGGACAAACTTGAAAGCAAAATACAGGGTTAACGGAAAGATTCTTGGCAGTGTGGAGGAGCAGAGGGATCTTGGGGTTCATATTCACAGTTCCCTGAAAGCTGCCAGCAAGGTGGATAGAGTTGTTAAGAAGACGTATAGTGTGTTAGCTTTCATTAATAGAGGGATTGAGTTCAAGAGCCGTGAAGTTATGCTCAGCTATACAAAAACCTGGTTCGGCCACATCTGGAGTATTGTGTACAGTTCTGGTCGGCTCATTACAGGAATGATGTGGAAGTGTTGGAAAAGGTGCAGAGGAGATTTACCAGGATGTTGCCTGGAATGAAGGGAAGGTCTTACGAGGAAAGGTTGAGAGAGCTAGGGCTTTTCTCTTTAGAACGACGAAGGATGAGAGGTGACTTGATAGAGGTGTATAAAATGATCAGAGGTATAGATAGAGTGGATAGCCAGAGACTTTTTCCTAGGGTGGAGGTAGCTATTACGAGGGGGCATAGTTTTAAAGTGAGTGGAGGTAGATATAGGGGAGATGTCAGAGGTAGGTTCTTTACTCAGAGAGTGGTAGGGGCGTGGAATGCATTGCCGGAGAGGGTAGTGGAGTTAGCCTCATTAGGGGCATTTAAGTGGCTATTGGATAGGCATATGCATGATAGTATAAGGTAGGGGTGGAAGTTTGATAGACCTTAGGATTAGGGTAAAAGTTCGGCACAACATCGTGGGCCGAAGGGCCTGTACTGTGCTGTACTGCTCTATGTTCTAACAGATCCTTGTGGAACACCACTCGTCACCGAGCTCCAGGCTGAATACCTTCCGTCTACTACCACCCTCTGTCTTCTACAGGACAGCCAGTTTTGTATCCAGATTGCCAAATTTCCATGCCTCCTTACTTTCTGAATGAGTCTACCATGTGAAACCTTATCAAATGCCTTGCTAAAATCTATATACACCACATCTACTGTTCTACCTCCATCAATGTGTTTTGTCACATCCTCAAAGAATTCAGTAAGGCTTGAGAGGCATGACCTGCCCCACACAAAGCCGTGCTGACTATTTCTAATCAAACTGCGCTTTTCCAAATAATCATAAATACTATCTCTCAGAATCCTCTCCATTAATTTGCCCACCACAGAAGTAAGACTGACCGGTTTGTAATTTCCAGGATTATCCCTATTCCCTATCTTGACATTTGCCACCCTCCAATCTTCTGATACTACTCCAGGGGACAGTGAGGATGCAAAGATCATTGCCAAAGGGACAGCAATCTCTTCCCGTAGCAACCTTAGGTTTATCCCGTTTGGCCCAGAGGACTTATCTATCTTCATGTTTTCAAAATTTCTAGAACATCCTCCTTCCTACTCGACAATGAGGAAAATTGCATAAGCATGTCCCGTACATAAAAAACAGGACTAATCCAACCTGGCCAATTACTGCCCCATCAGTCTCCTCTTGATCATCAGTAAAGTGATGGAAGGTGTCATCATTGGTGCTATCAAGCAGCACCTGCTCAGCAATAACCTGCTCAGTGACGCCCAGTTTGGGTTCCACCAGGGCCACTCAACTCTTGACCTCATTACAGCATTGGTTTAAACATGAACAACAAAGCTGAATTCCAGAGGTGAGGTGAGAGTGACAGCTCTCAACATCAAGGGTGCTTTCAAACCAGTTTGGCATCATGGAGCCCTAGCAAAACTGGAATCAATTGGTACTAGGGATACACTATCCAGTGGTTAGACTCATACCTGACACATGAGAAGATGGGCATGGTTGTTGGAGGTCAATCATCTCAGCTCCAGGACACCTCTGCAGGAGTTCCTCAGGGTAGAGTCATAGGCCCAACCATCTTTAGCTGCTTCATCAATGACCTTCCCTCCATCAACAGGTCAGGAATGGGGATGTTCACTGATGATTGCGTAATGTTCAGCACCATTTGCGTTTCCTCAAACACTGGAGCAGTCCATGTCCAAATGCAACAAGGTCTGGACAATATCCAGACTTGGGCTGACAACTGGCAAGTGACATTCACGCCACACAAATGCCAGGCTCTGACCATCACCAACAGGAGACAATCTAACTACCACCCCTTGACATTCAATGGTGTTACCGTCACTGAATCCTCCATTATCAACATCCTGGGAGTTATCATTGATCAGAAACTCAACTGGACTCATAACATAAATGCAATGGCCACCAGACCAGGTCAGAGGCTAGGAATACCTCAGCAAGTAACTCATCTCCTGACTCCCAAAAGCCTGTCCACCATCGACAAGGCACAGTCCGGAGTGTGATGGAATATGCCCTACTTGCCTGGATGAATGCTGCCCCAACAACACTCAAGAAGCTTGACACCATTCAGGACAAAGCAGCTTGATTAACATTACATCCACAAGCATCCACTCCCTCCACCATTAACTCTCAGTAGCAGCAGTGTGTACCATCTACAAGAAATTCACCAAAGTTCCTCAGGCAGCACCTTCCAAATCCACGATCACTTCTATCTAGAAGGACAAGGGCATGAGGTATATGGGAACACCACCACATTCAAGTTCCCCTCCAAGCCACTCACCATACTGACTTGGAAATATATCACCATTCTTTCACTGTCACTAGATCAAAATCCAGGAATTCTGTCCCTAATGGCATTATTGGTCAACCCATAGCAGGTGGGCTGCAGCAGTTCAAGAAGGCAGCTCACCACTACCTTCTGAAGGGCAACTAGGGATGGGCATTAAATGCTCATCAGCTAGTGACAGCCACATTCCCCAAATGAATAAATATTTTTAAAATTGCCCCTCAAAATTGTTCTTAACCAGACCTTGAGAGTAACCAATCCCAGACTTTTCAAATAATCAGTTCTCAACACTACTTTGTAGCTTAAACAAAAGACCAAGCAATTTATTAATAATATAGTACCTTTTTCAGAGCAAAACTCAAACAAAAGTTGGTGTATACTTTAAACCCAACACCCTTTGTTTTCAGTCCCATTCACACAAAAGACAGACAGACAAACAAACACAGTTAAGTGGTAAATAAAATACAATAACAAAATCTGAGCGGGTTACTTGAGTGGTTTTATGATGTGTCATTCCATAGGCATAGATGATTGTTTCTTGGTTGATCTTCTGAAGATGTTGATTGTTGCGAAGTTAGGTAAAATATTTGTGGACTGGGGGGCAGGAATTTAGAGATTAGTGTTTGTAAAATGTTAGGGGTGAAAGCATTGTATGGTCCCTTCAAAAGATGATGTGCATTTTCTGTCCTTAGAGATTTAAAATGGATGTCTGCGAACAGCAGTTTGAAAGTTTGCAAGTACACGGAAAGTACCCGAATTGAACCATTTGTATCAAAAGGCCATAGAGTTAGCAGGCCAATCAGCAGTTTTTTTTAACCAAACAACAGGCTTTTGAATTTATCCAATCAATTTGAACCAGGTACTTAGATACGAAAAACCTATCAACTTTAAGTCTGGAACCCTGGAAGAAGGGTCTAGGCCCGAAATATCAGCCTTCCTGCTCTTCTGATGCTGCTTGGCCTGCTATGTTCATCCAGCTCTACACCTTGTTATCTCAGATTCTCCAGCATCTGCAGTTCCTACTATCTCTGAAACAACTTTAAGTCTGATTGTTTTGATAACATAGGACCAATCCTATTGTAAGAAATATTGATATGTCATCAAGGGTATAACAAGAAGGGATCAGTTGGACAAGACTCCAGAGCTAACTGGCATCCACCAGATCTAACGGCCCTCAACTCTCAAGAGTGAATCATTGGCTCTCTCAGCCTCTTCAATGTCTTAGAGAAAGCACCATCAAAATAACAATGGTACCAATGGCACAACTCGTTAATATTCCTGACAGAAGAATTGATGGAGAAGGCACAGAATGTTCTGGGAGCCCTGTAATCTGGTTGTATTTTCGAGAGATCAAATAATATAAGTGGGGCACGTATTGTTTGGAACAGCATACCATTAGAATCTTGCTTTATTTGGGAATACTTAGTAGTTAGAAGAGATTTATTCAGTTTATTAATAGTTTAGTTAATTTGTTCATTGTTAGAGTTAGATAAATAAATTGTTGCTTGTTGATTTTAAAGTGAGTATCATGGATTTATTTTATTTAACCACTAGAATTTGCTAAAAAGCAGGTTACACTAATTTTCATACTCTTACAGATTACGGGGCGAGGTGCTCCTTTTTGAGTGTTTTAGTTGTAGTTCTTAGACAGGGAGTCAACCGTTGCTTTATAACATGATTAAGGTCACCATTATAATTCACTCAGATAAAGGCACTAAAACTTCAGTTTAATTTTCTATTCTCTGAGCCTCCAAGAGCTGCTAATGGGAGGTTAGGCAAGGAGTTTTTAAATCTTCGTGCTGTAGCATCAACAGCTAGATTCATTTTCCCACACAAAACATACTCCAAAACTCAATTCAAATTCTGAACACTTCCTGAGAGACTGACTGTCTCCTCTGCAAAGTCACAGCTACTATTCACCATGTACAATCTGCCTGAGTAGAAGATCTTTTCCAGATTTGTTGGAACCAATTCCCATCTACTGGCTTCGTTAATAGCCAGTGTTTGTAGTCTGATTAAACTTAGTACAGTGATCTGATGAAACATATTACTCTTCTCTGGTGCCAAAGCAGAAACTTGGGATCAGCAACCAACCTGCAATTACTTCCAGACCTGCCCTCATGAATAAACAAAAGCTTGTTTGGTCTGTTTTCCTTTTAACACAATCTGTTTCTCACAGTGCAAAAGTTATCTTCAGCTTACAGTTCCCAGTTTACAGCTCTAAACCAAAATTGATAAAAGAATAAAAATAGAAAAATGAAATACCATTGAGACCAGTCAATTTCATCTTTCTGTCTAAAATACAAGACTACAGCTCCCTCTGTTACTATGGCATCAAGTACGGAAGAATATAAAAACCGAGAGCAGATGTAAGCAATTCAGCCTGTTAAGCCTGCTCTAGCATTTGATTCAATCATGGCTGATCTCATTTCGACCTCAAATCCACTTTTCTGCTCACTCTCCAAAACCCTTCAACTGAATTACTAATTAAAAATCAGTCTATTGCCTCCTTAAATGTACACAAGTATGTAGATGCTGTTGCTGGACTGGGGTAGACAAGGTCAGAAATCACATGACACCAGGTTATAGTCCAACATGTTTATTTAAAATAAACCCGTTGGACAATAACCTGGAGTCGTGTGATTTCTAACCTTATCCAATATGGCAGGATCCACCAATCTCTGAGATGGTGAATTCCACAAATTCATGACCTTTCCAAAGAAGTAGGAACTGCAGATGCTGGAGAATCTGAGATAACAAGGTGTAGAGCTGGATGAACACAACCGGCCAAGCAGCATCATAGGAGCAGGAAGGCTGACGTTTCAAGCCTAGACCCTTCATCAGGAATGGGGGAGGGGAAGGGTGTTCTAAAATAAATAAGGAGAGAGGGGGAGGCGGATAGAACACAGATACAGGAGAAGATAGGTGGAGAGGAAACAGACAGTTCAAAGAGGTGGGGATGGAGCCAGTAAAGGTGAGTGTAAGTGGGGAGGTAGGGAGGAGATAGGTCAGCCCAGGGAGGACGGACAGGTCAAGGGGGCGGGATGAGGTTAGTAGGTAGGAGATGGGGGTGTGGCTTGAGGTGGGAGGAGGGGATAGGTGGGAGGAATGGTTAGGGAGACGGGGATGTGCTGGGCTGGTTTTGGGATGCGGTAGGGGGAGGGGAGATTTTGAAGCTTGTGAAATCCACATTGATACCATTGGGCTGCAGTGTTCCCAAGCGGAATATGAGTTGCTGTTCCTGCAACCTTCGGGTGGCATCGTTGTGGCACTCCAGGATGGACATGTCATCTGAGGAATGGGAGGGGGAGTTGAAATGGTTCACGACTGGGAAGTGCAGTTGTTTATTGCGAACCGGTTTGCAATAAACAACTGCACCTCCCAGTCGCGAACCATTTCAACTCCCCTCCCCCATTCCTGATGAAGGGTCTAGACCTGAAACGTCAGCCTTCCTGCTCCTATGATGCTGCTTGGCCGGTTGTGTTCATCCAGCTCTACACCTTGTTATCTTAATTTCTCCTCATCTCTGTTTTAAATCTGCTACCTCTTATCCTAAAACTATGATTTCTCACTCTCAATTGCCCAAACGAGGAAACTTCTACTCTGTCAATCCCCTTCAGCATCTCATATACTTCAATTATATTCTCTTCTCATTCTTCCAAACTTCACAGTGTATAGACCTAAATTGCTCAATATCTCTTCATAAGACAAACCCTTCATCTCTGGAATCAATTGAATGAACCTCCTCTGAACTGCCTTGAACACAACTTAAGTAAGGGAACCAAAATTGCATGCAATACTCCAGGTGCCATCTCACCAATACTTTGTAAAATTGCAGCAACACTTCCAAACTTTCATACTCTAGTCTTTTAGCAATAAATACTAAAATTCCATTTGTATTCTTTATTACTTATATTCCCTGCATACCAGTTTTCTGCAATTCATGCACTAGAACACCCAAATCCCCTTGTACTGAAGCACTCTGAAGCTTCTCTCCATTTAGATTACAAGTTGCTTTTCTATTCCATGTCTTCTGGAGTCCTGAACAGTTGTCTGTGAATACTAGTTGACTTGTTCGTGTTATTTACTTGAAATGTTTTTTTTTGGGATTCAGAGAGAGCTTGCCGATTGGATACAAAATTACTTTGACTGTAAGTGATTTGGGTGGTGGCGGAGGTTTGTTTTTCGGACAGGAGGCCTGTGACCAGTGGTATTCCACAAAGATGGGTGCTGGGCACACTGTTGTTTGTAACTTACATAAACAATTTGAATGAGTATTTTGGTGGTATGGTTAGTAAGTTTGCGGATGACATCAAAATTGGTGGCATAGTGGACAATGAAGATGGTTATCCAAGATTACAAAGGGATCTTGATCAATTAGGCTAATGAGCTGAGGAGTGACAAATGGTATTTAATTTGGATAAATGTAAGCTGTTGCATTTTCATAAAGCAAACAAGGGCAGGTCTTATACCGTTAATGGAAGTTCGCCTCTTGTGCCTGGAGCACCTTGGTAGACTTCCATTCCCTTCTTACAGAGGTAGAACTGCCAAGGTGGCTACTTTTATCACGTCAATCTCTGGTTCAGAAGGCTGAATAATGTTTGATGGAGATGATGAATCACCGGATCCCTGGAGTATTTCTGAAAGCTCTCAGGGGCAGGGCAGGTTTTGCTCTGCGCAGTTTGCGAATTTGCAGTTTTCAAATGGTCTACATGCTTTTTCAGGACAGTTGCACCTCCCTGAATTTTATAAATCACCAGTCCTGATCTTGTGTCAATCATACCTCTTATCCATGTAAGGCTATTTTCACGATTATTGCACCAGACTTTGTCTCCTGTATCAACTGTCTCTCTCACTTGGTGGAGTCTTGGATCCAGCAATTGAGTTCCCGATGCCATTTCACTCTCACTCCCAGGTCCAGGAGGATCAAACTTAAACTGGTGCTGAATCTTCTACTGGTGCCATCCCTGTAGTTGCTTTGGGATGGTTTAATAATCAAACAAGAACCGCGACAACTTGATATCTAGAAAAACTGTAGGCTGCTTTTTCAGTCCAGCATTTAAAGTTGGTTCCACTCTTTCTTCAGGCCATTAGATAATGGATGGTATGGAACTGCCCAAATACGTCAAATCCCATTCAACTTTAAGAAGTAACTAAAGTCCCTGCTGGTAAACGATGGCCCGTTATCTGTGACCAATACCTCCCGGACACTGTGTGTCACAAAAAGTGTGCACAATTTTTCTTTCATCACTCCAGTGTTTGACAAGTTGACTCTATGCATGTCCAACCACTTTGAGTGGGTATACAATGACTAAAAATATTAAACCCATGAAAGGACCTGCATAGCCAATATGTAACTGAATCCTGGTTTTGCCCAGCCATTCCCAAGGATGTGTGGAAATTGCTGGCAGTAATTGTTGCCCTTGTTGGCACTCTGGGCACTGCCTCACCAACATGGAGTCCAGTTCTGGCCACCAGACATGACTCCTTACCAACATCTTAATTTTGAAGATCCCTGGATGACCCTGGTGGAGTTCAGCCAGTATCTGACAATGACCTTTGCTCAAGACAATAACTCATGCTCTCCATAATAATATGCCGTTCTCCACTGTGAGCTGGTCTCTCCGGGTCCAAAACGGTTTCATTCTAATTATGATGGCTGTGTTGGTTTCCCCCATTAATACCAGTTGCTTCAGTTTGGAAGGGATTGAATCTTTCTGCGTCTGAAGTCTGACATTGTCAGCTGTGACTGGCAGCATATCCAGAAAATTCAACGTCATGACCAACTCTTCGATTGGAGGTACCATCAGTGGTATATCTGCTCATGGAAGGCAGCTCGACGCATCAGCATTCAGAACTTAGCCTCCCAAACAGTTTTCTAATTTGTGATTTTAAGCACTTGGTATTAGAGCCCACCACTACATGCAGTCTGAAGCTATGGGCAGCACTGCCTTATCCTCTTTAAGCAGACCGAGTAGAGGTTGGTGGTCCATGATTATCATGAAGTTTCCCCCATAAAGGTATTGAATCTTTCTGACTCTAAGTATGGCTGCCAATCCTTCTTTTTCAATTTATGCTCTGCATTAACCAAATTCCTTCATGCAGAAGCATTCCTCTCCATTCGGTTACCTATGAGTTAATACCACCCCAGTACCACACAGGGGGACATAACACACCAATACTAGATCTTTCTTGGGATCATAACATACCAACACATTAGAGGATGATAGTTGTTTCTTTACTACTTCAAAAGCTAGGGCCTGTCTTTGTGACAATTTCCAAGGCTGACCCTTTTTTAGGAGTTGATGCAATGGTGCCAGGATAAAGGCTACGTTGTGTATGAATTTTCCACAATAAGTTACCAGACTCAGAAATGACCTAAGCTCCTGGACAGATGTTGGGGGTGGGGCATCTTTGATCACCCTCACTTTATCAACCAACAGGTTTAACCTGGTCTTGTCAGCCCTGTAGTCCAAATAGAATCATTATAGTGTGGAAAAAAGCCATTCAGCCCAACAAGCCCACACTGAACCTCTGTACAGCATCCCACCCAGACCCATCCCCTTACCCTATCTCTGTAACCCTGCATTGACCATGGCTAGTACACCTAACCTACACATTCCTGAACACTACGGACAATATAGCATGGCCAATCCACCTAATTTGCACATCCTTGGACCGTTGGAGGTAACCAGAGCACCCAGCAGAAACCCACACAGACACGGGGAGAACGTGTAAGCTCCATATAGACAGTTGCCTGACTGTGGAATCAAACTCAGGTCACTGGTGCTGTGAGGCTACAGTGTAACCGCTGAGGTCACATGGAAGGCCTGGAACACACATTTTTCCCTTCTTAGGTATATTCCTGCCACAGAAAAATGCCTTAGAACAATATTCAAATTCTCCACATATTCCTTCTTAGTTTTCCCTGTTATCAGGAGGTACCCTAGGTAAATGGCAACCTGAGGTAGACCTTGCAAAATATTTTCTATTGTCCACTGAAAATATGAACAGACAGATGATGGCAGTTTTTTAATTGGTACCAGTCTTTCTAGGTATTAATTGTAGCATTCTTCTGCAAATCCTGGTCTAAACACAATTCCAAGTAGGCATGGCTCATGTCAAGCTTTGTGAAGGACAAACCTCCTGCCAACTTTGCATATAAATCCTCCTTCCATGTGATTGGCTATTTATCCAACTGCAAAAATTGATTTACTGTTTGTTTAAAATCCCCACAAAGGCAAGCTGACCCATTGGGCTTTAAAATCAGTACAACTAGTTCTGCCCATTCTGCGAATTGGAAAGGTTTGTTGATTTCTAGTCTTCTGAGCTCTGCTTCTATTTTTGCCCGTAAAGCCATGGCACTGAGCAGGCCTTGCCGAATCATGGAATTGCTTCCTGGTCAACATGCAAGGAGCTTGGGGTCATAATATTCCTTACCTACATCAATCAGTTCTTGAAAGGTTTCCTAACTTTTTAGGAAAAGTTAGCTTCCTAGTAATAGAAAAAGCTGCAGCTCCACAGGTTGTTAGGTGAACTACTCATTGTTTTTCATCTGGTGCAATGTCATTTGCGCAGAAAATAAGTAATGCATTCTTTCCAAACACTGGGCCCCGTCCCCTATAGCAAGATTGGACGTGACAAGTTTCCCAAACAAAGGCATGGTATAAGAAAATGCTTATCCCCAATTTCAAAATGAGTGCTATAGGCAAGTTTCTTCAGGATTGTGCTTTACTCTTGTTGCCACTGAAATAACTCTTCAGAAGCTGGAATCCCATTACCAATCACTCCTTATTTCAGAGGCATAGCCTTTGTCAATAGCACTGCCTCTCATTAAGTCAGACATTTAAGGGGCCCAATATCCTTGATATTCACATTTTATGTCAGCCAATCCTCCCTGACTGGAGCAAATTAACAGCCCCAATCAGGGAACCCTTACTCTGTGGGGGTCAGACAGCAGTCATGGAGAGAGAGCAAGCTCACGTTTCGAGCCTAGATGACTCTTCATCAAAGCTATCAGCTCTCTCTCCATGGATGCTGTCTGACCTGCTATGATCACCGACATTTGTTGTTTTCAGTACAGATTCCAGCATCTGCAGTAATTTGTTCCTTCATATTCTATGAGGTACATCTGGCTGGTACCATTACAATCACCACACAATGAACCTGACTTGATCTGACTTTCAATTTCAGCACCTTTAAACACTTTAAATTCCCATTGAGGGAGTACTCAATGAATGGCAAGACACAAGGAAACTCAGATGAACAGAGGCATTTCAGGATGCTTATCCAAAGATCCCTGAAGGAAGCAAAACAGGTTAATTGGGTAGTTAAGAAGGCTTACAGGACATTTGTCTGCATCAGTCGAGGCATAGATTATATGAGCAGGGTGGTTATATTGAAGCTGTACAAAAGTTTGGTTAGGCCACAGCTAGAATACTGTGTGCAGTTCTGATCACCACACAATAGGAAGGTTGTGATTGTACTGAAGGGGGTGCAGAGGATATTCACTACGATGTTGCTTGGAATGGAGAATTTGAGTGATAGAGAGAGGCTGGTTAAGATAAGGTTGTTTTCTTGGAGCAGAGAAGTTTGATGGGAGAACTGATAGAGTTGCATTAGATTATGAGAAACATGGACAGGGTGAAAGCAGCAGATTCCCTCAGTTCAAGGGTTGACAAAAAGAGGGACATTATTTTAAAATGAACGGCCAGGAGTTTGAAAGTGGAACTGAAGAAAATTCCTTTCATCCAGAGGGTGGTGGTGGTCTGGAATGCATTGCCTGGGAGGATGGTTGAGGTGGGAAATATCACAACATTTTAAAAAATACTTGGATAAGCACTTGAAGAGGTTAGTTTGTCCTGTTTTTTCTTTTCGAAGACAGTTTGTAAGGCAGAACTATGAGCTGGCTACTGAAGACTACTTGAGTAAACAGCTTGGGAGGTCTTTTTTTGACATAGAACATAGAACAGTACTGCACAGCAACAGACCTTTTGGCCCACAATGTTGTGCTGAGAATGATGCCAAACTAAACAAATCCCTTCTGCCTGCCTTTGCTCTATATCTCTCCATTCCTTGTATAATCATGTGCTTATCTAAAAGTCTCTTAAATGCCCCCTTTTATCTGTCTCCACCGCTACCCCTCATACTGCATTCCAGACTCCTATCACTCTCCGTGTAAAAAATCTGCCCTCACATATGTTTTAACAACCGAATGGGTGAGGCCAGCTCTCACAGATTCAGCTTTCTGGGTTTTGCTTTTATTTATTTATTTAGTCAATTGTAGGATGTGGGTGTCACTGGCTGGAGCAGCATTTCTTGCCCGTCCCTGTTTGTCCTTGAGAAGGTGATGGTGAGCTGCCTTCTTGAACTGCTGTGGTTCACTTGCTGTAGCTTGACCCACAATGCCATAAGGGAGTGAATTCCAGAATTTTGACCCAGCGACAGTGACAGAAAGGTGATATATTTCCATGTCAGGATTGTGAGTGGCTTGGAGGGGAACTTGAATGTGGTGGTGTTCCCATACCTCATGCCCTTGTCTTTTGGATAGAAGTGGTTGTGGGTTTGGAAGGTGCTGTCTGAGGGTCTTTGGTGAATTTCTGCAGTGCATCTAGTAGATAGAACACACTGGTGCTACTGAGCTTCGGTGGTAGAGGGAGCGGATGCTTGTGGATATAATACCAACAAAGTGGGATGCTTTGTCTTGAATGGTGTCAAGCTTCTTGAGTGTTGATGGGGCTGCACTCATCCAGGCCTGACTTGTACCTTGTAGATGGTGGGACAAGGTTTCAGGAGTCAGGAGGTGAGTTACTCGCCGCAGTATTCCTAGCCTCTGACCTGCTCTTCTAGCCACTGCATTTATGTGGTGATCCAGTTGAATTTCTGATCAATGATAACTCCCAGGGTGTTGATAGTGGAGGATTCAGTGATGGTAACACCATTGAATGTCAAGGGGTGGTGGTTAGATTGTCTCATGTTGGTGATGGTCATAGCCTGGCATTTGTGTGCGCAAAATATTACTTGCCAGTTGTCAGCCCAAACCTGGATATTGTCCAGATCTTGTTGCATGTGAACACGGACTGCTTCAGTATCTGAGGAGCTGTGAATGGTGCTAAACATTGTGCAATAATCAGCGAACATCCCCACTTCTGACCTTATGATGGAGGGAAGGTCATTGATGAAGCAGCTGAAGATGGTTGGGCCTAGGACACCATCCTCAGGAACACCTGAAGAGATGGACTGCAGTTGTGGCGACTGACCTCCAACAACCATGACCACCTTCCCATGTGTCAGGTATGAGTCTAATCACTGGAGAGTTTGTCCCCGGATTCCCGATGATTCCAATTTTGTCAGGGGTCTTTGATGCCACACTCGTTCAAATGTAGCCTTGATGTCAAGGGCTGTCACTCCCACCTCACCTCTGAAACTCAGCTCATTTGTCCATGTTTGAACCAAGGCTGTAATGAGGTCAGGAGCTGAGTGGCCCTGGCGGAACGCAAACTGGGCAGCACTGAGCAGGTTATTGCCAAGCAAGTGCTACTTGATAGCACTGTTGATGACACTTCCATCACTTTACTGAAGCTTCCAACTTTGTTGAGATCCCTATAGCTTCTGATTTCACTAAAAAGCAGCAAGTTATATATAGAGCTAAGATCGAGAGGAGACTGATTGGTAATTGGCCGGGTTGGATTCATCCTGTTTTTATATACGGGACATACTTGGGCAATTTTCCACATTCTGGGTAGATGCCAGTGTTGTAACTGTACTGGAGCAGCTTGGCTAGGGGAGCAGCAAATTCTGGAGCAAAAGTTTTCAGTACTATTGCCAGAATGTTGTCAGGGCCCATAGCCTTTGCAGTATCGAGTGCCTCCAACTGTTTCTTGATATCACGTGGAGTGAATCAAATTGGCTGAAGACTGGTATCATTAATGCTAGAGACCACTAGAGGAGGTTGATTTGGATCATCTACTCGGCACTTCTGGCTGAAGATTGCTGTAAAAGCTTCAGCCTTATCTTTTGCACTGATGTGCTGGGCTCTTCCATCATTGAGGATGGGGGTATTTGTGGAGACTCCACCTCCAGCCAGTTGGATAATCGTCCACCACCATTCATGTCTGTAAGTAGCTGGACTTCAGAGCTTAAATCTGAAACATTGGTTGTGGGATTGCTTAGCTCTATATAACACTTGCTGCTTTTTAGCGAAATCAGAAGCTATAGGGATCTCAACAAAGTTGGAAGCTTCAGTGAATATCTCCTGGCTGCTACTCTATCCAAATTTTCTCTTGATGCCTTTTACCTCCTGGATGACAGAACTGCATGTAAAGAATGTGTGTCTGCCCCAGCTTCCTCTCACAGTCCAAAGATGTGCAAGCTAGGTGGATTGGCCACCCTAAGTTGCCTGTAGTGTTTGGGGATGTGTAGATTAGATGGGTTATAAAGGATGGACCTGGGTGGGATGCTCTGAGGGGTGGTGTGGACTTGTTAGGCCGAAGGGCCTGTTTCCACACTGTAGGGTTTCTCTGATCTATGATCTTTAAATTTTCTTTCTTACCAAGGCATGTGTTTATGGGATGTCATATTTTGGAATAGTTAATTAGTAATAGTTACTGTATCAATTATTCTATTAAGTTTTCCAATAGAGTTGTTATTCTGAATTCCTCTTTCTTTGATTTTATTTTAACTACAATGTTTAAGTAAATCATGTTTTCCTTAATGTCGAGTAGTTTGACCAGTCACATTGCATCTGGAATAGACACTTTCCATTTGTCTTTAAATTAAGAAAATGTTAGGGTTTAGGCTACCTTCTTAAAACATTTTGTGGGCAACTGGTCTGGTCCATAACACTATGGACCTAGTGCAGCAAAGTGGGATTAGAGTAGTAGTAAATATATTTGGAAGGAAGTACAGACTCAATGGACTCTCTGATTCTATGATTATATTAACAGAATTTATCATAAAATGTCATAAACATTTTGTTCTTTTACAGCTACTTTAGCTAATACAGCTCGGTGTCGTAACTGTACTGAAACAGCTTGGCTAGGGGAACGGCAAGTTCTGGAGCACAACTCTTCAGTACTATTGCTGGAATGTTGTCAACAAAACTTGTCTACAAGTATCCTACAAATAGAAAACAGAGATAATCTTTTGATTTGACTTGTTTTGATTTGATTTATTACTTTCAAATGTACCAAGACACAGTGAAAAATGTTGTTTTGCATGCTATCCAGACAAATCATACCTTACATGAGAACATCAGCATAATAGAACAGAATGCAACACATAGTGCTACAGCTACAGAGAAGGGGCAGAGAAAGATCAACTCTAATATATGAGAGATCCATCCATAAGTCAATCACAATGGGGAAGAAGCTGTTCTTGAAGCTGTTGGTAAGTGTTTTCAAACTTTTGTACCTTCTGCCCAATGGAAGAAGGTGGAAGAGAGTGTAACTGGGATGGGAGAGGTCTTTGATTATGTTGGCTGCTTTCCCGGGGCAGCAGGAAGCATTGATGGACTCAATGGATGGAAGGCTGCTTTGCATGATGGACTGGACTATGTTTACAACTGTCTGTAATTTCATGCGGTCTTGGGCATAGCAGTTGCCATACTATGCTATGATGCATCTGGATAGGATGCTTTCAATGGTGCATCTATAAAAATTGGTAAGAATCATTGTATAGACAAGTGGACATTGTAGACATTGTAGCCAAATTTTGTGAGCCTCATAAAGAAATAGAGGCATTGTTATGCTTTCTTGACAGTAGTGTCGATGTAAATGGACCAGCACATATTGTTGGCGACATTTGCTTCTGGGAACTTGAAGCTGTCGACCATCTCCACTCAGCACCATTGATCAACTCAGATTAAATACAAGACAGCGTATAATATGAGTTTAGCTTTATTTTCCAATGAAAATGCTCTATAGATTGATTAGCATATAACCAAAAAAGATATGTTAACATTTCTGAAGGAATCTGCATGATCAGTTCTGGTGAAGGTTTTAACTTGAAATGTGGTTATTTGACCATAGGACTGTCAGAAATAGGAGCAGGAGTAGGCTGTTTCGCTCCTCAAGCCTGCTCTATCATTCAATGCGATCATGACATTCCTGACAGCCACATTTCTGCTCTTTCCCTGTAATCCTTGATTCTGTTACTGATCAAGTTACTTTTCTCTGAACTGTTTCCAAAGAAATAATATTTTTTCTTAAATAAGGGGACTAAAATTGCACACAGTACTCCAGACATGGTCTCACCAGCACCATGTACCATTGCAGTAGGCTTTCTCTACTCAAATATTCTAACTCCCTTAAAAAAGGAGCAATGTTCCATTAGCCTTCCTGATTACAATGTACCTGTATCCTAGCTTAATATGTTTTGTGCACAAGTACCCCCAAGTCCCTTTGTGTTGAAGCTTTCTGGTGTTTTCCTCCATTTAAACCATACACTGTTCTTTTGTTCTCTCTTCAAAGTGAACAACTTCACATTTTTCCATGCTCCATTTATCAACTTTTGCCCGCATACTTAACTTAGGAATTTTTCTCTGTAAACTGTTTGTTTCCCTGTTGCAACTTGTTTTTCCACGTACTTTTGTGTCATCTGCAAATTTAGATACAGTGTATTTGTTTTCTTCCTTTAAGTCATTAGTATATATTGTAAACAGTTGTGGTCCCAGCACTGATCCCTGTAGAAATCCATTGGTTGTCAACCTGTAAAAGAACTCTTTATCCCCAACATCTGTTTCCTTCCCATTAGCAAATTGTCTATCCATGCCAATATACAACCTCCAATACCATGGGCTTTTATCTAGTGTCTTAACTTTTTGTGAGGTCTTTGTCGAATACCTTCAGAAATCTAAATACAACACCTCTACTGGTTCCCCTCTCTCCACCTTGGTTGAAACTTCCTCAAAAAATTCTAATAAATTAGTCAGACATGATTTCTCTTTCATGAAACCATGCTGCCTCTACTAGATTAGAAAATGATTTTCGAAATGTGTTGTCTAATACTTTCTTAATAATTAATTTCAACATTTTTCCACTAATGGATGTTAGGCTAATCAGTCTATAGTTACCCAGTTTTTGCCTCCCTCCCTTTTTGAAACGGGTGTCACATTGACAGTTTTCCAATCCTCTGGTACTGCTCCAGAGTCCAAGGATTTTTGGAAAATTATAATTGAATCCATTATCTCTGTAGCTACTTCTGCGATGATCTTACCATGCAAGCCATCAGGGCCAAGGGACTTAGTTGCCTATAGCCCCATTATTTTGTCTCATACTACTTCTTAAATGATGGTGGTTATACTTATTTCTCCCCCCCTATTCTTTAGCATTGATGGGATGAATGAAGTATCTTCCACTGTAAAGACTGATATAAAATATCTGTTCAACTTGTCTGCCATTTCCTAGTTCACCATAACTATCTCCTAGATTCATTTTCCAAATGGCCTACGTTCAGTTTGACTGCTCTCTTCTTTTGTATACATTTAAAGAAGCACTTATTGTCAGCTTTTATATTCCTCACTAGTTTAACCTCGTAGTTTACTTTCTTTCTTTATTATGTTTTTAATCCTCTTTAGCTGTATTCTGCATTTATCCTAGAGTCTGGAGCTATCACTCTAACGACTCTACCTCATTTTAATGTAAAGCTGAAAATTTAAGTTGAACACAATTGTTTCTGATCCAAGTTTCTCACTTTCAATCTGAATATTAAATTCTATCATATTTGGATCACTACTTCCTTGGCTATCTTTTACTGTGAGGTCATGTATTGAATCTGCTTCATGGCCCATTACCAGATCCAGGATAGTCTGTTCCCTGATTAGCTCCATGACATATTGCTCTAGGATACTATCCCTAATGCAGTCAGTGATTTGATTGTCATGGCTATTCTTTCCAATTACCTTCCATTTTATCTATTATTTGGCCTGCTGTGCTCTTTCAGAACCTTTGTTTTTGTTTCAGGTATCCAGGATTTTCATAAAAACCAAAAGAACTGCGGATGCTGAGGAAGGGTCACCGGACCCGAAACGTTAACTGTTTTCTCCTTCACAGATGCTGCCAGACCTGCTGAGCTTTTCCAGCAATTTTGTTTTTGATCCAGGGTTTTCACTTTGACTTTAAGGGATTTAGAATTGCACTGCTTGTTATTTCTAACTCACTAGTTAATGGAATTGTACACTCAGGAACCTTGATGGAGATAAATTAACTACAGGGAAAATATTATAAAAAACAGAGGAATTTTAGTCCATAGATTGTCGCAATTTCCCTGTGTTCCAGAAGTGCTAGCTGTCATTTTGCAACAGAGTCTTGTACATGTGCTGCTGCTCTTCCAGGATGACCATTTCTGTCATCGTCTGAACAATGTGGAATCTTAGATGTAATTTTTCATTCCATTGCCAATCACTGCAGCACAATACAGGAGCTGCGCATCCAACAGGTTAACATTTGCAGATTTAAAATACAATTCCAATCTATACCTTTGTAATGACTTGCCATTTCTCACAGTAAGTTAAATATGTCTATTGATTTTACATGTCGATAAATGCAGCAAGCATTGTTGAATAACTTGACATATGTATTTCAATTGATCATCTGCAAGAATGTTGTTGCAATATTATCTTCCTTCCAGGTCTCAATTAACATTGAAGTAAAGCATTGACTTTCATGCAATTTTATGCAGAATTATAAGAGTAAGACATTTTTATTGATGAAAAGATCGAGGTAATCATCCTTAAGTCACCTATTGGCATCAATGAACGATTTATTTTATTCATTGATGGAATGTGAGTTTTGCTGGTAAAGCCAGAATTAAATCTTTATCCTTAATTGCCCTGAGAACATGGTGGTGAACATTTTTTTTTAATGGACTCTGGCAGTACTATTCATAAAGATGATCTGGATTTTTGACTCAGTGACAATAATGCAACAAAAATTTAGTTGCAAGACAAGATGGTATATAACTTTGAGGGGAGCATGACAGTAATTATGTATACAATGCATCTGCTGCCTTGTCCTTCTAAATTGTAGAATACAATCAGAGAATCAAAGAATCATTACTCTACAGATTAATACCATTTAGTTTAGATGGAATTTTCCCAAGCATTGAACAATGTGGCTTCCTCCAGGTACAGGGCACAGAAACTGTCCAAACAATGCATAACATAACGCAGTGGAGATCATCAAGAGAAAAGGTTTTCATTCCATCAACGTGCAAGTCATCTGTGATTATCAGTACCTATCTTAGACGTTAGCACCCAGTACGCTGGGAGCTGCCATGATTTCTATATTGTTGAGAACACTCATGTTCTTCCTGAAATGGAGGCCTTTAGCCTTATGCCTTATAAGAATGCTGACTGGGAGTCAAGGATTATTCACTGTGGCATGGGTGATGACCCCCTAAACTGAGGTGGAGCATAGATACAATGCAACTCACTCTTCAGCCATGGCCATGGTGGAGCAGATGATGTGTCTACAGAAGATAAGGTTCTGCTGTTTGGATCAAACTAAGTGCAGTCTTACAGTAGAGATAGTAAGAACTGCCGATGCCGGAGTCTGAGATAACACAGTGTGGAGCTGGAGGAACACAGCAGGTCAGGCAGCATCAGAGGAGCAGGAAAGCTGACAGAAGGGACCCGACCCGAAACGTCAGCTTTCCTGTTCCTCTGATGCTGCCTGGCCTGCTGTGTTCCTCTAGCTCCACACTGTGTTATTGCAGTCTTACAGTACAGTCCAGACAGAGTTTGCCACATAATCATAGCATACTGTGTTTTGTACAAGTGGAGCAGGTGAAGAGGAGATATTCAGATCTCCATCATCTGCAGTTCTTTGTTCTATCAAAGAGGAGATAGGATGGAGGCTAACGAGCTGGGAGAGCATGAGCAGTCTCCAAGGATTAGAAAACTGAGCAGAGGAACATCACCTTCTGCATGTCAGAGCACAGCAGTATTAGGCTCTACAAGCCGGACAAGACTTAAAAGGTACCCAGTTCCAGGAGGTGAGAGCTGGGTGCAACGAATATTCATTGATTGCAAAATTGTTTGCAATCACAAGCGTTTGGAGCTTAGCCCCTTCGCCAGGTGAAGGGGCTTTACTCTGAAAGCTTGTGATTCCAAATAAACCTGTTGGACTATAACTCGGTGTCATGTGATTTCTGACTTTGTCCACCCCAGTCCAACACTGGCACCTCCACATCATGCAAAATTTTTGGCTTTTGATAGTCAAGCAGGTTGTTCCTAACCCCAGAGGTAAATGCAGCATCTGTTTGTCTAGTTTCTGCTCACTCTTGATACTTGCAATTATTAGAGAATATTTTGACATGATTGAAGGCTTTGTTGCACTTGATGGTCCCACATTGAACAGTGGTAAGATGCTAGGCTACAGTGGGCATGAGGAAAGGGAAGCAGTAACTTAGAAATGGTTGTAAGATAGGATGAGGTTAAGGAAAAGTGAACTATATGACGTGGTACTTAAACAGCAATAGGAAAACCCCTCAAACACTTTCTGTGATAGTGAATTCTACAGGCTGAACACTCTTGGTTGAAGAAATTTCTCCTCATTTCAGTCCTAAAAGGTTTGCCTCTTATCTTTAAACAATGACCCCTGGTTCTAGATTCCCCCACCATTGAGAAAATCCTTCCTGCATCTAACTTATCTAGTCCTGTTAGAATTTTATAGGCTTCTGTGAGAGTCCCCACTTATTCTTCTAAACTCCAGTAAATACAATCCTAAGCAAACTATTTCTCTCATACATCAGTCCTGCCATCCCAGGAATTAATTTGGTAATCCTTCACTGCACCCTCTCTGTAGCAAGGACGTCCTTCCTCAGAGGAGAAAAAGCTGCACTCATATCTCCAGGTGTGGCCTCACCAATATACTGTATAATTGCAACAAGACCCATCCTCAGAACTCAGTCATCCTTGTTCCTGTTCTCGAATCCTCTCACTATGAAGGCCAATGTACAGTTTACCTTTTTTCCTGCCTGCTGCACCTGCACACTTACTTTCAGTGACTGGAGTAGCACAGCAGGCCAGGCAGCATCAGAGGAGTAGAAAAGTTGATGTTTTGGGTCAGGACCCTTCTTCTTTACCTAAAGAAGAGACCCGACCCGAGACAGCAATTTTCCTGATCCTCTGATGCTGCCTGGCCTGCCTCCAGCTCCACACTGTGTGTCTCTGATTCTAGCATCTGCAGTTTTTGCTATCTCTGAGTACTTTCAGTGACTGGTGCACAAGGACACCCAGATCTCATTGAACATTCTCAATTTACAGACATTCATATGAAAATCTGCCTTCCTATTTTTGCTACTAAAGTGGATAACCCTACATTTATCTGCATGATACTGCAACTGCCGCGCATTTGCCCACACACTCAGCCTGTCCAAATTACAGTGCAACATCACTGCATCCTCCTCACAGCTCACCCTCCCACACAGATTTGTGTCATCTGCACCTTTTGAGATATTACATTTAGTTCCCTTGTCATTATTAATTAATTATTCATTAATTGTGAATAGCTGGGTTCCAGCTGTCAATTCCTGCTATACCTCATTTGTCACTTGCTTGCCATTCAGAAAAAGAGCCATTTATTCCTGCTCTTTATGTGTTATCTCCTAACGAATTTTCTATCCATCTCATTGAACTACCCCCAATCCCATGTGCTTTAGTTTTACATCTGAGTTTCTTATGTGGGATTTGTCGAAAGCCTTCTGAAAGTCAAAATAAACCACATCCATTGTCTTCCCCAATCTTCTCTACTAGTCACATTCTCAAAGAATTCCAGTAGATATGTCAAGCATGATTCCCCTTTTGTAATTTCATGCTGACTGTGTTTGATTCTACCACTGTTTTCTAAGTGCACTGCTATAAAATCCTTGATAATGGACTCAGACATCTTCTCCACCACTTACATCAGGCTCCAAAACAAAGTTGCTGGAAAAGCTCAGCAGGTCTGGCATCATCTGTGGAGGAGAAAACAGAGTTAACGTTTCGGGTCCGGTGATCCTTCCAGCAACTTTGTTTTTGTTCCTGATTTACTGCATCCGCAGTTCTTTTGGTTTTTACTGACATCAGGCTCACTGGTCTATAATTCCCTGTTTTCTCTCCACCTCACTTTTTAAATGGTGGCATTACATTAGCTGAAATAACTCCACAGAGACTGGTATCCATCACCAACTCACCCTTTATTTACACATGGAGAGTTCTTGACATTGATCCAGCTCTAGTAGAGCCAGCTCTCAGAGTGAACAGGATGTCTGACACTCATGTTCTTATCTATCAGCCAGGGCTCCATGATTGAACCAGATTAACAGAACTCATATTCTATGATGTCCACCTGGCTATTCTTGTTACAATCATTACATAGCTACACTCCAATTTATTAGAGTCATTAGAGTCAAAGTCATACAGCACGGACCTTCGGTCCGACCAGTCCATGCCGAACATTTCCCAAACTAAGCTGGTCCCATCTGCCTATTCCTGGCTTAAATCCCTCCAAACCTTTCCTATTCATATATCCATCCAAATGTCTTTTAAACGTTGTAATTGTACCCAAATCTACCACTTCATCAGGAAGTTCATTCCACACATGAACCATCCTCTGTGTAGAATATTTGCCCCTCATGACTTTTTTAAATCTCTATCCTCTCATCTTAAAAATGTGCCCCTGAGTCTTGAAATTCCCCATCTTAGGGAAAAGACAACTACCATCATTTTTATCTATACCTCTCATTATTTTATAAACTTCTATCAGGTCGCCTCTCAACCTCCTATACTCCAGTGAAAGAAGTCCCAGCATATTTAGTCTTTCTTTGTAACTCAAATCTTCCATACTTCGCAACATCCTGGTAAATCTCTGCTGAACCCTCTCCAGCTTGATAATATCCTTCCTATAACTAGGTGACCAGAACTAGACACAGTATTCCAGAAGAGGCTTCACCAAGCTCAACAAAATGTCTCAACTCCTGTACTCAAAGGACTGAGTGATGAAGGCAAGCATGCCAAATGCTTTTTTAACCATCCTGTCTGTATGTGATGCAAACTTCAAAGAATTATGTACCTGCACCGCTAGGTCCCTCTGTTCTACAACTTTACCCAAGGCCGTACCATTAACGGTATAAGCCCTATCCTTGTTTATTGTGCCAAAATGTTTATTGTACCTCACTTTATCCAGATTGAATTCCATCTCTGCCATTTTTCAGTCCATTGACCCATTGGATCAAGATCCTGTTGTAATCTTAGAAAACCTTCTTCACTGTCTATAATGCCACCAATTTTGGTGTCATCCACAAATTTTCTAACTTGACGGAACTGTTCCAGAGTCACCACTGCATCCATTATTTTTACAGTCACTTCCTTAAGTACTCTGGGATGTAGATTATCAGGCCGTAGGGATTTATCAGCTTTCAATTCCATCAATTTGTCCAACACCATTTCTGTACTGAGAGACGATCACCGGACCCAAAACATTAACTCTGATTTTTCTTCACAGATACTGCCAGACCTGCTGAGCTTTTTCTGCAATTTCTGTTTTTATTACTATTTCTGTACTAATGCATATTTGTTTCTCACTAAACCCTGTGTTCCCCATCAATTCTGTTTTTTCAGCAGCGGGAGTCCGGGAGAAAGCGTGAGAGCAGCCTGGGAAGGTGAGCTTTTCGATTATAAAAGTCTTACCTCGCATGACTGGGCCTTTCAGTTGTTTCAGCGGCGGGAGTCCGGGAGGAAGCGCGAGGGCAGCCTGGGAAGGTAAGCTTCCACCCAATAAATTTGGGAGTTAACTAATACCTGAGACACTACACGCATAGTGTCTCCCACCGTTCCACCTCCTCTAACCTAATAATAACGACTAAGTGTGGTGAGCAGGTAAGCTATTTGCATTTTTTTTCCTCATCTCTTTGTTATCTTTCGGGGTGGTAACCTAGACGCCAAATCCTCTGGGAGCTGGTCGGAAGGCAAAGCCGGAGTCTGTTTGAGTATATAACGGAGTAAACTTACTGGTGCAGAGAACACTGCGAAACTAAACAAAAACTAATTAATTTTAAATAATTAATGAAGTAGAGATGGCAGGCCAGGTGATATGTTGTAGCTGTATGATGTGGGAGCTAGCTGATCCAATTGAGAACAGCAGTGACCACATCTGCAGCAAGTGTTGGCTGCTTGAGGAACTTCAGCTCAGAATTGATGAGCTGGAATCCGAACTCCAAACACTGCAGCACATCTGGGAGGGGGAGAGATACCTGGATGCTGTGTTCCAGGAGGTAGTCACACCTGGTAGATTAACTAATGTTAATTCGATCGGCGGGCAGGGACAGCAGTGTGTGACTGCGAGTGAGGCAGGTAGAGGGACCCTGCAGACAGGAACACAGGAGCCGCAGCCCTTGGCATTGTCCCAAAGGTATGAGGCACTTGCTCCCTGCGTGGATGAGGAACAGGGCTGCAGGAAGGATGAGTCAACTGACCATGGCACCATGGTCCAGGAGGCCATTCAAGAGGGGGGAGCAAAAAGACAGATTGTAGTTGTAGGGGATTCTATCATCAGGGGGATACACAGTATCCTTTGCGAGCAGGATAGAGAATCCCACATGGTGTGTTGCCTGCCCGGTGCCAGGGTGCGAGACATCTCTGACCGGCTTGAAAGGATACAAGAGAGGGAGGAGGAGGATCCAGTTGTTGTGGTCCACGTAGGTACCAACAACATAGGCAGGACTAGGAAAAAAGAACTGTTTCAGAATTATGGAAAGCTAGGAACAAAATTAAAAAACAGGTCTTCAAGGGTCATAATCTCTGGATTGCTGCCCGAGCCACGTGCAAATTGGCATAGGGAGGCGAGGATCAGGGAAGTAAACACGTGGCTAAAAGAGTGGTGTGGGGAAGAGGGTTTCCTTTTCATGGGGCACTGGCATCAGTTCTGGGACAGGAGGGATCTATACTGCTGGGATGGACTCCACCTGAACAGGGCCGGGTCCAGTTTTCTGGCAAAAAGGGTAAATAGGGTGGTTAATAGGACTTTAAACTAGTAAGTAGGGGGGAAGGGAGAAGTGAGCGTAGAGGGAGAGTAACAATTAATGTAAGACAAAGCAGCAGGTTAGCAGGTGACGAGGAAGTTTCAACTCCATTGAAAATTAGGAAAACAGTTAAAGGGAAGGAGAACTCAGAAGCTGTTAGTAATAGAGGTGATAGGACCCAAAGAGAAGGTGCAAAAACTGGCATAAGGGCACTTTATCTGAATGCTCGGAGCATTCGAAACAAGGTGGATGAGTCAACGGTGCAAATCATGGCAAATGGGTATGATTTAGTGGCCATTACAGAGACATGGTTACAGGATGGTCATGACTGGGAGTTAAATATCCAGAGGTATCAAACTGTTCGGAAGGACAGACAGGAAGTTCAGGGAGGTGGTGTTGCTCTGATTTTTAAGGATGATATCAGGGCAGTGGTGAGAGATGATCTAGGTCCTACTGAACAAAACATTGAATCCATTTGGGTGGAAATTAGGAATAGCAGGAAGAAGAATTCACTGATAGGTGTGGTCTATAGGCCACCAAATAGTGACATCATGGTGGGGCGGGCAATAAACATAGAAATAGCTAATGCATGTAAAAATGGTACAGCAATTATCATGGGGGATTTTAATCTACGTATCGATTGGTCAAACCAGGTCGGTCATGGCAGCCTTGAGGAGGGGTTCATAGAATGCATCCGCGATAATTTCCTTGAACAATATGTAATGGAACCTACAAGGGAGCAAGCTATCCTAGATCTAGTCCTGTGTAATGAGACAGGAATAATTAATGATATCACAGTTAGGGGTCCTCTCGGAAGGAGCGATCACAGTATGATCGAATTTAAAATACAGATGGAGCATGAGAAGGTTAAATCCAGTACCTATGTCCTGTGCTTAAACAAAGGAGACTATGAAGGAATGAGGGAGGAGTTAGCTAAGGTAGAATGGGAGCAAAAACTTTATGGTGGGTCAATTGAGGAACAGTGGAGGACTTTCAAAACGATTTTTCACAGCGTTCAGCAGAAGTATATTCCAGTGATAAGGAAGAACTGTAGGAAAAGAGAGAGCCAGCCATGGATGTCTAAGGAAATAAAGGAAAGTATCAGATTGAAAAAAAACACATACAAAAAAGCAAAGAGTAGTGGGGAACGAGGAGACTGGGAAATCTTTAAAGGCCAACAGAAAGCCACGAAAAAAGTTATAAAGAAAAGTAAGATAGATTATGAGAGTAAACTGGCTCAGAATATAAAATCAGGCAGCAAAAGTTCCTATAAATATGTAAATCATAAAAGAGTGGCGAAAGTAAACATTGGTCCTTTAGAGGATGAGAAGACCAATTTAATAACTGGGAATGAGGAAATAGCCGAGACATTAAACAGTTATTTCGTGTCGGTCTTCACAGTGGAAGACACAAATAACATGCCGAAAACTAATGGCAAGAAGGTTATAGCAAATGAGGACCTAGAAACTATCAGTATCACTAAGGAGGCAGTGCTGGGCAAGCTAATGGGGCTAAAGGTAGATAAGTCTCCTGGCCCTGATGAAATGCATCCCAGGGTACTAAAAGAGGTGATGGGGGAAATAGCAAATGGACTAGCAATTATTTATCAAAAATCACTGGACTCTGGGGTGGTTCCTGTAGATTGGAAAACAGCCAATGTGACGCCACTGTTTAAAAAAGGAAGTAGACAAAAAGCAGGTAACTATAGGCCAGTTAGCTTAACTTTGGTAGTGGGGAAAATGCTTGAATCTATCATTAAGGAAGAAATAGCAAGACAGCTGGATATAAATTGTCCCATTGGGAACACCCAGCATGGGTTCATGAAGGGTAGGTCATGTTTAACTAATTTGGTGGAATTTTTGAGGACATTACTTGCATGGTGGACAATGGGGAACCTGTGGATGTGGTGTATCTGGATTTCCAGAAGGCATTTGACAAGGTGCCACACCAAAGGCTGCTACATAAGATAAAGTTGCACGGTATTACAGGTAATGTATTGGCATGGATAGAGGATTGGTTGACCAGTAGAAAGCAAAGAGTAGGGGTAAATGGGTGTTTTTCTGGTTGGCGGTCAGTGGCTAGTGGTGTGCCTCAGGGATCAGTGTTGGGACCGCAATTGTTTACAATTTACATAGATCATTTGGAGTTGGGGACTAAGTGTGGTGTGTCAAAATTTGCAGATGACACTAAGGTGAGTGGTAGATCAAAGTGTGCAGAAGACACTGAAAGTCTGCAGAGGGATATAGATAGTCTAAGTGAGTGGGCAAAGGTCTGGCAGATGGAGTACAATGTTGATAAGTGTGAGGTCATCCATTTTGGTAGGAATAACAGCAAAATGGACTATGTTTTAAACGGTAAAAAATTGCAGCACGCTGCTGTGCAGAGGGACTTGGGTGTCCTTGTGCATGAATCGCTAAAAGCAGGATTGCAGGTGCAGCAGGTGATTAAAAAGGCAAATGGAATTTTGTCTGCCATTGCTAGAGGGATGAAGTTTAAAAACAGGGAGGCTATGCTGCAGCTGTATAGGGTTCTGGTGAGGCCACACCTGGAGTACTGTGTGCAGTTTTGGTCTCCTTACTTGAGAAGAGATATACTAGCACTGGAGGGGATGCAGAGGAGATTCACTCGGTTGATTCCAGAGTTGAGAGGGTTGGATTATGAGGAGAGACAGAGTAGACTGGGATTATACTCATTGGAATTCAGAAGAATGAGGGGAGATCTTATAGAAACATATAAGATTATGAAGGGACTAGATAAGGTGGAGGCAGGGAGGTTGTTTCCGCTAGCAGGTGAAACTAGGACTAGAGGGCATTGCCTCAAAATAAAGGGAAGCAGATGTAGGACTGAGGTCAGGAGGAACTTCTTCACCCAAAGGATTATGAATCTGTGGAATTCCCTGCCCAGTGAAGCAGTTGAAGCTACCTCACTCAATGTTTTTAAGGCAAGGCTAGATAAATTTTTGAACAGTAAAGGAATTAAGGGTTATGGTGAGTGGGCGGGTAAGTGGAGCTGACTTTCAAAAAGATCAGCCATGATCTTATTAAATGGCGGGGCAGGCTCGAGGGGCCAGATGGCCTACTCCTGCTCCTAGTTCTTATGTTCTTATGTTCTTATATGTTCTCTTCCTTTCTGAAGGCAGAAGTGAAGTTCGTCAGCCAATTTTTTGTTCCCCATTATCACCTGAATTTCAATTCATTTCTTTCAGTAAGGAGTGGCCAAAAGTGCACATAATTTAAACTACTTCAAATGCTTTTTATTACTTACCTCCACCCATATGGATTCCATGTCTTCTGATTCAAGGGCATTTCTCACCGTCATGCTTATCCCATCCCATACCACTGATGCTTCGCCACCATTTGTTCCTTCCTGCCTGATCCAAAGTTCCTCAAACTACAAACACTTACAATAGATATGTTCATTCTGGGCAACATTGGTGTCCAGCAGCTTTCACATGTTGCAGCAACAACACATCACTATCATATTTGATTTAACTTATAAATTAATTATTTGGGATTTGTTGCCATTTACATTTCACAATGCTCATGTATTATTTTTATAAACTAAAACAAGAGAACAAAATACAATAAATCTAATACTTAAGTAGTTATTTTGAAGAAAAGAAAGAAGGAAAATACTGCAGACCTAAACACAAACCGAAAACTTTACTTGTACTTGAAAGACTATAAATATTCACCAGTTCTACTCACCATGAGTTTCTTTCTTTGCACTTGCATCATGCTGTGGGTTTGTGCTGTCACTCCACTACTGGTCTTATTGCAGATCAGCCTCTCAATCCACTCAGCTCTCACTCTATTCCATTCTATTTACATGTTCTATTTATCAAGATCCCACTTACTTCTCACTCTGGAGACCATACTTCTAGCACTAAACCTTAGTTAAAGCAGCTCTGCCCCACTTTGCACCAAGCTTCCACTTGGAACTATTTTCCAACAATAGTAAGTCAGTAGTTCATGTGTCCTTTGTCTCACTTGGGCTAAGGTGCCAAACTGTTCCAGTCTCACACTAACAAAACGGCTTGATTGGTCAGCCAGCAGCTGAGAACACTTAAACAGACAATGGTTGGTGCAGGAGTTTGGAAGCCATAACAACTCTGTGCCACGAGAAGAAAAGGCAGAAAACAAAGCACAAAAATAAACCAGTGTGGACTACAGATAATCACACTCGGGCAAGAAGGGAGCAGATGTGAGTCCGGAATTAACCAAGATGTGTTCAAATATTGGAGCTCCAGAATTATGTTGGAAATTTTAGTTGTTAGCCTAAAATTTACTGGTTTAGCTGAAGTGAAGTTAAATAAAATTAATTTGAATGAAATGAGAAAAGAAAACATATGAAAACTGGTGAAGACCTAATGATTAGAAAGATCACTGGTTTATGAAGTGTTTGGGTTAGGCTGAAGTAATATGATGTGCTTAGGCTGAAGCATTATAACTCAGCAGTAAAGGACTGAACTGTTGTAGTAAGGCTGGAAAAGCTGAAGTTTTGTTTAAAACAGATACAGTGAATGAGATTTGATAACGTTGACTATCGGATGATATTGTAATTGTCACGGAATTTGTGCTATGCAAATATCACACAGTTGATTGGATGACACAAAAGTAGTGAAAAGCAAGTGAAAGCTCAGTTTTATGTCAAAGTTCATTAAAGGCAAGATATAGGCATCTTTCCAGGGAGACGCAAGCAAGTCCTAATGAATTAATTGATTAAGCCAATGTGGAAAACCTAACACATTTGTGGTGTTTGCCAGTCGTTAAACCGATCATTTGCTGCAAATTGGATAGTGTCAAGACTTTGGATGCATAGTTTCTTTGTATAAAATGAGTATAAAACAGGTTGCCTCGCAGCAGATATTTAACCAGCACAGGGTGGTCTTTTGATCAACACCTAGATATAGAAATGTATCTGTTCTGGTTTGATCTTCGGACAAGTTCTATTCTATTTACAAGTTCTATTTATCAAGTTCCTCTATTTACAATCTATATAAATGATCTGTCAGCAGGGACAGAGTGTAACAGCAAAATTCACGAAAAGTACTAAAATAGGTGGGAAAGCAGGCAATGGTGAGGAGATAAAGAGTTTACAGATGGATATTGATGGGCTCAGAGAATGGGCCAGAATCTGGCAGATGGAGTTCAGAACGTAGAACAGTCCAGCACGGTACAGGCCCTTCAGCCCACAATTTTGTGCCGAAATTTTACCTTAAGCCTAAGGTCTATCTAACCGCCACCCCTACCTTACACTATCATCCATATGCCTATCTAATTGCCACTTAAATGCCCCTAAAGAGGCCGACTCCACTACCCTCTCCGGCAATGCATTCCACACCCCTTCCACTCTCTGAGTAAAGAACCTACCTCTGTTGTATCCCCTATATCTACCTCCACTCACTTTAACACTATGCCCCCTCATAATAGCTACTTCCACCCTAGGAAAAAGTCTCTGGCTATCAACTCTATCTATACCTCTGATCATTTTGTACACCTCTATCAAGACACCTCTCATCCTTCTTCGTTCTAAAGGGAAAAGCCCTAGCTCTCTCAACCTTTCCTCGAAAGACCTTCCCTCCATTCCAGGCAACATCCTGGTAAATCTCCTCTGCACCTTTTCCAACACTTCCACATCTTTCCTGTAATGAGCCGACCAGAACTGGACACAATACTCCAGATGTGGCTGAACCAGGCTTTTGTATAGCTGGAGCATAACTTCATAGCTCTGGAACTCAATCCCTCTATTAATGAAAGCTAACACACCATACACCTTCTTAACAACTCTATCCACCTGGGTGGTAGCTTTCAGGGAACTGTGGCCATGAACCCCAAGATCCCTCTGCTCCTCCACACTGCCAAGAATCTTTCCGTTAACTCTGTATTCTGTTTTCAAGTTTGTCCTTCCAAAATGAATCACCTCACACTTTTCAGGGTTAAACTCCATCTGCCACTTCTCAGCCCAGCTCTGCATCCTATCAATGTCCCTTTGTACCTAGAACAGTCCTTCGCACTATCCACAACTCGACCCACTTCATATCGTCCACGAACTTACTAATCCACCCTTCCACTCCTACATCCAAATCATTTACAAAAATCACAAATAGAAGAAGACTCAGAACAGATCCTTGTTGTACACCACTCGTAACTGAGCACCATGTTGAATATTCTCCGTCCAATACCCCTTTGTCTTCAAAGGGTCAGCCAATTCTGAATCCAATCTGCCACATTTCCCCCTATCCCATGCCTCCTTACCTTCTTCATGAGCCTACCATGGGGAACCTTATCAAATACCTTACTTAAATCCATGTATACCACATCCACTGCTCTACCTTCATCCACGTGTTTGGTCACCTCTTCAAAGAATTCAATAAGGTTTGTGAGCCATGATCTACCTCTCACAAATCCATGATGACTATCACAAATCAAACTGTGCCTATCCAAGTGATCATAAATCCTCTCTCTCAGAGCCCTTTCCAATGATTTGCCCACCACTGAAGTAAGACTAACCGGTCTGCAATTTCCGGGGTTATCCCTATTCCCTTTTTTGAACAAGGAAATGACATTTGCCACTCTCCAATCTTCTGGCACTATACCCGTGGACAGTGAGTTTAATGTGGCTAACTGCGAGGTTATCCATTGTGGCTGGGAAAGTAAAAGGGCAAATTATTATTTAAATGGAAAGCAAATTCAAAGTGTGTCAGTGCAGAGTGATCTGGGTATTCTTGCGAATGAATCACAGATAGTGGGTATGAAGCTGCAGCATAAAATAAGAAAGGCAAATGGAATCCAGGCACTTATTGCAAAAGGACTGGATTATAAAAGTAAAGAACTGTTGTTACACTTATATAAGGTATAGGTGAGGCCAAACCTGGAGTATTGTGTCCAGTTTTGGTTTCCTTCCTTGAGGGAGGCAGTTCAGAGGATTAATTCCAGGGGTTAAGGGCTGTCGAACGAGGAACAGTTGAATATCTTGAGTTTGTACACACTGGAGTTCAGAAGAATGAGGGGGGATCTGATTGAGGTATGTAAAATATGAAAGAGGATTGATAAGGTGGAAGTTGAACTGATGGTTCCCCCTTATGGGACAGTCTCAAACAAGAGGATATGGATATAGAGTGAGAGGAGTTATGTTCAAAACTGAGATAATGTGAAATTACTTCTGTCAGAGGGTCTTTTGAGCTCACTGTTCCAAGTGCGGTGGAGGCAGGATCAATTAACAGATTCAAGAAAGAAATAGTAAAGCTTCTGATGAGGATAAAGGGCTATGGGGAGCAGGCAGGAAAGTGGGGCTGAGACCAGGATAAGATCAGCCATGATCATATTAAATGGTGGAGTGGGCTCAAGGGGCTGAATTGCCTACTCCTGTTCCTAATTCCTATGTTAATTAATATAAATCCATGTAAAATGGTCATTTGTGATTGTAATCATTGTGTGGATAAAATTATTCCAGTATTTTTGTGGTATACTTTATTTTAATACATAATATTGGGTATATTCAGTGTTAGAACTGCCTTGGCTTATTGATATTCAGTGTAAACCTGATGAACCAGGGAAGGTGGGAGTTAAAGCTTACAAAGTCTCAGGGAAAAGAATTAAAAACCTATTTGAATGGTGCAAGACTGGGGAGACTAGAGAAGTAAAACAGTAGCACTTACAGTAAAAGAAACATGGTATAGTCATAAATGGGGGGTCATAAGATACACCTACAGAATTTAAAATGGGAGCTCAATTTTACATCAAAGTCATAAGTATTAGAAACACACTCACTGCTGAAGGGGGAGAAGGAGCAAGTGGAACAGATGGTGACAGTGAAGATAACAGCACAAAAAGCAACATTTTCCAGCAATCTTCAATTCCAAAGAAGAGGCATCAGACACAAAACATTAACTCTGTTTCTCTCTCCATACATACTGCCTGACATGTTGTTTTGCACCAGCATTTTCTGCATTTATTTATGATTGATAGCATCTGCAGTATCTTGCTTTAACCTGAGGGCTGAAGGACTGAAATAGTATATGATAGACAGACATGAGGCTGGAAGGACACTGTAGGCCAGGGTGCATCTGGAGGAATGGAGCAGTCAAAGTTTCAGGTATTACCCTTCTTCAGGGAAAATCAGGAACATTTTTCTCAATCAAAAACAGAAGTTACTGGAAAAGGCCAGCAAGTCTGGCAACATCTATCTATGAAAAGAAATCAGAGTTAATGTATCAGGCCCACTGACCCTTCCTCGGAATTCACAATTTACATTTTTCTTATTGCTGAGAATCTGGCACTTTCATTCGTATCATATTTTCCCACCTTTTAAGCCATTGCCTACACAAGACCAGGGAGGGATATATTGGACTATCTGTCTTTTCCATATAATCTTCTGCTTTCTAATATATAAGCTTTAATAAATGATAGTTGATTCCACTATTGCCAATGACATTTATCAACTGATTCCACTTATCCCAAGACTTTATTATTCACTTTATGAAAGGACTCATTATTCAAGAACTTAACTCAACAATCTATAAGATCCCATGTTCTTTATTCTGCTATGAACAATAATTCCTGGTGAATGATTTTATTTTGTTGTTTCATTATGGCATGATCAACTGTTCTTATAAGAATTGCTGTTGTGTTTGATCACAAAATGATGTGAAACTGGCAATTGTACGAGTTTTCAGCAAAAGAAATTGTTCTGATAACTTCATGTAAATCACAGAATTGATGTTGATTATTGCTTCAATACAGTATAAAGCGGAGATTGACTCTTCCCCTCTGAGAACTGAAACCAAAACTCCCAAAGTGAAGCACCTCACTCTTTAATCTGTAAGAGGAGTGTGAAAAGTGGTGTAACCTGCCTTTCAGCAACTTCTAGTGGTTAAATAAAACAAATCCCTGACACTCACTTTACAATCAATAAGTAACAATTTATTTATCTAACTCTAACAGTGAACAAACAAACTAAATTATTAACAAATGAATAAACCCCTTCTAACTATGAACTATTCCCAAATTAAACAAGATTCTAATGGTTCCAATAAACAGAAGTCCCACTGATATAACATAAAATAAATAGAATTTAGGTCTCTCGAAATTACAGCCAGGTTACATGTCTTCTGGAATGTTCTCTGCCTTCTCCATTGAATGTTATGTCAGGAAGACTTTCTCTGTGAATTGTTCTGTCAGGATACTTAGCTCGGTGTGTTGTAGTATTGAGAATAGATGGTGCTTTCTCTAAGAGCTGACAGCTGTTATCTGTAGCAGATGGCACTTCGCTCTCCTGTTTTTGCCTAATGGCCCCTTCTTTTATACCCTTGATGACATATCAATTTCTTACAATAGGATTGGTCCTATGTTGTCAAAAACATCAGATTTAAATTTAATTGGTTTTTGGTATCTAAGTGCCTGCTTCAAATTGATTGACTAAATTCAACAGTGGTTGTCGTGGTATCAAAACAAAACTGCTGCTTGACCTGCTAACTGCGCGGCTTTTTAGTGCAAATGTTTCAATTCAGATGGTTCTTGTGCACCTGCAAACCCACAAGCTGCTGCCCACATACATCCTTTTTGAATCTCTAAGCATAGAAAAAGCACATCATCTTTTAAAGGGAACACACACTGCTTTCTCCCCTTGTATTTTATAAACACCAATATTTTACAAACACCAAATTCTAGTTTCCTGCCTCCCCATCCACAAGTACTCTATTCAATTTTG
Source organism: Rhincodon typus (assembly GCF_021869965.1). Taxonomy (NCBI): domain Eukaryota; kingdom Metazoa; phylum Chordata; class Chondrichthyes; order Orectolobiformes; family Rhincodontidae; genus Rhincodon; species Rhincodon typus. The sequence goes on from NC_063334.1 coordinate 8,790,013, forward strand.
CAACACCAATATAACACTGATGGAAGGTTGGTAAATGAAGACCTCTCGCCTATTGACATGAATAATGTATACTAACCATCTATACATTTTGTAAGTATCTACCATCTGTCACCATTCTTAAACTGCCACAAAATTAATAGGGAGTTATATAAAGACATTTTTTTATTCCTGTCAGTCACTAAGAAAACACAGTGGGTTAGGAATTTTTGACATAATTTCTGGTACTGAGAGATTAAATCCAAATTGCAACATTCTATGGAATTTGCCACAGGATGCTTATTGTGACAAATTATTTGTTCTAAAAAGGGCAAATATTTTGATGCAAGATTTTATCGTCATTCACATTTAAAGCTTCCAATTGAATAAGAAGTAAGATGATTACTAATTTTTAGAGGAAGAAAACTGTATTTATCCATACGTACAGGCAATTTATATAAACTTTGCAAATTCTGTAATTCCCTCCCTAAGGTCATTGTGGCTCCACCTACAGCACACAAGCTACAGATATTCAAGAAGGCAGTTCACCACCATCTTCTTAAGGGCAGCTAGGGCTGTGAAATAAATGTTGGCCCAGTCAGTGATATCCATGTCCCATGAGCGAATTTTTAAAAATTACAAAGTGCGGGAGAGCTGCAAGGCTATTCAGCCCAAATTTTCAAAGTCTTACATCATTTGGAACCCAGAGAGCTGGCCTTACATATTTTCAAGGGAAAAAGTATTCACCTCAGAATAAACCGAGTGTTTACCAAAATGCCCCACCATGGTTATACATTTAAATGGAGTTGACTGCAATTATTTACCTGAAGCTTTAAATTTCTCCTCGGGAAATATTAGCAATGTCAAAAGCTCCAATTTACACAACCAACTTGATGTTGGTTATACTGTAGGAGGTGCCGAATCAATGAGTCATCTTGTTTGGTGCCAAAGAGTCACCAACTGCAACATCCCAGGCATATGTTACCTCAGTGCAAGTGAATGTAGTTTTTAGGTCTGCCATACTGGGAGTAAATGTGGATACATTTAGTTGTATAAGAATTTGCCAAATATGGGTATACCTGTGTCCTTGGCATGGATCCAGTGTATACATTCAATGGCTACATTCTCAAGGAGATAACCTGCATGGCTTCACCTTTTTTGTGTCTCTTCTTTTCATGAAACACCATTGGCATATTTGTATCGGGAGCAATAATCTCTCTGATATCATACATTAGAAGTGACTGTTTCTCTTTCAGCACAGTACAGGCCCTTCGGCCCACAATGTTGTGCTGACCCATTATCCTATTAAGATCAATCTATCCTGCATACCCTACATTTTACTATCCTCCATGTGCCTATCCAAGAGTCGCTTAAAAGTCTCTAAAGTATCTGACTCCACTACCACTGCCGGCAGCGCATTCCACACACTCACCACTCTCTGTGTGAAGAACCTACCTCTGACATCTCCCCTATACCTTCCTCCGATCACCTTAAAATTATGCCCTCTCATAATAGTCATTTCCACCCTGTGAAAAAGTCTTTGACTATCCACTCTATCTATGCCTCTCATCATCTTGTACACCTCTATCAAGTCACCTCTCATCCTTCTTCGCTCCAATGAAAAAAGCCCTAGCTCCCTCAACCTTTTCTCATGAGACCTGCCCTCCAGACAGCATCCTGGTAAATCTCCTCTGCATCCTCTCTAAATCTTCCACATATTTCCTATAATGAGGTGACCAGAACTGAACACAACATTCTAAGTGTAGTCTAACCAGAGTTTTATAGAGACTTGTAGAAGAACTATTATGAAATAAAATACAGCAGACACTGAAAATATAAAATAAAAACCAAATTTGCTGTAAATATTCAGCAGCTCAGGCAGAATCTGTGGAGAGTAAAATTAAGTTAACTTTTCTGAGGAAAGTTAGAAGTGTGACAACTTTTGAATAAAGGAGGAACTGATTAGGGTGTTGGGGGTGGGAGAGAAAAACACAAAAGAAGCTCTCTGATTGGATTATGGGCAGGATAGATGAAATGACAAAAGGCTTCATGGTACAAAAGCCAAAGTGTGGAACTGCACCTCATCTTTTGATTCAGTACTTAGTCAGCCTGTGTTTCTCTCATATGTAGACTCCCATGTTGTGCTGTAAACAGCTGACAAGTGTGGTTGAGCCCACCCTAAGTGGACAGCAGGTCTGAGAAATTCTCCGTAGCTCACTGTAAAATGTTTGATATCTTGTCGCCACTTGTTGGGTCTTTCAGTTGCCTTTTGGCTACCAGATGTTTGAAATAATCACAGGTTCAACTTAGAAGTATGACCGCTTTGCTACAACTGCCATGATGCCTAGTCAGAAGACTGTTTAGGCCAACGTTTTGTAACCCAAAAGCCTGACTCTTTATTGTAACCATGAAAGGTTCATTGGAACAGGTACACACTCAAATCGTTCCCAGCTAATTTGTTCTAGACCCTGGCTCTTTACAGACAATACAACAATTCTTACTTTCAAAAATTGTTTATCCTTGGTAATGATATAGCTAGATCACAGGTGGGAGTGATGTCTACTGTCGTTGAAAAGCCATGAGATACTTGCAACTAAATAAAATATATCTGTTATATTGACTATTTAGAGTGAAGTTTACCTTCCTCTTTGAACCATTAATTGGCAGTTAATTAATGTTTCAATTGCATTTGTTCTGATTCATATCAAAGTAATAATTGCGAACAGTGGAATTTTTGTATTTACTACATTTTGGGGGATCATTCATTAAATTTAGATATTTTGTTTTAAGGTTTTTCCACAGTAATCACATCAGAGGCATCTCTCCTGCCTCATTCATTCTACAAGACAACATCAAGCCCAGCCACGGCTGCTGCCTGCTTTGAAAGTGGCACTTTAGACTCTGTCCCTGATCCCAGGCAGTTTCTAACACACTGATTGGATTAGCCTCACCTTTGTCTCAATGAGGGCCTTTGCTTTTAAAGATAACACATTCCAGAGCTGGAGAAACACAGCAGGCCAGTCAGCATCAGAGGAGCAGGAAAGTTGACATTTCGGATCAGGGCCCTTCTTTAGTGTTCCCCTAGCTCCACACTGTGTTATCTCTGTCTCCAGCATCGGCAGCTCTTACTATCTCTTTGCCTTTAAAAATTGTGTTGTGTCACTGTTGCTGATGCTGTATGGGGTTGGGACCAGGAAATAGTTTAGGCCTCAATTTTCTGACACCTGATTAAACTTCCGCTCTGAGATGTGAAATGACAGGTGCTCAAATTCACGGACTCGTGACTAGTGAACATGTTCTGTTATATCCAGAGAGATAAGCAGTTGCATTTAAAGCACAATACTTCCAACTGGTCGTATTTCTGTTCAATGGGACATAATACTGATCTATTTGTATTTTGGATCAATACGTAGTCACCAGACATTTCACTTGTTTAGCCACTTTCTCAAATGAAATGAAAAAGTCTTCTATATCCTTCTCGTCGAACTTAGGCAATGCTTGGACATATTTAAACAGAGCCCCACCAGACCTTTAGCTATGATGGAATTGTTCTCCATCAATGTCCTCATCACTACTCCTACCTTTCATTTCTACCTTCACTACTTTAAGTCAACTCTGAGTTTTCAGTTCCAACCTCTCTTTCTCCCTTTCTTCTGCTTTTAATCATAATTCACATGGTTTCATTTCCTTTTCATTTTTAAACTGTTTCATTTTCAATTGAATTTTAGCTATTTCCAAAGATTCTGATGGCATTCTTGGCAATTCTAAATGCAGTGGGATTGCTATAATTATCTCCCCTTCCTTCACAAACACAGGCAAACTCAAGACCAGCTTGTCTGCCAATATAAAAAGCTATGCCTTGCTCGTTTCTTGTAAAACTCCCGAAGTGACTTCTTCCATGCCCAGGAAACTCTTAGTGACTGAAAGTGCCATTATTACACAAGGCACACATTGTTTAGACCCAGCCAAATGCAACATCTGAGATTAAAAAAACTCCCACACTCACCAGTCACTGCCTTTAAGGCCAACAATCCTAAACCCAGCCTAGATTTGAAATTTGATCCCAGACAACCCCACTGTTTGTTATAGGTCAGGCCAAATTTCTTAAAAATATATTAAGAGGATAGTCTAGACACTAATTTTTTCTCTTATTTAAAGGTAAGTGCCAGGTGTTGCAATCCAGATGCAATTTCATTGGTCAAACTACCAGGCTTGAAGCAAAACACATTTTATTCATTGGCTATAGTTAAAATACAACAAAAGAAAGACAAAATTTGAATACCTTAACTCTATTAGAAAACTTAACAGAACAATAGATCACTTAATGAGTTAGATCACTTAATGACTAAACAGTAACTGTTCCAGTATAGCAACATCCCATTAATGCTGCTTGGCCTGCTGTGTTCATCCAGCCCTGCACCTTGTTGTCTCGGATTCTCCAGCATCTGCAGTTCCTACTATCTCCCATTAATACACCCTGGACAAAGGTAAATTCAGGAAAATAGATTGCCTCTCATGCAATTCTCCAGTCCAGGAGGAAAAACATCAAAAGAAAACTCTGAGAGAAAGTTGCAGCTTCCAAACCAGCTTCAAGACCCCAGCAACTGCTACTGAGAAACTAAAACTAAAATTCCTGGCTCTGTGGGAGCTTGACCACACCCATTCAGGCTTCTTCTATTGTTCCAACTTTAAAAAAAAAACTCCCAGGCCTCACAAAATATTTTATCGGCTTTGAAGCAGACTTCCCATCACTACTTTCGTACACATCTTTTAACATAAAACTAGGACAAAACGCACTTCTTAAAGCCATGGTATTCTCACACAAGTACCCATGTTATTGCCTCCACCATGTGGCACTGTCAACAGACTTGATTTAGCTATCCAACAGCATTATTGTTAGAACCCTTACTGACATTTCATTATTGTTATTTTTATTCTTGTATCAATTTTGATTTGGAGCTGTGAACTGGGAACTGTGAGCTGAAGATGACTTTTGAAATGTGGGTAGCAGCTTCTGTTTAAAGGAAAACAGAATAAACATGTTTTTGTTTATTCATGAGGCCAGGCTTCGAGGTTATTGCAGGTTAGTTCCTGTTCAAATGGGTCTGCAGACACTTCACCACTAGGGAAGAACATTATGTTCAAACAGATAACAGAAGTTGGCTGTTAATGAGATCAGTACATTGAAATTGGTTCCATCAAATGTGGAAAAAATCTGCTAAAGCAGATGGCAGTTAGAACATAGAACAGTACAGCACAGTACAGGCCCTTCAGCCCACGATGTTGTGCTGAACTTTCACCCTCAACCTAAGGTCTATCTAACCTCCACCCCTACCTTCAACTACCCAGTTGTTGAATGATAACTGGGACCTCGTGAAGGATACGGTCAGTCTGCTGGGGTGGGGGGAGTGGGGGGTGGGAGGGTGTGATGGAAGGATTAGGTTTGAATTGGGTTTCTGGATTATGTTTTCTGAGAAAAAAAATGTCTGGTTTTTGTTGCCACAGCATGAAGATTTCAAAACTCCCTGCCAAACGTCCCATTAACAGCTCTTGGAGGATCAGAGAATAGAAAATTAAGTGGTAAGCATTACTGCCTTTATCTGAGTAGACTGAAAAGGTAATTTTGTTGATATCTTTAGAAAATCAACCAAACAAAACCATTATCTAAGCCTGCGGAACAACACATCATGAAAACATTTAAGTAATACAGCCAGTTTTATAATTTTCCTTGAGGTATCCCCTAATTGTGTTTGTTTGTCTGTCTGTCTTTTGTGTGAAAACAAGGTTTTAGGGTTTAAGGCATAGACAGATTAGATTACATTATTCTGTTAATGTAAATATCTTTTTTAATTTATTGCTCTTTTGGTTAAGATACAGGCCACTGTCTAGAATTGATTACTGACATACTCTGGGATTGGTTATTCAAAACAAAAACAGAAATTGCAGGAGAAACTCAGCTGGTCTGGCAGCATCTGTGGAGAGAAAACAAAGTTAACATTTTGGGTCTAGTGACCTTCTTTTCCAGTGACCCTTCATCAGAACAGTTCAGAAGAATGATCACTGGACACAAAACTTTTACTCTGCTTTCTCTCCACAGAAGGTTGTGTGCACAGCCCAGACTATCACAGAAGCTAACCTCCCATCCATGGACTCCATTGACACATCTCGTTGCTGCCAAAAGGCTACCAACAACATCATTAAAGATCCATCCCACCCGGGTAATGCTGTTCCACAACCATATGCATCAGGCAGAAGACACAGAAGCTTGAACACACACACCAGAAGGTTCAAGAACAGCTTCTTCCCTGTCATTATTAGTCTGATGACTGAACTCTTTAACTTCAAATAATGCTGATCTTGTTAATGTTGATGTTGCCTTGTGTACATCCTATGCGATGTAACTAGTATGCCTTACTCTGTCCAAATTTTTTTCACCCAGTGATCTGTATGTCCTTGCTTACTATGATCTGCCTGTACTGTTTGCAAACAAAAGCTTTTCACTGTGCTTAGCATACACCTGGCAATCAATCCAAGCGAAGAACAGATGCTGCCTGCTACATTCCTCCAGCAATTTCTGTGTTTGTTTCATATATCTATCAACGGCTATTTTTTGTTTTTCGTTATTCAAAAGTTGGTTAGGAACCATTAGAGTCAGTTTTAAGGGTCTTTGGGTGTTTTAATTTTACTGTGCTGTGAATACAGAGGTAGAAAGCCTGCTTTGAATCAGTTATCTGTCTCCGAGATGGTATAATATTTAAAAAATAAGCCCATACACAATCACGGTCCCATATGCAACTGAAAATCTGATATCTAACACATACAGGTGGTTTCCATGTAGCTGAGGAGCCTTTGAACAAAAACAGCCAACTCAGGTATTGTTTTAATGTCAGCTTTCAGAGATCTTGAGGTATTAATAGAGGTATAATTAGAAGTAGGTTATGTGTTAATTTCCCTCTTTCTGTGCAATCATGAAAAGATAAACATGATAGAAATAGCCATTTGATTATGAAATAAAAAATGAGTTATCTCATCTGAGTCTGTGGCTAGATAGAATAATCATGTGGCTCTCCTCAAAGCATACATTACCTAGCCTAGAGAAGCCAGTGGACAAGGATCACAAAATTGTAGCTAGACCACTACCAAAACTGAAAACTAAAGCTGTTCTCTGTTATTTTTAGAAACACTGCATGTCAATGTATCACTTTTTAACTTGTTATTGTTTCCTAATTAATTCATTTTATCAAGTGCATTTCACCCCAGCCTGTAATTAGAAGTGGCACTTTCTTATCCCAAGACAATTTGAATGCAGAATACAGGGTTAATGGCAGGATTCTTGGCAGTGTGGAGGAACAGAAGGATTTGGGGTCCACGTCCATAGATCCCCCAAAGTTGCTACCCAAGTTGATAGGGTTGTAAAGAAGCGTATTGTGTGTTGGCTTTCATTGGCAGGGGAATTGAGTTGAAGAGCCGCAAGGTTATGCTGCAGCTCTATAAAACCCTGGGTAGACCACACTTGGAATATTGTGTTCAGTTCTGGTCACCTTATTATAGGAAAGATGTGGAAGCTTTAGAGAGGGTGCAGAGAAGATTTACCAGGATGCTGCATGGACTGGAGGGCAGGTCTTATGAAGAAAGGTTGAGTGAGCTAGGTCTTTTTTCATTGCAGCGAAGAAGGACGAGAGGTGATTTGATAGAGGTGTACAAGATGATGAGAGGCATAGATAGAGTGGATAGTCAGAGACTTTTTCCCAGAGCGGAAATGACTATTACGAGGGGGCATAATTTTAAGGTGATTGGAGGAAGGTATTGGGGAGATGTCAGAGGTAGGTATTTCACACAGAGTGTGGTGGGAGTGTGGAATGCCCTATCGGCCGTGATAGTGGAGTCAGATACTTTGGAGATTTTTAAGCGACTCCTGGATAGGCACATAAAGGATAGTAAAATGTAGGGTAGTTTGATCTTAGTAGAATAATAGGTCAACACAATATCGTGGGCTGAAGGGCCTGTACTGTGCTGTACTGTTCAATGTTCTTAATTGTGTTGTGAGACCAAGGACCACATTAAAAACATTCTATCTCTTTGATTGATGGCCAAGTTGCTCGAACAATAGGAAACTATAGAGCTGGTTTCAAGGAATTTGCTATTTAAACTTGATTGTTTTCTCTGGTTAGTTTTTGACTCTGCTTGTCTCAGTTAATATAGACAACTACTGATTGAAGTCATGGGACTACTTATTCAAGGGTGAAAGATTGGTTGAAATGCTCCTAGCACTGAACAACAAGGGTATTGGTGAGAAAGTTGGAAAAATAGGATGAGATCAGCAGTGAACAGCTTCTCAAAGTTAGGTGTAAAAAGGCCAATTTTTCAAGTGTTAAACACAAGGTAAGAATTTTGTTAGTAAGCTCTGAGAGGCCTATCTAAATGCATTTGCATGGATTGGTGTCTATTATGAGTTAACCTCACTTCAATTAGCTATCCATTGTCTGACACACAAGATAGAAACTAAATGGCAGCAATCCTAAAATGAAAGTCAGAGCTGTTTACCTTGTGATTCCAGCTCAGTGCTTACTCCTCAGACCTCCATCTTGCTATTTCAGGGCATCAACATCTCAGAGCACACTCCATGAGTAGCAACCTCCCATACCCATGGATGTTGGGATTGGACATGTGCCACCTTCACTCTGCCTGCATGGCATATCTCTAATCTACCAACAATGCAGTTCTGCACCTTAATACTGCACTTTAAAGTGCATTGTGTTATGGACCAGACCAAAACCCCCTCAAACATATCAAGTCTAAACCCTAGCTTTTATCTTATTTAAAGGCAAGTGTAAGGTGCTTCATTACAGATATAACACTATTCGGCTTTAAGCAAAACACACTTTATTCTTACCCTCACTGTTCAAATACAAACAAAAGAAAGAAGGATTGGTATAACTTTAACTCTATTGGAAATCTTAACACAATAATAGATTATTTAACTACTAAACAGCAAATGTTCCAATATAGTAACATCCCATTAACACATCCTTGCCAAAGGCAAATTCAGTAAAACAGATTGTCTCACGCATGATTCTGACAGCAGAGCAAGAACCCAAGTTTTTCACTGTAGCAGAGAGAGACATAGTAGCTTCCAAACCAGCTTCAAAAACCTAACAAGCAAGCTAAACTAAAACCCTGACTTTTATTTTTGTGAGCCTGACTCCACCCATTCATAATAAAAACCAAAAGAACTGCGGATGCTGTAAATCAGGAACAAAAACAGAGTTGCTGGAAAAGCTCAGCAGGTCTGGCAGCATCTGTGAAGGAAAAATCAGAGTTAACGTTTCAGGTCCGATGACCCTTCCTCAGAACTGATGGTGGGTGGGAAAATGTTAGTTTATATGCAGAAAATAGGGAGGTGGGTGGGGTAGGGAGTAAACAATGGGATAGAGCCCAAAGAGAGAGAAAGACAGTTGAACAGACAAAGGAGTTGCTAACAATCAGGCTGGGAGGGTGAATAGTTGTTACTGGGGACTGTTAGTGACTAACAACAGGGGGTGTGTAATGGCAGGCTACGTGGTAACAAGGCCTGGTGTGTGGGTAGGGGGGCTGGGACATGGGAGAGTTTAGGCCCTAAAATTATTGAACTCAATATTGAGTCCAGAGGGCTGTAGGGTCCCCAAGCAGAAAATGAGGTGCTGTTCCTCCAGCTTGCGTCGGGCTTCGCTGGAACATTGCAGCAAGCCAGAGACAGAGATGTTGGCCAGGGAGCAGGGTGGTGTGTTGAAGTGGCAGGCAACAGGTAGTTCAGGGTCTTTTTTTCGAGCAGAACGTAAATGTTCTGCGAAGCGGTCACCAAGTCTATGCTTTGTTTCCCCAATGTAGAGGAGACCACATTGTGAGCAGCGAATGCAGTAGACTAGATTCTTGGAAGTGCAGGTGAAGTGTTGCTTCACCTGGAAGGTATGTTTGGGCCCTTGGATACTGGGGAGGGAGGAGGTAAATGGGCAGGTGTTGCGCCTTCACCGGTTACAGGGGAAGATGCCGTAGGGCTGTGGAGGAGTGTTGGGGGTGAAGGAAGTGTGGACCAGGGTGTCCCGGAGGGAACGGTTCCTGCAGAAGGCAGACAAGGGAGGGGAGGGGAATATGTGTCTGGTGGTGGAATCTTGCTGGAGGTGGTGGAAATGGCATCTGATGATCTTCTGGAAGTGGATGCTGTTGTTTTGTTTTCCACCCATTCATGTTGCTTCTATTGTTCCAACTTTAATCATTCAAAAGCCCCAAGGCCTCACATGCAGCCTCTCTGCTCCTATGATGCTGCTTGGCCTGCTGTGTTCATCCAGCCCTGCACCTTGTTGTCAAGGCCTCACATGCTGTTTACTTTTTTGGTTTGGAGGAGACAGCTCATCATCGATGCCCCAAACCTCTCTTCAAAAAAAGGGTCAAAATACACGTCTAAAAGCCATAATATTGTCACACCTGACACCTTTCATTGTACTGTTGCTGCCTGGACACTTTGCACACAGAGACAGGAACCCAAATCATTGACTGGACCAATATGCAACTTAGGGTCAATCGTTTGTTCTCCTAGCACTCAGTCACTTTGTAATGCTTGGTTGCCTGCAACATCACTGCCTTATCTTGCCCTTTTGTGCTTTTATTTTCCCTCAGCCAGAGCTTAAAGCCTGCTACTGCATCTGACTTGTCTTGCTGGCTAGTGCAGAAATAAAGCCGGGCAGCTTGCCGTGGTTGTCTGCAATCATCAGCTGAGAGGCTGGATACTTGTTGAACGTTACCACTTGTCGAAGATATTAATTTAGTCACACATCGGAGCTTTAGACTTCGAGGCAAAGAGGCTTTATTCGTGATATCACGGGGAGCCAACGCTGACAAAAGGTCAGGTCTGTAGACCTCACATTTGTCCAGATTAAAACCCATCTGCCATTTTTCTGCCCATGCCTCCAACTGATCTATATCCTGCCGCATCTTCTGACAATCCTCCTCACTACCCACAACTCCACCAATCTTTGTATCATCTGTAAACTTACTAATTAGACTAGCTATGTTTTCCTTCAAATCATTTATGTGGATCACGAACAGAAGAAGTGCCAGCACTGATCCCTGTGGAACATCACTAGTCACAACCCTCCATTCCAAAAAGCATCCTTCCACCGCTACCCTATGTCTCCTATAACCATAGGAGATGATGGTGGGATAATGGATAGTGGATGATGGTGATATTCTTGAAGCAGGTGGGGACTTCAGCTTGTGGGAGGGAGAGGTTGAAAATGTCAGTGAATACCTTCACCTGTTTGTCCGCACAGGATCTGAGCGCTCAGCCAGGCACAGCATCCAGGCCCATTGCTTTCCTTGGGTTGACTCCCAGGAAGACTGATCTGACCTCTGAAGCAGTGACAGAGGGAACAGGTGTGTCACGTCGCTACGCTAGTGGTATTCTGCTCAAACCGAGCATAGAAAGCATTGAGTGTATCAAGAAAACACATGCTGCGTGCCTTAATGAGTACCACCTAATAGTTCTGACCTGAATAATCATGAAGTACTTCGAGAGGCTGGTCATGGCCCATATCAGCTCCAGTCTCCCTAGCTGCCTCGATCCCCTACAGTTTGCCTACTGAATTAACAGGTCCACAGAGGATGCCATATCCCTAGCCCTGCGCTCATCCCTGAAACATCTGGACAACAAACATACCTACATCAGACTCCTGCTCATTGACTACAGCTCCACCTTCAACACCATTATCTCCTCCAGACTGATCTCAAAACTCTGTGACCTTGGTCTTGGCTCTGCCCTCTACAACTGGATCCTCAGCTTCCTGACCCACAGACCGCAGTCAGTGAGGATCAGTAACTGCACCTCCTCCACAATAACACTCAACACTGGAGCCCCCCCAGGGATGCTTCCTCAGTCCCCTACTGTACTCCCTGTACACCTACGACTATGTTGGCAAATTCTGAGGCAGAGCTGAGGTTGAGAGAGTGAAGAGCATCAAGTTCCTCAGATTGACAATAACCGACGACCTGTCCTGAACTTCTCACGTAAATGCAGCGGTCAAGAAGGCACAGCAACACCACTTCTTCTTCAGGCAGCTCAGGAAATTTGGCATGTCCATAAGGTCCCTCACCAACTTTCACAGATGTACCATAGAAAGCACACTGTTCGGGTGCATAACGGCCTGGTATGGCAACTGCTCTGCCCAGGGCCGTAAGAAATTACAGAAGGTGATGTGCACAGCCCAGACCATCACGGAAGTCAATCTTCCATCCACAGACTCTATTTACATGGCTCACTGCTGCGGAAAGGCAACCAACATCATCAAAGACCCATTATATCCTGGTAATGATCTCCTACAACCTCTTCCGTCAGGCAGAAGATACAGAAACCTGAACACATGCACCAACAGGTTCATGAGCAGCTTCTTCCTGGTTGTTATCAAACTGTTGAATGGACTCTAGCCTCAAATAATGTAACTTGCAATGTAACCTGTATGCCTCTAAGTTTTTTTGATCTGTACGTCATTTGCTTATTATGATCTGCCTGTACCGCTCGTAAATAAAGCTTTTTACTGTATTTCGGTACACATGACAATAAAATCAAAAAATCAAATTCAAGCCAGTTCTGTATCCATCTGGCCAGTTACAATATCCTTTTATACAATTTCCTTTCATTGTCATATGTACTCCATTGTAGGAGTACAGTAAAAGCTATTACAATGTCTGCCTTCTTATGGTGACATCTTAGGTACAAGTACCCAGGTACAATTCTTAGATACGGCAGAGGAATAAAAGTAATTGCATTACTTACAGAGTTGAAAAATAAATTAAAAATAGGAAAATATTAAAGGGTTAACATTACAGAAGGTAGGAAATTTTAATTAGACGTTACAGTGCAGTAGCTCAGCACAGGGCCTCTGCACAGACCAGACCCCAATCCAAGAGCCATCCCTATTCCGTTCTGAGCCCCATTCTGCTCCATACCAGCACTCAGCTGCTCGAAGGTAAGTGACTCGCACCGGTCTCCATTCAGGACTTGCTGCCTGCACGCTGCTCCGGGGCTGCTCCCCATGCTGTTCCAGGGCTCACAGCTCATGGTGTTCTGGGGCTCATGAGGCACTCCTGCAGGCCCCAGAGCACAAGGCCATGCTGCCAGTGCTGGTTCTGCCCTGATACCATGTGACTTCACTTTTTGTACCAGTCTGCCATGAGGGACCTTGTCAAAGGCTTTACTGAAGTCCATTTGGACAACATCAACCACTTTTCCCTCATTAATCATCTTCGTCACCTCCTCAAAAAACTCCATCAAGTTAGTGAGGCACGACCTCCCCTGCACAGAACCATGCTGTCTATTGCTAATCGGTCTATTTGCTTAAATGCTTATAGATCTTGTTCCTGAGAATCTTTTCCAATAATTTCCCTAACACTGATGTGAGGCTCACAGGCCTATAATTTCCTGGATTATCCCTGCAACCGTTCTTAAACAATGGGACAACATTGGCTATTCTCCAATCCTCTGGAACCACACCTGTGGCCAAAGAGGATACAAAGACATCTGTCTGTCTGTCTCCAGCAATTTGTTCTCTTGCCTCCCTCAATATTCGGGGATAGATCCCATCAGAACCTGATGATTTATCTATCTTAATACTTAATATACCTCTTCCTTTTTAATAGCATCTTGGTTTAGTAATTTGACACTCCCTTCCCTGAGATCATCCTCCACCAATTCCTTCTCTTTGGTGAGTACCAACACAAAGTATTTGTTTAGGACGTCACCTACCTCTTCTGGCTCCACACATAGATTCCCTCCTTTGGCCTTGAGTGGGCCAACCCTTTCCCTGGCTACCCTCTTGCTTTTTATATCTGTACAATAAGCCTTGAGATTCTCCTTAATCTCATTTGCTAACAACTTTTCATGACCCCTATTAGCCCTTCTAATTCCTTGTTTAAGTTCTTTCCTACTTTCCTTATATACTTCAAGTCCTTTGTCAGTTCGCATCCTCCTCGTCCTTACATATGCTTCCTGTTTCTTTTTGACCAACGTCATAATCAAGGTTTACGCAACTTGTCATACCTATCCTTCGTTCTCGTAGAAACATGCTGCTCCTGAACTCTTTTCAACTACTGTGTGAAATACTCCCACATGTCCAATGTAGATTTATCCTCAAACTGCTGCCTCCAATCAACACTCTCAGTTCCTGCCTAATATTAAATAAAAACCGAAGGGTTCTGAGGAAGGTTCACTGAACCCAAAACGTTAATGCTCATTTTTTTTTCACAGATGCTGCCAGACCTGCTGAGCTTTTCCAGCAACTTCTGTTTTTGTTCCTGCCTAATATTATTGTAGTTTGCCTTCCCCTAATCCATCACCCAACGACTGCTGTTATCCCTATCCATGAGTAACTTGAAATTGACGGTATTATAGATACAGCTCCTGAAATGCACCCCCACTGAAACTTCACTCAACTGACCGGGCTCATTTCCCAAAACCAGGGAAACTCCTTCCCCTGGTTGGACTGTTTACATACTGTGTCAAGAAACCCTCCTGAAAGGTCCTTGCAAATTCTGCTCCATCCAAGTCCCTAGCATGAAGTGAGTCCCAACAGTCACTACAGAGGAAGTTAAATAAAAACCCATCACAACAACACTGCTGTTTTTACATCTTTCAAAAATTTGTCTACATATTCGCTTCTCTATCTCCCGCTGGCTGTTGGGAGGCCTGTAATATACCCCCAGCATTGTGATTTCACCTTTCCTATTCCTGAGTTCTACTGGGTGGCACATGCAATGTATTACAGCCTGGAAACAGTCAAAGTAGCAATTACCTTTCAAGGCCCCCTAGCCTGCATATGGTGCAGGAGCTCAATTCACACCTTAGACCATAAAACATTGTGTAGCTTTGAGGATGGTTAGTCTTTGTACCTTCATTCTTATACTTGCAGGCCTAGGAACCTCTCCACCACCTGTCTTGGCTCCTGCCATCCTGTTACAGGTCATTTCCTTCTGGAATAATACAAAGGGAGAGATTGAGATGTAAGTGGCTGGCAGAAAGGTGATGAGGTGCCCTGATTGAGTGAGTAGGCAACTCTGAGGCCATGCAGGGCTTGTAGGGTAGGGGGATTGGTGTCGGGGTGCGGGAGTGAGGAAAGATGTTGCATGCAATTGTGGGAGGTAGTGCAGTAGCAGAGATAGAGTGAGTGTGAGTTTCAGAGGGAAGATGGCGGCACTTATCCTCGTGGAGCAGAGCTTACTGACCTTCTAGCATTGCTGAGCATTCCTCCAGGCAGTGGAAACAGCGCTGACCTGGCAGCAACCTCTGACCACTCTGGGAGGATCCCAGTGAAAATGGTCTCCTTCGCCAGTCCTAGGGAAACAGGACAGGCCTCCCTTGTACTGTCCATCCACCAGGACCCCCAGACCCTTGCCAGCAAAACAAAATACCCATTTCCCACTCTCTGACGCGTCTGGGACAATTTGTATGAATCCTGCAGGGGTGTTCCAGACTGACAGCGCTTGACCTGCTGCACAAGTGCTGTTTAAATGTGACGCCAGGAATCCCAGGAGGTCCCTATATTGGCAAAAGGTTCTGGCTATGGTGAGAGGGAAGATATGACAAGCACGGTACAATAGGGAAGTGGAGCATAACTAATGCGGTGAGTTTTTTTTAAGATACCATAAGAAACTTCACTACACTCCTTGAGAGAAACCCTCCAATAAACTTGGCAAAATTGGCACATTCATTTCTGGTAAAGTTTAGCCTAATGATTCAGATCTTCTGTATGAGGTGCTAATCACTGAAAGTTGCCACCCAGGTTGATAGTGTTTTTAAGAAGGCATACAGTATGTTAGCTTTTATTGGTAGAGGGATTGAGTTTCAGAGCCACGAGGTCATGTTGCAGCTGTACAAAACTCTGGTGCGCCTGCACTTGAAGTATTGCGTACAGTTCGGGTCACCGCATTATGGGAAGGATGTGGAAGCCTTGGAAAGGGTGCAGAGGAGATTTACCAGGATGTTGCCTGGTATGGAGGGGAGGTCTTATGAGGAAAGTCTGAGGGACTTGAGGCTGTTTTCGTTAGAGAGAAGAAGTTTAAGAGGTGACTTAATAGAGACATACAAGATGATCAGAGGATTAGATAGGGTGGACAGTGGGAGCCTTTTTCCTCAGATGGTGATGGCTAGCACGAGGGGACATAGCTTTAAATTGAGGGGTGATAGATATAGGACAGATGTCAGAGGTAGGTTCTTTACTCAGAGAGTAGTAAGGGCATAGAATGCCCTGCCTGCAAAAGTAGTAGACTCGCCAACTTTAAGGGCATTTAAATGGTCATTGGATAAACATATGGATGATAATGGAATAGTTTAGGTTAGATGGGCTTCAGATTGGTTTCACAGGTCGGCGCAACATCGAGGGCCGAAGGGCCTGTACTGCGCTGTAATGTTCTATGTTCTATATTCTATGTTCTATGTTCTAAGAGTAGAGGGAATTTATTTTTTTCCTGTTTTGCTTTTTTGGGACGGGAAGCTGTCAGAGGGAAGAAAGTATCAACAAATTTAATTAACTCATTATAATAAATTATATAAATTAATAAAGTAATTAACTAAGTAGAAATGGCTGGACGGGTGATGTGTTGTAGCTGTATGATGTGGGAGCTGGTTGATCCTATTGTGAACTGCAGTGACCACATCTGCAGCAAGTGTTGGTTGCTCGAGGAACTTCGGCTCAGAGTTGATGAGCTGGAATTGGACCTTCAAACACTGCAGCACATCCGGGAGGGGGAGAAGTACCTGGACGCTTTGTTTCAGGAGGCAGTCACACCTGGTAGATTAAGTAATTCAAATTTGGTCAGTGGCCAGGGACAGCAGGGTGTGACTGTAAGCGAGGCAGGTAGAGGGATCCTGCAGTCAGGAACAGAGGAGCCTCAGCTCTTGACCTTGTCCAAAAGGTACGAGGTACTTGCTCCCTGTGTGGATGAGGAAAAGGACTGCAGGGAGGATCAGCCAACTGACCACTGCACCATGGTATGGGAGGACATTCAAGAAGGGGCAGCAAAAAGACAGGTGGTCGTTGTAGGGGATTCTATAATTAGGGGGATAGATAGTATCCTTTGTAAGCAGGATCGAGAGTCCCGCATGGTGTGTTACCTGCCCAGTGCCAGGGTAAGGGACATCTCTGACTGGCTTGAAAAGATATTAGAGAGGGAGGGGAGGATCCAGTTGTTGTGGTCCACTCCGGAACAGACAACATAGGCAAGACTAGGAAAGAGGACATGTTCAGCGATTATCAGGAACTAGGAATGAAATTAAAGAGCAGGTCCTCAAGGGTTATAATCTCCGGATTACTGCCCGAGTCACGTGCTAATTAGCATAGCGACATGAGAATAAGGGAAGTAAACATGTGGCTAAAGGAGTGGTGTGGGAAAGAGCGGTTCCTTTTCATGGGGCACTGGCATCAGTATTGGAACAGGAGGAATCTGTATCGCTGGGACTGTCTCCACCTGAATCGAGCTGGGACCAATGTTCTAGCGAAAAGGGTAAATAGGTTGGTCAACAGGACTTTAAACTAGAAAATGGGGGGGAAGGGAATGGTGAAACTTGCCCCGGTGGGAAACAAAGCAGCAGGTTAACATCTGTAGTGGTGGATTCAACTAAGAGGAAAAATATGAAAGAAATGACAGGGAAGGAGAATTCAGAAGAGGTTACTAAAGTCTCCAGCACAGACACAAATAGGACAGAGTGTGTGGAAAAAAAGGGGATGGGGATGGAGATGGGGATGGGGCATGGAGTAAACGATAGGATAGACCCTAAAGAGAGAGAAGAGCAGTTGGACAGACAAAGAGCTGATAACAATCAGGCTGGTAGAGGGTTGATTTTCAGACTGGACGCCTGTGACCCAGCAGTGTGCTGCAAGAATCAGTGGTGGGTTCGTGTTGTTTGTCATGTATACAAGCAATTTGGATGAGAATATAGGAGCCATGGTTGGTAAGTTTGCAGATGACACCAAAATTGTTGGTATAGTGGACAGTGAAGAAGACTACAACAAAATCTTAGTTAAATGGACCAGTGGGCCGAGGAGTGGTAGATGGAGTTTAATTCAGATAAATGTATGATGTTGCATTTTGGTAAGAAAACCAAGGCAGGACTTACACAGTTATGCATACAATTAACAGTAGGGCCCTGGAGTGTGTGGTCGAACAGACAGACCTTGGGGTGCAGGTACATAGTTCCTTGAAAATGGCATCAGAGGTAAACAGGGTGGTGAAGAAGGTGCTTGGCACACTTGCCTTCATCAATCAGAGCATTGAGTGTAGGAGTTGAAGCGTCATGGTACATTTGGAGTACTGCATACAATTCTGGTTGCTCTACTACAGAAAGGATGAAAATAGGACAGATAAATTAATGGCTGAGGAGATGGTACAATGGGCAAGGATTCATATTTTTGGATCATCAGGATCTCTTCTGGAGATCTGATCAAAAGGGATGAGTTTCACTTGAACCAGAAGGGGACAAATATCCAGGCTTGCAGATTTGCTAGTGCTATTCAGGAACCTTTAAACTCATTGGGGGGAGGGGAGGGAGGAATCAAAAGTAGTAGAGAGAATAAAAGACGGATGAACATGGTTCTGAATTTAAAAACAGTAAGTTAATTAGAAAAGGCAAGAAAGAGCAAGTCAGAGAACAAAGTAACTGTGAAGAATTAAACTGCATTTATTTCAATGCAAGGGGTCTTAAAGGTAAGGCAGAAGAACTCAGGGTATATTAGGGAACATAAGACTGGGACCTCATAGTTATTACAAAACACATGGCTGAGGGAGGGACAGGACTGGCAGCTCAGTGTTCCAGAGTTTAGATGTTATAGGAAGGATAGAAAGGGAGGCAGGAAAGAAGGGAGAATTGTGTTTTTGATCAAGGAAAACATGACTGCTGTACTTAGAGAGGATGTTTCTGATGGGAGCTATATGCGTGGCACTAAGAAATAAGAAAGGAATGATCACCTTAATGGGATTTTACTATAGGCCTCTCAATAGTCAGAGGGAAATTGAGGAACAAATATGTAGGGAGATTGGGCAATAGTGAGAGGCTGAATAGGCTGGGTTATTTTGCCTGGAGCTTCAGGGGCTGAGGGGTGACCTTATTGAGGTTTATAAAATCACAAGTGTCATGGAAAGGGTAAATAGAGAAGGTCTTTTCCTCAGGGCAGGGGAGTCCAAATGTAGAGGGCATAGTTTTAAGGTGACAGAGGAAAGATTTAAGGGGGAACCAAGGAGCAACTTTTTCATGCAGAGGATGGTGCATGTATGGAATGAGCTGCCAGAAGAAGTGGTGGAGGCTGGTACAATTACAGCATTTAAAAGTCATCTGGATGGGTATATGAATAGGAAGGGGTTAGAGGGATATGGGCCAAATGCTAGCAAATAGGACTAGATTTATTTAGAATATCTGGTAGGCATGGACAAGTTGGACCAAAGGGTCTGTTTCTGTGCTGTACATCTCTGTAATGTTATGACTCTATCTCAGATATAGATATAAGAATAACAGGGTTGTAATAGCAGGAGATTTTAACTTTTCAAACATAGACTGGGACTGCTATAGTGTTAAGGCTTTGGATGGTGAGGAATTTTTTAAATGTGTTCAAGAAAATTTTCTTTATCAATACGTTGATGTACCTACCAGAGAAGGAACAAAACTTGACCTTCTCTTGGGAAATAAGGCGGGGCAAGTGACTGAAGTGTCAGTGGGGGAGCACTTTGGGATCGGTGATCATAATTGTATTAGTTTTAAAGTAGCTATGGAAAGGGCTAGGCCTAGTAAGAAAGTTAATGCTCATAATTGGAGTAAGGCAACTTTTTGATGGTTTGAGACAGGAACTTTCAAGAGTTGATTGGAGTAGACCGTTTGCAGGTAAAGGCATAACGGGAAACTGGGAGGCTTTCAAAAGTATGATAACAAGCATTATGTTCCTGTCAGAGTGAAGGGTAAAGCTGGTAAGAGTTGGGAACAATGGATGAATAAAGATATTGAGATTCTTGTCAAGAATAAGGAGTCATATATTAGGGATATACAACTGGTATCAAGTGAATCTCTTGAAGAGTTTAAGAGGTGCAGGAGCATTCTTAAGAGGGAAATCAGCACAGCAAAAAAAGGGGAAATTAAATTGCTTTGGCTAGGTTAAGGGTGATCCAAAGAGATTCTACAAATACATTAAGAGCAACAGTGCAACTAGGGAAGAGCATCGGGCCCCTTAAAGATCAACGAGGTCATCTATGTGTGGAACTGCAGAAGATGAGAAAGATACTAATGAATATTCACATTAGTTTTTATTGTGGAGGAAGAAATGGAAGCTAAAGAACTTGGAGAAATGAATTTTGATGTCTTGAAAACAGTCCACCTTACAGAGGAGGAAGTACTGGAGTTCTTAAAAAACATAAAGGTGGATAAATCTCCTGGACCTAATTCTGCTCCTATGGTCTGATAGTCACGTGACCAAATTTTATCAAGATTGATGTTTCACGACAAAACATCGCCATGATCTAATGTCATATGACCTAATGTAATTAGACAGCTCAGAAGATATCCAATCTTATCAACATCCACATGTTACAGCCATAAAAATAGGACTAGGCTACACTTCTTTGAGGACCTTACTGATTCTTGCTAGAAGAACTCATGTGTGGAAATCAGATAATGCTATGATGCCAACTACTTTGCTACATTGAGATATTTTCAGTAACTTTCAAGAGAAAACATCTGCTTTCATGTAGCAGTAAAGAGTATGTTAAAAGATTGAGGTAGCAGAGAGGAAGATCGAGGTATCTTTCTTCAAGATTAAAAAGCCTTTAAGCCACTGCCATGCATTGATTGGTTATAAGGCTAAGAAATAAGGCCTTCAATGTTAAGTCCGACTATTATTGATGTCTAGTTATCCCTTGTGTCTGGATGATTAGTTTTAGAGTCTTTCGTAATGAGTACATACATTGGCTTGGTTGCAGTGATAAACAAAACACTTACTCTCTTCTTCTAGCTCCATTTTAATACAGGAGTCTTTGGTAACAAGTCATGAACTTAAAATTGTTTATTTTTTAATCACTGACAAGAACATTTCTTTTCCAATTATTGAACCGTCCTTTCAAAATGTCAATTGGTCTGGAATAGTTGGGCAGAATTCATATTAATGAGTAAAGGGGAAATACAGAAAAGTCTTCAGTAAAGATTGTATCTGCTTACAATCAATGTAAAAGATGAAATGAGTTCAGAAGAGAAAGTGAGGAACCATAGATACTGCAACTCAACTGATCATCCAAAAATATAAAGGCAAGGTTCCACATGTATGCTGAAGACTCTATATCCAACTTTACATTATCACCACTTCTCTTGGTCTCTTCACTGTCTCTGATTTGACATATTGCTAATTTGACATCCAGTACTGATGGGCACAGACTTCAAAATTAATGACAATTTGCATTTATCACAACATCTTTTAGATGGTAAAATACCTCAAGAGATTTTCACAGACACAAACGAAATTTGACACTGAGCTACATAAGGAGATATGAAATAAAAGTAGGTCTATTTGACTCACTAGATAAGTTGAGGCTCTGGTCAAGGAAAAGAAAGAGGCACATATCAGGCCCAGACAGCTGGGATCAAGTGAATGCCTAGAAGCGTATAAGGGTTGGAGGAGTATACTCAAGAGTGAAATCAGGAGGGCAGAAAGGGGTCATGAGTTGGCTTTGGAAAATAGGATTAAGGAGAATTCAAAGGGATTCTCCAAATACATTAAGGACAAAAGAGTAACTAGGGAGAGAATAAGGCCCCTTAAAGATTAGCAAGGCCATACATGTGTGAAACTGCAAGGAATGGGTGACATACTAAACAAGTATTTTACATCAGTATTACTATGGAGAAAGATATGGAAGCTAGAGGACTTGGGAAAAATAAATAGTGATATCTTGAAAAGTGTCTATATTACAAAGGAGGAGGTGCTGGTTGTCTTAATATTCACAAAGGTGGATAAATCTCTGGGATCTGATCAGGTGTAACCTAGAACTTTGTGGGAAGCTAGGGAAGAGATTGCTGGGCCCCTTGAGGGGTTTTTGTATCATCAGTAGCCATGAGTAAGGTGCCAGGAGATGGGAGATTGGCTAACATGGTGCCATTATTTTTAAAAATGGTTTGGAAAAGCCAAGAAACTATTGACTGGTGAGCCTGACATCAGCGGTGGGTAAGTTGCTGGAGGAGACCCTGAAGAACAGGTTTTATATGTATTTGGAAAGGCAAGGACTGAATACGGATAGTCAACAAGGGTTTTGAGCCTGGGAAATATTGTCTCACTAACTTAGTTGAGTTTTTTGAAGAAGTGACGAAGAAGATTGATGAAGGCACAGCAGTGGATGTTGTCTATATGGACTTCAGCAAGGCATTTGACTAGTTTCCACATGGTAGACAAATTAGTAAGGTTAGATTACATGGAATACAGGAAGAACTAGCCATTTGGATACAAAATTTGCTCAAAGATAGGAGACTGAGGGTGGCGGTGGAGGGTTGTTTTTACGAACTGGAGGCCTGTGACCAGCAGTGTACCACAAGGATCGGTGCTGAGTCCACTACTTTTTGTCATTTATATAAATGATTTGGTTGTGAAAATAGGTGGTATAGTTAGTAAGTTTGCAGATGACACCAAAATTGGTGGTATAGTGGACAGCGAAGAAGGTTACCTATGAATACAATTGAACCTTGCTCAGATGGGCCGATGGGCTGAGGAGTGGCAGATGGAGTTTAGTTTAGATAATTGTGAGGTCCTGCACTTTGGCAGTTCATTCTATACACACATCACCCTCTGCATGAAAACGTTGCCACTTAGGTCCCTTTTATATCTTTCCCCTCTCACCTTAAACCTATGCCCTGTAGTTTTGCACTCCCATACTCTAGGGAAAAGACACTGGCTATTCACGCTATCCATGCCCCTCATGATTTCATAAACTCTATATGGTCACCCTTCAGCCTCCGACACTCCACGGAAAATAGCCCCAGCCTGTTTAGCCTCTCCCTATAGCTCAGGGCAGAACTTACACACAGGTCCTTTCTCCCCACCCTCAACCTCATTCCAAGAGACTTTACGAGCTTCAAAATCTCCCCAGCCCTGACCTCATCCCAAGACCAGACCCCCTCTTGTCCCTGCCTTCTTGACCTGTCCGTCTTCTCTCCCACCTATCCACTCCTCCTACCTCACTGACCAACCCCCAACCCCACTTCCTACCTACACTCACCTCTACTAGCTTCATTCCCCCCTCCTTGACCCGTCTGTCTTCCCTTCCACCTACCCGCCCCTCCCTCCTCACTGACCAACCCCCATCCCAACTCCCTACTACACTCACCTTTACTAGCTTCATCCCCGCCTCCTTGACTTGTCCATCATCTCTCCACCTATCTGCTCCACTATCCACCTTCTATCACCGCCTTCCCCTCTCTTTATTTATTCCAGAGCCCTCTCCACCTCCCCCATTTCTGAAGAAGGGTCCTGACCCAAAATGTCAGCTTTTCTGCTCCTCTGATGCTGCCTGGCCCGCTGTGTTCATCCAGGTCCACATCTTGTTAACACAGGTTCTGGGGTGTGCTGCCAAACCACGAGACCTTGGAGTGGTAGGCTCATAGTTCCTTGAAAGTGGAGTTATGGGTGGGCAGAGTGGTGAAGAAGGTGTTTGGTCCACTTGTCTTTATTGATCAGTGCATTGAGTATAGGAGTTGGAATGTCATGTTGCAGCTATACAGGACATTGGTTAGGCCACTTTTGGAATACTGCATTCAATTCCAGTCTCCCTGCTGTAGGAAATATTTTGTGAAACTTGAAAGGATTCAGAAAAGATTTACAAGGACGTTGCCAGGGTTGGAGGGTTTGAGCTATAGGGAGAGACTGAAATAGACTGGGATAACACCGTGTGGAGCTTGAGGAACACAGCAGGCCAGGCAGCATCAGAGGAGAGGGAAAGTTGACATTTTGGGTCGGCACCCTTCTTCAGAAATGGGGGAGGGGAAAGGGGACTCTGAAATAGAGAGAGGTGGGGTGGGACTGGGGAAGGTACATGGGATGGTGATAGATGAGTGCAGGTAGGCAGTGGTGGGGGTTGATCAGTGAGGTGGGAGGAGCGGATAGGTGGGAGAGAAGATGGATAGGTCAAGGAGGCAGGGAATGAGAGGGACTGGGGAAGGTAGGTGGGATGATGATAGGTGAGTGCAGGTAGGCAGTGGTGGGGGTTGGTCAGTGAGGTGGGAGGAGTGGATAGGTGGGAGGGAAGATGGACAGGTCAAGGAGGCAGGGATGAGAGGGAGGGTTGGTCATGGGATGAGGCCGGGGGTGGAGAGGCAGAATATGAGGTGTTGCTCTTCCAGTTGCCATTTGGCGTCATTGTGATACTGGAGGAGGCCCAGGATAGACATGTCGTCCAGGAAGTGGGAGGGGGAGTTGAAGTGATTTGCGAATGGAAGGTGTTGTCGTTTGTCGCGAACCGAGCGCAGGTGCTCTACAAAGAATATTTTGATATGTCAGCCTTCTACCTCCTACCTTCTGGAAACTTGAACTTATCCAAATGCCGCTGACCATATCCTACCTTGCACCAAGTCTTTGGAGGGAGACAGTAGCTTTGTCACTGAGATAGGTTTAGGAAGGAATTTTTTTTTGTCCTTACCTGGTCTGGCCTACATATGATTCATGATCCTTAACAATGTGTTTGATTTTTTAACCTCCTGTTGAAATAGTCTAGCAAGCCATTGAGTTAAAGGGTAATTTGGGGTGGCCAACAAATGCTGGCCTCACAAGTGGTACCATGTGCATGAAAGAATAAAAAAAAGTCTACTTCTCCTTTTATCCCACTGCCCATTGGCTTACTTTTGCCTCCTTTTCAAAAATACAACAATGCCAAGATTCTCATCCTTGTCTTTGGACCTCTCCATGGACTCTTCCTAGCTCTGTCACCTCCTCCAGCCCTCCAACCCTCCAACCAAATCTCCAAACCACTCCAACTCTGGCCTCTTATCCATCCTGATTTTAAACATTCATCTGTTGGTGGCCTTGCCTTCAGCTGTCTAGAGACAAAGCACTAGAATTTCTTTCCTAAACCTCTGTCAATCTCTATTTCTCTTATCCGTGCAGGACACACTCTAAATTCTGTTTTGACCAAGTTTCTGGCCGTTTGCCCATCATGTCTCTTTCTGCGGGTCACAATCAAATTTGCACATTGCCTTGATATTTTAGAATACTGAGACAATATGAATGCAAATTGTTGTTACTGTTTTTATCAATTTCTTCTACAGATTCTCCTGACAAAATATGATGTCAATAGAAACAAAACTCTAAGTAAAGCTAGGTTAGACTTATTATCTCGCTTATCCAATTTGAGTGTTTCAAAAAGTGCAAAATAGCATAATGTATAAATATTTGTCAATAACTAAGATCTCAGTTGTTTCATAAGCATCCTTCCATCTCTGCAAAATGAAGAGTCTCAAATCCAATTGCTTTAAGATGGGTAACTTCACTTGGTGCACATTTGCTGAAGACTAAAGACACCAAACAGTGAAAGGCAGGTTCTGCCACAAGTGTCTCATGAAATGGTTATCAGATGTCATTTTGGATTTGGTTTTCTCTGAGTTGCTGCTTGTTGCCAAACCATCATCAGCACCACAAGCCACATGGTGCTGCATAACAACCCACTGGTAATTGCTTCATTTTCTGATGTCATTGACTCTCTCTCAGATACAAAAATCAATGTTTAGGGCTTTCATATCACACTTTCAAGCATCCCTAAAGTAAAGTTTGTTCGCATCCTACTGGCCTCTACCTCCAGCTACCCCATCATTTGGGAAATTTGAAAATACATGACTGACCTTCATCCTGAGAATTGAATTGAGCTAGCAAAGTTGTCTGTGTCATGAGTGCCCACTTACTTGGAAAATTTGCTTCTGAGAAGACTGCTGCTGTCCTGATTTTGTCCTTTCATAAGATCGAGAATACACTACAAACAGCAAAAATGAAAGATGTTGAACAAAAACAAAGTTGCTGGAAGGTCAGCAGGTCTGGCAGCATCTGTGAAGAAAAAATCAAAGTTAATGTTTTGGGTCCAGTGAGCCTTCCTCAGATAGGTAGAAGGACAGGTAGTATTGAGGATGTGGGGAGATTGCAGAAGGATTTGGACAGGTCAGGAGAGTGGATAAAGAAGTGGCAGATGGAGTGCAATGTGGGAAATTATGAGGTTATGCACTTTGATAAGAAGAATAAAAGCATGGGCTATTTTCTAAATGTGGATAAAATTCAGAAGACTGAAGTACAAAGAGACTTGGGAGTTCTAATCCAGGATTCTCTCAAAATAAACTTGCAGATTGAGTCAGTAGTCAGGAAGGCAAATGCAACTTTGGCATTTATTTTGAGCAGACTTGAATATAAAAGCAGGATGTACTACTGAGGCTTTATAAGGCCCTGATCAGGCCACATTTGAATATTGTGCACAGTTTTGGGCCCCATATGTCAGGAAGGATGTACCGGCCCTGGAGCATGTTCAGAGGAGGTTCACGAGAATGGTCCCAGGAATGAAAAGCTTAACAGATGAGGAACGTTTGGGGACTTTTGGTCTATACTTGATGGAGTTTAGAAGGATGAGGGGGGATCTAATTGAAACTTATGGAATACTGAATGGCCTGGACAGAATGGATATTGGGAAGATGTTTCCATTGGTAGGAGAGACTAGGACCCGAGGGCACAGCCTTAGAGTAAAGAGAAAACCTTTTAGAATGGAGATAAGGAGAAACTTCTTCAGCAAGAGAGTGACGAATCTATGAAATTCAATGCCACGGAAGGCTGTGGAGGCCAGGTCACTGAGTATATTTAAGACGGAGATAGATAGGTTCTTGATTGTCAAGGGGATCAAGGATTATGGGGATAAAGCAGGAGAATGGGTTTGAGAAACTTATCAGTCATGTTTGAATGGTGGAGTAGACTTGATAGGCTGAACGGCCTAATTTCTGCTCCTATGTTTTATGGTCTTGTGGTCTTATCATGCTATGTATAGCTTTAAATCATTCTTGCTTCATAGACATAAAACAAGGTATTGATAATACAGCCCTCACAAACCAGTATCCTGGTCCTAGGAGTCAATTTGATGTCATTTCATGTGTTTTATGATTTGGCCAAAGGGTTCAGCTGTTTTCCTTCTATGTGCATCAAGTCCACATAAAGAGACAAAGTAGCTGTCACCATAAACTCAAGGTTTGTTAACTGCTTCCAGTAGAGTATTATTTAGAGTGTCCAATTTAGAGTGATCAATAGTGAAGATGTGAACCTTGTCCTGTAAATACAGGTTTTTTTAAAAAATGTTTCTATGAAAGTGGAACAGATCATAGGCACAAGCATCTACATAACTTGAGTTCCATTGTGATCAACTAGCACAACGCCACTTGTGTTGGGGTCTCTGATCGAGACATGCTGTATTTTTATCTTCTCTTACAGACTATAGAGGCTAATGCAGAGCTTGCAGTCTGATCTAGCATCCAGATAAACTGTTGCCATATCTTTAAAGAAGCCTAAGGTCAGGGGCATAGGGAAGAAAATACCGAACAAACTGAGGGTTTCGAGGTCACAGCCCTGATTCACTCTGTTCTTCTTCCTGGAACTGTTGAAAGGAATGCTATAATGTATAGTCTTTTTAATTTGGACATTCAGAGTATTGCCAGTTTTGAAAACTAGATATATACATTGATGCACAAAGAAGCACAGATCTCCAACTGAAAGCTATTGAAGGGTATGATGCACAGGAGGCAAGAATATCAACAACAGAGTCTGAAAGAAAACCTGAAAGCTGTAGAAACCTATTAATATCTAGAGGCAGATGGTCAGAAGAGAAATTGAATGAAGCCATAAAAAGCTAATGAAAAGAAACAAGGACCAGATCTATCATCTGACCTCACTATTTCAGTTAAGATTATAAGTATTTTATGAGCACATTTTATTACTGTGACAGTCTCAGCTACTAGTATTTCATATTGAATCATTTACATTTCAGTAGTTCTTTAATGCGTATGTTAATAGATTTGATTCATATTCATTATTCATTAATAGTTGAAAGAAACATGTTTGAACTACAGAATAATGACACCAAAGTTTACAGCACAGGGGAAATAATTTGGTCAATTGTATCTGTACCATTGCCCTGAACATCCATTTACTTCAATTATTTATCCAATTTCCCCTGAAAAAATTAAATGGTATCTGTTTCAACAATTCCCCGTGGGAAACCATTCTATACTTCAACAATTCTTTCAATAAAGACATTTCTGTTGATTTCTCTCTCAGTCTCATACAATGTTGATCTGATGAATCTTTGTCCCTGACTCTACATGAGATGAAATAGACTTTGATATTCATTTTTTTTCAGCTGTTTTATTGTCATGTAACCATTTGAATTCTATGTAATGACACACAAGTTAAGTCAAACCTCATCCTTAACTGGGTATATCTTATTATGGCCACAGTTTCCACATGAATGATTTAATATTCTTGTATTAAATTGCTCTCTGTCTCTAAATTTCCATATGTGATTGATTAGGGTCTTGGCAGCTATTATATGACTATGTGGAATGTTTTGTGATGCACATTAACACAAAATAGGAAGTGTAACTTGGGAATCAAACATGTGATGTGCCTTCCAAATGTTCCAAAGTTGACAGCCTCATGGGTAGTACTAATCTAGCTTGATGCAAAAGCACATCTTAAAAGTGCCCAGTTGGCTCATTATGAATCAAACGATTATTAAATATATTTAAATTCTTTTAATGTTGTTTGAGATGAGTGCTATGATTTAATGGATATGGTATAAATGTATGGTCACAGTCTGTTGTGAGTTTTTTTTTAAAAAAAGGAAGCCTTGGGGTATAGAGGTCTGCAAAGGCACCATTGTACATTTGAACAGAGTTACTTTATGGTTCAGTTCAGAGTTGCACTTCCCCACCAACGCATAGTAGCAGCAGCATGTAACATCTGCAAGATGCAATATAACAACTCACCAAGGCTCCTTCAAGAGCACCCTCCAAACCCATAACCTCAACAGTCTGGAAGAACAAGGAAGGAAGACACTTGGGAACAACACCACCTCCAAGTTCCCCTCCAAGACACAGACCATCCTGGAAATATATTGCAGTTCCTGTTAGTGGATCAAAATCTTCGAGCTCTCTTCCTAACAGCATTGAGGGTGTACATACACTCTATGAACTACAACACTTCAAGAAGGCAGCTCACCACCGTTTCCTCAAGAGCAATTAGGGATGGACAACAAAAGCTGGTCAAACCTACAACACACATATCCTTTGAAAGATTAAAATAAAGGTTACCTCCTTTAATAATTCATCAAGTTAGCCTTTATGTCAAAGCCATGTATTTGGATGACTGGTTGTAAGGGTTAGCTTCCATTTTATTATCCAACTGAAAAACACCAGTGGAGGAAAGCATAGCAGTTAGTCCAAAAGACACCAGTATTCTTTTAGGCAATGACCTCCCAGGCTGTCACTGTTTCTAAGTTCTGGGGGTTGCATTTCTGATGTTTTGTGATTTCTACCTGTTCACCCACCAAGATGGGTTTCTTATTGAGACAGACATTAGTAGTTTATTAACAACTGTCTTTGTACATTAATGTGACATCTGACTTACATTTTATGCTTACCCAGATCACCATGATTGCATACATAGTTGACTAGCTGACGAGCAGACTGACTGTCCAAATGACCGCTGACTAACTGACTGCTTGCTAACTGTATGACGGATAAGATGAAGACCTCTTGTACTCCACCATCACATGAAGTGCTGTCATCCAGCTGCCTTAAAACTATAGAGTCCTTTCTGAGGTATGTGCAAGAAAGCAATAATCTGCTGTTCTGGTAAATATGGACAAGGATGCACAACTGTACATTATACATTGAAGTGACACTTTGAATTGGGTGTCCGCTTCAATCTGCAGTGCATTGTCTGCTGTTGTGGATGGCTGTACATCCTGTACATCTTTACTTCTTTATTTTGCAGACTTTACAATCTATGTTTTGTTTTGTTTCTGTGTTTTAAGATGGGACTGGAAAGTGGTGCCACTATACAACACTTTTCACTGTATTTTGTAACAAAATACACATGACAATAAATAAATCAAATCAAATCAAATGTGATATAAATGTATGGTCACAGTCTGTTGTAATACATTCATCAAACTCATTGTCTTGTATGATGCATGATTGGTCATGTGCAATTCAGATGTGCTGTCTATTTCTCAATAGGATTTGACTGTTATTTGACACAATATTTATGAACCCATCAATAAAGGCAGAATACTGCAGATGCTCAAAATCTTAAAGGAACACCAAGAATGCTGGAGAAACTCAGCAGATCTGGCAACATCTGTGGAGAGAGAAACAACAATTTCAGAGAAGCTATAACCAGCTTTTTCACTCCCCACAAATGCTGCCAGACCTGCTGAGCTTGTCCAACATTCTCAGTATTTGATTTATGACACCATAGACTCCTAGATGTCTACAGCACAGAAAAGGCCCTTTGACTTATTGAGTCTGGCATTGCAAGTGTATGTCTACATATGTATTAAATATTATGAGAGTTTCTGCCTCAACCACCCTGACAGGCAGTGAGCTTCAGATTCCCACCACCCTCTGGGTAAAAAAGTTTTTGTTCATAGCCCCCTCTAAACCTTCTGTCCCTTACCTTAAATCTATGCCATTGAGTGAAAGAGTCATACAGCACAGTTCAACTTGTCTATGCCAACCAGTTTTCCCAAACAAAACTAGTCCCACTTGCCTGCATTTGGCCCATATCCCTCAGTTATTGATTCTTCTATCAAGGGGAAAAGTGCCTTTTTATCTACTCTATGCTTCTCATAATTTTAGGCATCTTAATCATGCAAACCCCACTCTTCCATCCCTACCCCCAAACCTCATCACCCACCCCTGGCCCTGCAATGCTACTTCTCCTCTGCTCTAAGGAAAATGACACCAATCTGTTTATTCTCTCTCCGCAACTAAAACTGTCCAGTCCGGGCAAATCCAAAAAAATCTCCTTTGTATACGTTCATGTGAAGATTTCAAACTCTAAAGCTTTGTCCTGGTTCAAGTTGGCATAACTGTCTGTGTCTCATCGATAATGCACTGTTTCTATTTCCTCCCTTCTTACCAGCATTGCACAGCGTATATATGATTGGGTGATAAATTTGTGTAAGGGAAGAAACATGTGGATCTGCTTTCCAACCATCAGAGCTGCCAGTAAAGGTAAACTGTTGCCTTGAACTATTCAGAAATCTTGGAAAGTAGCTTTGCATTTAATGACTATGGACTTTGCCAGATGAATATTGCATTTTGAGATCCCATTAGATTGAGGCCAATCAGTAAAGAAAGTATTATATTGAATAGCCCACTTCTTGCATGTCTTGGAAGTGTGCACTAATATATTGTCCTTCAATGTCAGACACAATTTGCTGTGGAACACCAACCACTCCGAATATGGCTTCTAATACGTCAACAATGGTTTCACTAGTGACATCTTCGAATAGTCTCACAAAACGAAAATTGATGAAATAGCCTGTCACTGGGATGTAGTCATATCCTTGGATATGGAAAATATCAGTTGCAATCTTGCACCATTCTCAGAAAAAATGATGCATGAAATGCGATGTCCTTTCATTCATTTTGTTGAGGATGTTCAATATCCTCATTGTCATCAGGCCATTATTAGTGGCCACATCATATCATTTGTCAATCTGTTGGCTTTGACAGAGGAAATGATAGAGGTAAGTACAATTGCAACATTTAAAAGACTTTTGGACTGGTACATGAACAGGTGAGGTTTAGAGGGATTTGGGCCAAACACAGGCAAATGGGATTGTCTAGTTTAGGAAATCTTGTCAGCATGGACGAGTTGGACCAAAGGGTCTGTTTCTGTGCAGTATGACCCTGTGACTCTATTTTCTGTGCTCATATGGGACTTGTATGTATAGGACAAGCAAGATCTCAATGTGCAGCTTGTGGAATAATCAACTGTTTACCTTTGAAAATTACAATCCTAGAGAGTCTCAGTTCATCTTTGAATGACCTGAAAGAATGCACTTGCTCAGGGACTCATTGAATGCATTTGGGCCACTTTTAATGTTGATCTTCTTGAACTGTTGAAGCTAGACATCATCAGATATAATTTGTTGAACATTCTCTGTTTGGTTATAACAATCATGATTCCATGTGGAGACATCTTCAAACTCACAGTCACAAATACACAGTAAGTTTAAAGAAATTTATAAGTTGGCTATGCATATTGGGAGTCATCATCTGTGACATTGGTTTTTACTATATTTTGAATGTCTTCGATCCCTTGGATCTTTACAAGTAGATATTGTAATCGTAGATATGCACTTGAGAGGTTTTTGGCAAACTATTTCCAATAGTTTGTGACTGGCATGAACAATGAAATGTCTGCAAAATAAGTATCTGTGGAACCTTGATATTCTGAAAACTAAAGCAAGAGTTTTGCTTTCTATGTTGCAGTAGTTTGCCTGAAATATCGTAAGAAATTTAGAACCGAGCATAAGTGCAACAGACATGCTGTAAAGCCTTTCTCAGATGCATCTACTTGTAATCTGTTAAGCTTGGATCGAAGAATACATTTTCTAGAAGATAGAGTTTTTGAGAGGATGAAGAATAATGTTTGGTAAACTTCTTTGGACATGTATGGTATATTTTTGCAAAGTAAATCTCAAAGAAGAGATACATTGTTCAAAAATTTAGAATATACAGGTATGAAAAATTGAAGAAACTGAGACACCTTAGTCTTGTGCTTCTAGGCATCTTTGTTATATCTTCCACCTTGGTAGGATTAGGTCTAATGCCATTTGAAAAATAGATTGATCTGAAGAAGTTGACTTGACACAAGGTGTTTGACATTTTTTGCTGTTGAAAATGAGGCTGTGTTTTCTTTGTTGCTGTCATGACCTGATGAAATTTTGTGTCATACTCATGTTTATTTTTTCGGAGAGCTGCAATGTCACTTGTAATATAGGGACAAGCAGAGACAATCTCTATGATATGATCCATTTGTTGCTAGAATATTTCCTGGTTTATGGATAATCCAAATAATAATCTGAACAAAAACCTATCCATCAAAAGCTGTTCTGAAAGTGGTCAGTTCATGTAACTCTGGGAGAGATGTATGAGAAAAATACCCATTCTAGGCATCAAACCATGGAAAAATGCTTTGCACCTAAAAAATTGGGATAAAACTCCTCCCTAATGGAAAGCTTATGTGGAAATCTTTCTGGTCCAATGTTCAGTCTCTTGAATCTAAACAAACAGAGTGCCAATTTTCTACAAAAGACAAGTAATGAAATTGTTCCAGTGTGATGCTCAACTTTGCAAATGATATTGATGCATGCCAGAGAGTTCAATTCCAGTTTGAGCCAATTCTGAATACGAATTTACAAGGAGGTTCAACGGTGGGTTGGATATCATTTTTTCAAATCAAAAAGAGTTTTTTCCTTTTAAGTTACCAATAGAATGAAAATGGTCTCGGTAGAAGTTACGCCAATGTTGCAATCTGGAATCTTTGATGTTGGAATCGATAAATTGGATTACCTCATGGATTGTGATAATTCATAGATCAGTGCATGCCGGTAGACCAATGATGGAGGTTCCAATGTATAAAGTATTGGCAAAGATCTGTAGCTTTTGGGATGATTTGATAGGCATAGAGACAATGACCAGTTTCATCAGCCTTTCAGCTAAGTTAGCTTTGGTGAACTCAGATTCTGCACGTTAATATTGACATCTGCCTACAAATTGATCAATACTGTTGTCCAACATTGACTTGAATATTAAGCTGATTTTCTAAACATTGGCAAATTTTGTAATGACGTTTGTGATCATCACTAGAACTGCCAAAGGATGTGATTTTTCACAATCCTTTGTTTCCTAAATTGACAAAAAAAAGGTATGACTGCCTGCCTTTCTTTAACAGCTATCTGTTGATCTGCGAAGTAAAGATTCATTCTTTCTTTGAGTAACTGACTTTGTGACAGAGTGGCCCTCGATGTCAGTCCACGTTTAGATCTTTGCTTTCCATCTGTAGTGTGCAGCTTTGAGCACTTCAACAACTGTCAGTGTGCAAATAATCTATATTGCAGCATATAATAACGCTCTTATTTTGTGTTAGCTTCTCTGGTTCCTCTCCTCATTGCTGCTTTAAAACTTGCTGCTTTTTCTGTATCTTCTTTCTTTTAAAAGAAATAGCTGAGATGTGCTTGTATGTGACATTTGTGACAAAGTATTAGAGAATTTTTACATGCAGTCTTTTTTTCTTTGAGCCAATTCCAAAAAATAAACAAAATGGCAGAATCAACTGATGACTGTGAACAGCTAAGAATTAACAACATTTTTAAACTTTAAGTTGTATTTCATTCAGGTATCTTTTCTGAATTGGAAAATACAACTCTTTTTTAAAAGATGAAACACACTATGGCTTTATTCCTGAAGAAAAGCAGTGTATTCAAAAATGTTCCTCCATTGTAGTTGCCATTTTTCAGTATAGTTGTATACTTCAGTGCGGGTAGTTAAATGTGATCTTCAACTCTGACCTCAGACAGATGATGGGTGATTTTTCATAACTACCACTGCTGGTATCTTCTTTCAAATTTCAGCATCAATATGCTGAGATTAGCTTTGAGTACCCATTTGTTCCCTGCCATGATATAAGGTCGTTTCCTACAGTTAAGTCCACAAAACATATGCCACAGTCAGATTGTGATTGGTAAAGTTCTAATCACCTGCATCAATAACAATGAACATTAATATGGCAATTCCTACATGCCTGGAATGGTCAGAAAAAAAATCCCTTAACGCTGGAGAGTTCAGAGGATTTTGTTTCTTTTAATAGTGACCAACAAATAGTTTGATGATTAAAATCCTTGTCTAACTCTTATGTAACTATTATGCTGACCTTCAACTTACCATGTACACCACCAAGCCCTTCCCAAACTCATACATCCCCTCAACCTCTGACAACCAGTCCCCCAGTCAGAACGCCTGCAACATACCATGATTCCATTACCCCCTCACACTCCCAACACCCCCCACACATTGCTGGCCTGAAAATCCGCTGACCAACCCCAATCCAGCCCCAACACAATGACCAGAGCTGCTGCCAGCCTGAACTCCTGGGCCAAGCCCCCCTGACTACCAGACAACTCTCCAGTAACACACACCACAGCCTCCAGCCCTAACAGACACAATCTCCCAACGTGTCATAAACACACTCTTCCTTACTTGATACCATACCCAACTGATACTGAGATAGCTTTGGCAAAAAGGGTTAAGGAGAATCCAAAGGGTTTCTACCAGTATATTAAGAACAGAAGAATAACTAGCGAGAGAATAGGGTCCCTTAAAGATCAGTAAGGCTGCCTATGTATGGAACTGCAGGCGATGGATGAGAAACTAAATGAGTATTTTGCATCAGTGTTTACTGTGGAGAAGGATGTGGAAGCTAGAGAACTTGGAGAAAGAAATAGTGATAACTTGAAAAGTGTCCATATTACAGAGGAGGTGATGCTAGTCGTCTTAAAATGCATAAAGGTGGATAACTCCCCGGGACCTGATCGGGTGTACCCTAGAGCTTTGTGGGAAGCAGAGGAAGTAATTGCTGGGCCCCTTGCTGAGATATGTGTATCATCAATAGCCACAGGTGATGTGTCACAAGACTGGACATTGGCTAATGTGGTGTCATTATTTAAAAGCGGTGGTAAGGAAAAGCCAAGGAACTACAGACTGGTGAACCTCAGAGATAGTAAGAACTGCAGATGCTGGAGTCAGAGATAACACAGTGTGGAGCTGGAGGAACAGAGCAGGCCAGCATCAGAGGAGCAGGAAAGTTGATATTTTGGGTCGGGACCATTTCCAAAGACTGAAGACTGGCGAGCCTGACTGGCAAGCATGTTGCTGAGAGATTCTGAGGGACAGGATTTACACGTATTTGGAAAGGCAAGGATTGATTACGGTAGTCAATATGGATTTGTGCATGAAATATTGTCTCACTAACTTGATTGAGTTTTTTGAAGAAGTGACAAAGAGGACTGACGAAGGCAGAGTGATGGGTATAGTCTATGTGGACATCAGCAAAGCGTTCAACAAAGTTCTGCATGGCAGACTGGTTAACAAGGTTAGATCACATGGAATACAGGGAGAACTAGCCATTCAGATACAAAATTGGCTCAAAGGTAGGAGACAGAGGGGTGTGGTGGAGGGTTGCTTTTCGAGCTAGAGGCCTGGGGCCTGTGGCGTGCCACAAGGATCGGTGCTGGGTCTACTGCTTTTTTGTCATTTATATAAATGATTTGGATGAGGATACAGGAGGTATGGTTAATAAGTTTGCAGATGACGCCAAAATTGGTGGTTTGGTGGTATAGTGGACAGTGAAGGAGGTTATCTAAGAATATAATGGGACCTCGCGCTGATTTGCTGAGGAGTGGCAGATGGAGTTTAATTTAGATAAATGTGAGGTGCTACATTTTGGAAAGGCAAATCATGACCGAGCTTATACACCTAATGGTAAGGTCCTGTGGAATGTTGCCAAACAACGAGACCTTGGAGTGCAGGTTCATAGTTCCTCGAAAGTGGAATTGCAGGTAAACAAGGTAGTGAAAAAGGCCAAAAACAAAGTTGCTGGAAAAGCTCAGCAGGTCTGGCAGCATCTGTGAAGGAGAAAACAGAGTTAACGTTTCGGGTCCGGTGACCCTTCCTCAGTAGTGAAAAAGGCATTTAGTGCGCTTACCTTTATTGGTCAGTGGATTGAGTGTAGGAGTTGGGAGGTCAGGTTGTGGCTGTACAGGACAATTGGTTCGGCCACTTTTGGAATACTACATTCAATTCTGGTCTCCCTGCTCTAGGACACAAGTTGTGAAACTTGGAAGGGTTCAGAAAAAATTTACAACGATGTTGCCAGGGTTGGAGCTTTGAGCTATAGGGAGAGGCTGGGACTATTTTCCCTGGCCTGTCAGAGTCTGAGGGTGTGACCATATAGAAGTTATGAGAGGCATGGATAGGGTGAATAGTCCAGGCGTTTTCTCCATGGTAGGGGAGTCCAAAATGAGAAGACATAGGTTTAAGGTGAAAGATTTAAAAGGGACCTAGGGGCAACTTTTTCACTTAGAGTGCGGTGCGTGTATAGAATGAGCTGCCAGAGGAGTTGGGGGAGGCTGGTATAATTACAGCATTCAAAAGGCATCTGGATGGGTATACGAATAGGAAGGGTTTGGAGGGATATGGGTCAAATACTGGCAAATGGGACTAGATTAATTTAGGATATCTGGTCAGATGGACGAATTGGGCCAAAGGGCCTGTTTCCTTTCTGTACATCTCTATGACACCATAACAACTCACTAAGTATCTGGCTGTGCTGGTAGAAATTTAAACAACACTGACTGCTGCAAAAGGGTGCATGTTTTGATGTCCCCCAGATATCTTGCATTACAGGACATCTGTCTATTTCAGGTACACTCACATCTCTGAAGGAAGTGGGATGGAAATTCCTGGCTATAAATATGGAATTCCGTTCTAATTTATAAAAATAATGAGTGGAGTGGCAATCCAGCAGCAGTGGCCACTCTTTGGAATATCCAGGCTTTGTTTTGGCATCAGTGGTTTACCTTTGACAGATGTACTCGGCTACTCTTGAGGTTATATCGCCTTATGCGTTATTGCCTTAATTTCTGGCAGCACCTCTTCAAGTTTAACTGAAAACATTGGTGTCCTTATTGTTGCTGCCATGTCCACGTCAGCTGCTTCCTCAACTTGAGGTAAAATCTTTCTCTCCACCAGGCTTTCCTTCTCTCCCAGCATCAGAAAACTGGCTGTGTTCTGGAACAAGTGGCAGTGGGCAGAGACTCACTGGCCTTGGGATCATTTGAAAATAAGCTGCTCACAGAGAGATCCAAGATTATGCACTCCACACTGACTTCCAAGGGCTTTGCAACTCATCTTCCACTCTTATCTAACTTGGTAACATTTTCATCACATTGTAATTCTCTGTCTGTGACAGTAAAGTCTGTATCTTACTTAGCTTCACATAGATCTCGTTTGTTTTCAGTCCTGAAGCACAGTATTTAATTTCTATTCTCTTTGTTGCTATTTACACTGTAAGGTTGATTGATTTTGTGATGATATATGAATAATTTCAATTTATCACAATAGGTTCTCCACTGAAAATTAACGATATGTGTGAAGGAGCTCCTTAATTACTGTATAATTAACTACATTTTCAGGCTGTAACACTTTGCTACTCCAACTGCCAGGGCAGAGGATAGATTATGAAGACATGATTTGTATCCCACAAGTGTGCTGACTTCACAACACACAAGCAAAAACACAGGTCACATGTCTTCATTGTGTATTCCATATGCACCATAGCTTTAAAATTAATTAGGTAAAGTTGCAAGTAAAAGATATTTTAATAGTACACTATAATCCTTTGTTAACTGATTCCAGTGCAACTCAAAGCACTGCAAGTACTAATTAAACATTATCTTGAAGTGAGATTCTGGCTTACTGCTGCTGGCGTATACTTCAACGAAGATGAGAAAATCTACAATTCTAGATCTCCAAAATAAAAACAGAAAATGCTGGAAATTGCACAGCTAAGGTAGAAACTATGATGATAGATATAGAGTTAAGCTAGAAGATGGTGAAACTGTAGAACTTGTTGCTGCAGAGGGCTGTGAAGGCCAAGTCATTGAATGTATTTAGAACAGAGATAGATAAGTTCTTGATTAGTAAGGGGATCAAGGGTTATGGGGAGTAGGCAGGAGAATGGGCTGAGAAATGTAACAGCCATGATTGAATAGCAGACCAGACTCAATGGACTGAATGGCCTAATTCTGTTCCTATATCTCGTGATCTTAAAATTTCAGCAGTGATATTTCAATTCTGAATGATAAGTTACTGATGAACAATACATTATATACGACAATGGCATCTTCAAATAAATGGATGTTTAATAGCAGAACATGACCACAAATCACTGATTCCTACAAGGTGCCACAGAAAGTGTGGCAGAGCAGAATTTCCACTTATATCATAGCCTCAGCACTAACCTGATCACAGCAAAACAACCTTCCTGACCTGCCTGCAACCTTTGACCGTACAGCTGGCCATTCCATTCTCTTCCAACAACTCTGTGCCATTGTATAGATGGTGGGATTGCTGTTGCTCACTTATATTCTTATCTCATTGAATGGATTTTCTTCTTTCAATCACTTCTCTTCACATTCCCACAACTCTGATGTGATGAAAGGATCTATCCTTGGTCCCACTTATTTAGAACATAAGACATAGGAACAGCAGCATGTCATTCAGCCCATTGATTCTACTCCGTGCTTCAATAAGATTATTGCTGATCTGATCATCCTCAACTCTACTTTCCTACCTTTTTTCATAACCCTTGATTCCTATACTGATCAAAAATCTCTTTATCTCAGCCTTGCATATACTTAATGATACAGCCTCAATAGCTCTCTGTGGTAAAGAATTCCACAGATTCACTGCCTTCAGAGAAAAAATTCCTCCTCACCTCTGTCTTAAATGAGTGACCACTGTCTATATGCATCTGTAGGTTCTGTGAGACAGTTGCACCACCATAGCTAAATAATGGTTTTAAGAATAGTATCCAATTGAAAGAACAGTTATACAATTTAGCAAAAATAAGTAGTAAGCCAGGAGATTGAAAACACTTTTAGAAACCGGCAAAAGATAACTAATCAATGCTATCGAGGGAGAAATTTAAAAAGGCAAATTAAGTTACCAAGAAATACAAAAAGAGTTACAGGAAGCTTCTATAAATAGGAAAAGAGTAGCTAAAGTAAATTTTAGTTCATTTGTGGATGAGACTGCTGAATTCATAATTGAGAAACAAGGAAATGGCAGAGAGATTGAAAAAATATTTTAGGACTATAAGACCACGTGAATTAGGAGCACGAGTAGGCCATTCGGCCCTTCGAGCCTACTCTGGCATTCAATAGGATCATGGCTGATCTGGTATTCCTCACATCCCCTTTCCTACCTTTTCTCTGGGTCCCTCGATTCTCCTACTGATCAAAAATCTATTTCATCCCTAAATATACACAATGATTTTGCATCTATCTACATTGTTAATCCTGGGGTGGCACAGTGGCTCAGTGGTTAGCACTGCTGCCTCACAGCACCAGGGGCCTGGGTTCAATTCCACTCCCGGGTGACTGTCTGTGTGGAGTTTGCATGTTCTCCCTGTGTCTGCGTGGGTTTCCTCTGGGTGCTCCAGTTTCCTCCCACAGTCCAAAAATGTGCAGGGTAGGTGGATTGGCTGTGTTAAATTGCCCATAGTATCCAGGGATGTTTAGGTCAGGTGGGTAAGACTTAGGGGAATAACAAGCTGAAGTCCCCACCTGCTTCACGGAGACCACCATCATCCCTGTACCTAAGAAAGCACATGCAACATGCCTTAATGACGACCTCCCAGTGGCTCTGACCTCAATTATCATGAAATGCTTCGAGAGGCTGGTCATGGCCCTCATCAACTCCAGTTTCCCTACCTGCCTCGATCCCCTACAATTTGCTACTGACATAACAGGTCCACAGAAGATGCAATATCCCTAGCTCTGCATTCATCCCTGGAACATCTGGATGACAAACTCACCTATGTCAGACTCCTGCTCGTTGACTACAGCTCTACCTTCAACACCATTATCCCTTCCAGACTGATCTCAAAACTCTGTGACCTTGGTCTTGGCTCTGCCCTCTACAACTGGATCCTCAGCTTACTGACCCACAGACCGCAGTCAGTGAGGATAGGGAACTGCACCTCCTCCACAGTAACACTCAACACTAGAGCCCCCCCAGGGATGCATCCTCAGCCCCTTACTGTACTCCCTGTACACCTACGACAGCGTAACCAAATTCCGAATGAACGCCATCTACAAGTTTGCTGATGACACGACCATAGTGGGATGGGTACCTAATAACGACGAGTTAAGCTACAGAAGCAAGATAAAAGGCTTGGTGACGTGGTGCAATGAAAAAAATCTGTTTCTCAATGTCAGCAAAACTAAAGAACAGAAAGAAAGGAGAACACGCCCCCATCTATATCAATGTAACTGAGGTTGAAAGGGTGAAGAGCATCAAGTTTCTTGGAATGATGATAACCGACAACTGCCCTGAACTTCCCACATAGATGCAACAGTCAAGAAAGCACAACAACACCTTCTCTTCCTCAGGTGGCTCAGGAAATTTGGCATGTCCATAAGGTCCCTCACCAGTTTCTACGAATGCACCATTGAAAGCATACTGTCCGGGTGCATAATGGCCTGGTATGGCAACTGCTCTGCCCAGGACCATAAGAAACTACAGAAGGTGATGTGCACAGCCCAGACCATCACGGAAGCTAACTTTCCATCCATGGACTGTATTTACATGGCCCGCTGCTGTGGTAAGGCAGCCAACATCATCAAAGGCCCATGGCACCCCAGTAATGATCTCCTACAACCTATTCCATCAGGCAGAAGCCTGAACACATGCAGAGCAGGTTCAGGAACAGCTTCTTCCTGGCCATTTTTAGACGGATGAATGGACTCCCTCATCTCAAATAACACTGATCTTACTAATGTTGATCTCGCCTAGTGCATGCCCTGTGCAATGTAACCTGGATGCCTCTATGTCTTTTTGATCTGTCCATTCCTTGCTTTCTATGATCTGCCTGTACCGCTCCTAAACAAAGCTTTTCACTGTATTTCGGTACCCATGACAATCAATCAATTAAATAAATCAATCATCTAGTAGCAGGGCATTTAAAAATTTAATATACACCCAGAGTCAACATGGTTAGGTGAAAAGGAAATCATGTTTCACTGATTTATTAGATTCTTTAAGGATGTGACAAGTAGGGTGGATAAATGTGAACCAATGGATGTGGATTTCCAAAAGGCATTTGATAAGATGCCTTATGGAAGATTATTACATATAACAGAAGAGGTTATGAAATAAAAACAAGTTGCTAGAGAAACTCAAGGCATCTGGCAGCATCTGTTGAGAGAGAAACAGAGTTCATGTTTTGAGTCCAGTGACACTTCTTCAGAATGGTCTGGATTTGAAGTGTTAACTCTGTTTCTTGCTCCACAGATGCTATCAGATCTGCTGAGATTCTTTAGCAATTTGCTTTTGTTCCAGATTTCAAATTATGATGTTAGGGACAATACATTAGTGTGAATTGAGGATT
Organism: Rhincodon typus; assembly: GCF_021869965.1. NCBI lineage: Eukaryota > Metazoa > Chordata > Chondrichthyes > Orectolobiformes > Rhincodontidae > Rhincodon > Rhincodon typus. The sequence goes on from NC_063334.1 coordinate 8,832,288, forward strand.
GGATAATGGACAAGAAATTAATTATTTTCAGGTTGACAAACTGCAACCAGTGGCGCGTCACAGGATCAGTGCTCGGGCCTTAATTACTTGCAAGCTTTATTTCTGACTTGCATAAAAAGACTGAGTGTATTATATTTAAATGTGCTGACAGTACAACGTTATGTATGAAAGCAAATTTTGCAGACTGTGATAACATGCTGCAGATTGCAAATACAACTGCTTTAACTTCAAAGCATGAGCTGGTGTCCTCAATTGTTCTTAATTCCAACTCCAACACTTCCCCCCAAAAAAAACACACACACAGCTGTGAATTGTTTCTATCTTTCTGACTTAGCTCTCAGCAGATTAGAACAATTTTCTCCTTCCCACACTTTCATGTACATCCACTTTACATCTCAAGCTCCCCTTCACCACTATAAAGTAAGCCTTAGTCTTTGATTCTGGGCATTTTCATACTTTTTCCCATTTGCTGCTCCTCCTCGGTCTACCACATATAAACCATAATTTTCCCCTTTCAATTTTGAATAAGTCAAGAGGAAACAGTCAGAGTCATAGTGCACGGAAAAAAAGACCCTTCAGTCCAACTAGTGCATGCTGTCCAGATTTCCCAAACTAAACTAGTCCCACTTGCCTGTGTTTGGCCCATATCCCACTAAATCTTTCCTATCCATGTACCTGTCCAAATGTCTTTTAAATGTTGTAACTGTACCTGCATCTACCACTTCCTCTGGCACCTCCATATCAGACTTTAAATATTAACTCTGTTTGTCACTCCAGACTTGCTCAGTTTCTCCAGCAGGTTTTTATTTAAGCTGAATTAATGTTTAGAATGAAACTAAGATTTCCGTGATGTTACTGCAAAACCTAGCAGGACACTAAAAGAGATAGTTCAGTTTCTGCAGATCTGTGGTAAGTGACGGCTAAGTCAACGTGTAATTACAATCCTCCTCAAATAGTCTTCTCTGGAGTCATGAACTGGAGTTCTGGGCTTAGCAGCTCCAAGCCATAGATGGCCTTTTCAACATCCAACCTCACTCACTCACTCAGAAATGTTTGCAATGCCACGGGGCTTATGAATCACCTTGTACCGTATCCTCTAAACTCTTCCAGGTAAATATATTTGAAATGACGTGTGGATTGAAAATGTGACAGAGGCAGAAAGTGATTTGAGAAGTTGTGACAGAGGAACATGGAGCAAAGTTATGTCCCAGTGATTCCTGTGTGGCCTGATTATCACCTCCTTCCACATTGAAGACTGGACAGTGACAAGGAAAGAATGAAAAAAGGAAAATGCAGACCAGGCAGCATCTGTAAAGAGAAAAATAATATTTTAGGTCAGTAATTCACCCATGAGAATGAAAGGACTATACCTTTTTTGTTTATATCAACATCATTTTTCACATAGAGTCATATAAATGTACAGCATAGAAACAGATTCTTTGGTCAAACTCGTCCATGCCAACCAGATTTTCTAAATTAATCTAGTCCTGTTTGCCAGCTTTTGGCCCATATCCTTCTAAACCCTTCCTATTCATATACCCATCCAGATGCTTTTTAAATGTTGTAATGTACCAGCCTCCACCACTTGCTCTGGCAGCTCATTCCATAAATGTACCATCCTCTGCATGAAAAAAGTTGCCCCTTAGGTCCCCTATAAATCTTTCCCCTCTCACCTTATACCTATGCCCCTCTAGTTTTGGATTCCCCACCCTGGGAAAAAGGCCTTGCCTATTCACCCTATCCATACTCCTCATGATTTTAAAAACACCTCTATAAAGGTCGACCCTCCAACTCCGTCACTCCAGGGAGAATAGCCCCAGCCTATTCAGCTTCATCCTATAGATTAAACCCTCCAACCCTGGCAACATCCTTGTAAATCTTTTCTGAACCCTTTCTAGTTTCACAACATCCTTCCTACAGCAGGGAGACCAGAATCTTCATCTTCTATCCCTGTTTCTGTAAGACAACAAGGTAGAAGCTGCGAATGGATGAAGGTTATACATTAGGCTTTTTATTAGAAAGAGAAGGGGAGGAAGCTTCCAGTTGTGTAGTGCTTTATGACGATGAGGCAATGTACATTTTTTGTCACAAACCTGCAGTATCATCATGTCCTAAATTTTCCTTCTTTCCACTCTCAAGAACAATTATTTTCCAGGAGGCCAAAAAGTATTCCCCGTTGTAGATCACACTCGAGCAACTTACCTGTAATGGACATTAGATACCATATTTGTTTGGGATTGTGGCTACAAGAGTAGGCCAGAAGCTGGGAATACTGCGGCAAGTAACTCACCTCCTGACTCCTCAAAGCCTGTCCACCATCTACGAGGCACAAGTCAGGAGTGTGATGGAATACTTCCCACTTGCCTGGATAAGTTCAGCCCCAACAACACTCAAGAAGCTTGACACCATCCAGGCCAAAGCATTCCGCTTGATTGGCACTACATCCACAAGCATTCACTCCCTCCACCACCGATGCTCAGTAGCAGCAGTGTGTACTATCTACAAGATGCACCGCAGAAATTCACCAAAGTTCCTCAGACAGCATCTTCCAAACCCATGACAACTTCCATCGAGAAGGACAAGGGCAGCAGAAACATGGGAACACCGCCATCTCCAAGTCACTCACCATTCTGACTCGGAAATATATCACCGTTCCTTCACTGTCGTTGGGTCAAAAACCTGGAATTCCCTCCCTAATAGCACTGTGGGTCAACCCACAGCAGGAGGAATGCAGTGGTTCAAGAAGGCAGCTCACCACCACCTTCTCAAGGGCAACTAGGGATAGGCAAGAAATGCTGGCCAGCCAGCGATGCCCACATCCCACAAATGAATTTTTTTTAAAAAGTAATGCAATATTATATTTATGTGCCTCCTGGCTTGCCACATGGTGTCCACCATAAAAACACTTACTTTAGGTATCCATCTTATAGCCAGTTGAACAAAAACACAAAACAAATCAAACTGGGAGATAGTAGGAACTGCAGATGCTGGAGAATCCGAGACAACAAGGTGCAGGGCTGGATGAACACAGCAGGCCAAGCAGCATCATAGGCGCAGAAAGGCTGACGTTTCGGGCCTAGACCCTTCATCAGAAAAGGGGGAGGGGAAGGGGGTTCTGAAATAAATAGGGAGAGAGTGGGAGGCGGATAGAAGATGGATAGAGGAGAGGATAGGTGGAGAGGAAACAAACAGGTCGAAGAGGCGGGGATGGGGCCAGTAAAGGTGAGTGTAGGTGGGGGGTTAGGGAGGGGATAGGTCAGTCCAGGGAGGATGGACAGGTCAAGGGGGCGGGATAAGGTTAGTCGTTAGGAGATGGGGGTGCAGCTTGAGGTGGGAGGAGTGGATAGGTGGGAGGAAGAACAGGTTAGGGAGGTGGGGACAAGCTGGGCTGGTTTTGGGATGCGGTAGGGGGAGGGGAGATTTTGAAGCTTGTGAAATCCACATTGATACCATTGGGCTGCAGGGTTCCCAAGCAGAATATGAGTTGCTGTTCCTGCAACCTTCGGGTGGCATCGTTGTGGCACTACAGGAGGCCCAGGATGGACATGTCGTCTGAGGAATGGGAGGGGGAGTTGAAATGGTTCGCGACTGAGAGGTGCAGTTGTTTATTGCGAACCGAGCGTAGGTGTTCTGCAAAGCGGTCCCCGAGCCTCCGCTTGGTTTCCCCGATGTAGAGGAAGCCACACCGGGTACAGCGGATGCAGTATACCACATTGGCAGATGTGCAGGTGAACATCTGCTTGATATGGAAAGTCTTCTTGGGGCCTGGGATGGGGGCGAGGGAGGAGGTATGGGGGCAGGTGTAGCACTTCCTGCGGTTGCAGGGAAAAGTGCCGGGTGTGGTGGAGCTGGAGGGGTGTGTGGAGCGGACAAGGGAGTCACGGAGAGAGTGGTCCCTCCGGAAAGCAGATAAGGGTGGGGAGGGAAAGATGTCTTTGGTGGTGGGGTCGGATTGCAGATGGCGGAAGTGTCGGAGGATGATGCGTTGGATCCGGAGATTGGTGGGGTGGTATGTGAGGACGAGGGGGATTCTTTTTTGGTTCTTATTGCGTGGACGGGGTGTGAGGGATGAGTTGCGGGAGATGTGGGAGACATGGTTGAGGGCGTTCTCGACACTGAGGGGGGGAAGTTATGGTCCTTGAAAAACGAGGACAACTGAGATGTACGGGAGTGGAATGCCTCATCCTGGGAGCAGATGCGGCGGAGGCGAAGGAATTGGGAATAGGGGATAGCATTTTTGCAGGAAGGTGGGTGGGAGGAGGAGTATTCCAGGTAGCTGTAGGAGTCGGTGGGCTTGAAATGAATATCGGTTTCTCGGTGGTTGCCTGATATGGAGACAGAGAGGTCCAGGAAGGGGAGAGAGGTGTTAGAGATGGTCCAGGTAAACTTAAGGTTGGGGTGGAAGGTGTTAGTGAAGTGGATGAACTGTTCGAGCTCCTCGTGGGAGCACGAGGCGGCGCCGATACAGTCATCAATGTAACGGAGGAAGAGGTGGGGTTTAGGGCCGGTGTAGGTGCGGAAGAGGGATTGTTCCACGTCATGTACAAAGAGGCAGGCGTAGCTTGGGCCCATGCGGGTACCCATGGCCACCCCCTTTGTCTGTAGGAAGTGGGAGGAATTGAAAGAGAAGTTGTTGAGGGTGAGGACGAGTTCGACTAAGCGGATGAGGGTGTCAGTGGAGGGGGACTGGTCGGGCCTGCGGGACAGGAAGAAACGGAGGGCCTTTAGGCCATCTGCATGGGGAATGCAGGTGTAGAGGGACTGGACGTCCATGGTAAAGATGATGTGTTGGGGACCGGGGAACTGAAAGTTCTGGAGAAGGTGGAGGGCATGGGTGGTGTCACGGACATAGGTAGGGAGTTCCTGGACCAAGGGGGAGAAAATGGAGTCCAGATAGTTGGAGATCAGTTCGGTGGGGCAGGAGCAGGCGGAGACAGTGGGTCGACCAGGGCATTCAGGTTTGTGGATTTTGGGAAGGAGATAGAAGCGGGCGGTGCAAGGTTGGGGACGATGAGGTTGGAGGCCGTGGGTGGGAGGTCACCTGAGGTGATGAGGTTGTGGATGGTTTGGGAGATGATGGTTTGGTGCTCAGGGGTGGGGTCATGATCAAAATAAAGCTGAGATTGTGTGTTTAAGAGCTGCGTAGAAGCACAGCTACTGAAAGAGAATGCAGGAATAACAGCTGTTGAAAGCCACTAAAAGAAACAAAGAAACAGGCTGCCGTTGCAAACACTAGATAAGACATGGTTGCAAGTGTTCCTTTCCCAGCACATTTTGAAATGAAAGGTTATAGAAGCAGAAATGGCAGCTTTTCCACTAGCAATGGCAAAGTTACAACATTGCGACAGATATAATTAACAAGTCAGAGGGGCTACACTTTTTTTTAAACTATTGGGGCGAGATTGTTCCAAAGTTTATTCCAACTTAAATTTTTCTGATGAGCAAAATAAGTGGACAGCAGAAATTTCAAATCCTAGAGGGCACACCTTGAACTCCAAATGAACAAATGAATATTAGACTTTCAACATTCGGGCCAAAGGCAAAAAAGAATACACTGATTACTATGTGGTAGCATTAATATAGCTTACAGAATCCTGTGAATTTGCACAATTTAAAAAATTGCCTAATTATAGATAGGATAATATCAGCCAATACCATACTAGCTGAGATTGCCATGAACACCCAACCTCTCCTCACCCTTGCCCCTCACCTGAGGTGTGCTGATCCTCAGGTTAAAACACCACTAGTCATTTCTCTGTATTGAGATGGCTGCCGTATGGCTCTCTGGGACTATGACGACATTTTATTCACCACAAGAGATCTGTAGTGAGTGTACATCCACCGAGAGCAAAAACCTACTCTCGAGAACATGATTAACATGGGATGAACTGTTGAAGTTGTAAATCAAAAGGTACAGAATAAAGGGTTGGGAGATTCAACAGTGCACATCATCTTGACACTAACCCAGTCAAATGGCAAGGCTGAGCTGGCAATGAAAATTGCTAAATGAATGAAAGAATTTAAGCAAAGTCCTCACAGATATATATAAGAAAATCCTTAAGTGCTGAAACACTACCAAAGCATGGAAAATTGTCCATTACATGACTACATATCTAATAGTGAAGAAAAACCATCAAGCTGGATGGAGTAACAGGAGTGAGTGAGTGAATCAAGGTAAAATAGGAGAAAGTCATATTTCATTTTGGTGAAATTGCCAGAACTGAACAGTAAAAAATCAGTCAAGGAACAAGTCTTCAACAGTCTCAGCAAGAGTTGGCTCCAATGGCAACTTGAGACCTGCACACAGCAGTTGTCACCTTGACCATATGCAGTGATATAGAAGTTAATGACCAGACGTATCTTCATAGCAGCAGGCACAGCAGACACCTACACAAAACAGGAGAAGCTGTTCCTTCACTGTAGGTGGCCAATTGGAAGATGTGAACGCACAACTGCACAGACTGCAGATGAACCATCAAACCCACAAGTCCATAGCACCCATATAACAGAAATGGAACAATAGTTACCATGTCAACAGTGACTTGGAAACAACATTCCCTGGAGAAGGAACATCCTCAGTTGAATAATCATATCTTAATACATGTATGTCATTAAGAGAGTGACACAACTGAAAGAATCCTATATGCAATGCATACGCACTGACTGACAAGAATAACAAACTGCTAACGTATGTGAACACTTCTGTGAATAGTGAGTAGCATGGGTAACTCACTATGTACATTACAATCCTTGTAAAGGGGAATTGTTTGGGAAACAATGTAAAACTGTAGTAATGAGCCTTCTGGCTTGCTGTAGTCATGCGACCTCCACCATGAGGCACTCACTGCAGGCATCTGTTTTACAGCCAGTTCAATAAAGACACCGTGGAACTTATACAGAGGGCTCTTGTGGCGCAGTCCCCTCCTCTGACCCTGGAGGACTGGGTTCACATCCCACCTACTAGGGTTTGTCATAATATCTCTGAACAGGTTGATTAAAAATATCTACAAGCTAGACTACTGTCCTGTGACCTCCCAACAGTTGTTTTTTCTAACAAGCAAGTGGAATAAATGAGCTGGTTGTACCGAATGGCATAAGAGAACATAAGAACATAAGAACTAGGAGCAGGAGTAGGCCGTCTGGCCCTTCAAGCCTGCTCCGCCATTCAATAAGATCATGGCTGATCCTTTCGTGGACTCAGATCCACTTACCCACGTTCTCACCGTATCCCTTGATTCCTTTATTGTTCAAAAAAAGCTACCTTTTTTTTAGAAACATCTACTGAAGTAGCGTCAACTACTTCACTGGGCAAGGAATTCCATAGATTAACAACCCTCTGGGTGAAGAAATTCCTTCTCAGTTCAGTGCTAAATCTGCTCCCTCTAATCTTGAGGCTATGCCCTCTTGTCCCAGCTTCACCTGCCAGTGGAAACATCCTCTCTACTTCTATCTTATCTATTCCCTTCATAATTTTATATGTTTCTATAAGATCCCCCCTCAATCTTCTGAATTCCAATGAATATAATCCCAATCTACTCAGTCTCTCCTCATAAGCCAACCCCCTCAACTCCGGAATCAACCTAGTGAACCTCCTTTGCACCCTCTCCAGTGCCAATACATCCTTTCTCAAGTAAGGAGACCAAAACTGCACACAGTACTCCAGGTGTGGCCTCACCAGCACCTTGTACAGCTGCAACATAACCTCTCTGCTTTTTATTTCAATCCCTTTAGCAATGAAGGACAAAATTCCATTTGCCTTCCTAATTACTTGTTGTACCTGCAAACCTACCTTCTGTGATTCATGCACAAGGACACCCAGGTCCCTCTGCATAGCAGCATGCTGCAACTTTTTACCATTCAAGTAATAATCCTTTTTACTATTACTCCTACCAAAATGTATGACTTCACATTTATTTACATTGTATTCCATCTGCCAGACCTTTGCCCACTCACTCAATGTATCTATGTTCCTCTGCAAAGTTTCACAGTCCTCTGCACACTTTGCTCTGCCACTCATCTTAGTGTCATCTGCAAACTTTGACACCCTACATGTGGTCCCCGAGTCCAAATCATCTATATAAATTGTAAATAATTGCGGTCCGAACACCGATCCCTGAGGCACACCACTAGTCACTGACTGCCAGCTAGAATAGCACTCATTTATCCCCACTCTTTGCTTCCTGTTAGTCAACCAATCCTCTATCCATGCTAATACTTTACCCTTAATGCCTGAACAAGAGAATGTGAACGTATCATCTTGTTCAGATGAGGGAAGGCGTTTGAATATGAGAGTATTTCTCTTGGTGGAGATATGTAGCCAAGCAATAGGACCCTTATTTAAAGCCTTTTTAAACATTGTGAAAAGTTAGTTGTTACCTTCAGAGGGTGAAAGATATGCTGATGTCCAAAGGACAGTATTATGAGGCCTTGTCAGCCCTTGTCATTTTATACTTGTTACAGCATTGATCTGTAGTACCAGGAGTGACTTTCAGTGCTAGTATCACCGCTCTTCACAGATTGCATAAACAGGCACGCACCCCGTCTCACTTCAGCTCAGGAGGGTTAACAGATATGTTTGAGAAATTATAGTATCTTCTATTTTGCCATATGTGCATCCTTGTTTAGAAGCAGCTAGTGCAGGCAACTATGTTAATTTTTTAAATAAATTGGCACAAAACAATACAAAACTTAGACAAAATACAGGCTGAGTGTAAAATAGGTAACAGTGAGTTGACATCTTTCCTAACTTGTACTCTTATTGATGACAATGAAATACTTAAACATTTTAGTTTATTTCTCAAAACTGGAAGAAATTATAAATGAAAAATAAAGAAGGAATAGAAGAAAAAGGAAGGGGTAGGAGATACACAATGACCAGACACAAACAAAATGGAACAACCACCTTTGATCGAGAGCAAGAAATACTTAAATGCAGAAGTGATATCATACCAGCTACAAAAGATGACAGATCTGCATTAAACAATCCATTTCAAATGGGATTTCATCATATGGCTCAACTTTGCTGATGTCAGAAGAGGCCAATCCTTGACAGCAGTTCCTACCACAAATACATGAAACTGTTAGGTGTCATTGTGGGTATTTGTTTTCAGCATTAGAGTCTGTTGTCAAGTTGTTGTAGCCCCTGATCATTGTGGTGGCCAGCAGTGTCATCATCAAAAAGAAGAACAATATGAAGGATCAATGGCTAGAAGATAAAAGTATTAAAAGACAGCTCAGCAAGGAGAATGGGAAACATGAAAACTGGCAAAGCAGAGCTGGCATCAGTAGCCAAGAAGTCTGGAAGAATAAAATTCAGGTGCCAACAAATTCTGCCAACATGGATTTAAATGTATGCCTTACAGCAAGAGATCTGTCTTACAAAGAAAAATGTAAACGTCAAAGCCTTCAATTTGACTAATTTTTCAATCATTCTGCATCAGATTAGTTTTATAATTATGTCACATAAGGGATTAATAGTTAAATGCTAATATCATTCAGTGATGTCAAATCATACAGGACTAGGACCCAAGTGAATATGTTTTCTAGTGAGGTCCTACTCAAATCATGCTAGAGTAAATAGTGAAGAAATATTCATCAGGTTGCACAAGTATGATACCCAGTCCTCAGTTGTTTACGACTTTCAGAATCTTCTTGTGTTCTTTTTTTACAAATTACAAACCAAATGCCATTTTGTAGAAAGATTGTCCCAATTTTATTTTCATGATGTGATAGAATGGACAGGGTTTGGGTGAGGCCAGGAAATCCAGATGTACATTCAGTGTGTTTGTCACTCGCCTTTTACCTCAGATACATAATGTGAACTTTATTTCCAGTGGTGGTGAGCATAATGTGGGCTTGTGTGACAATCTTAATTCCAATATTTCAAGGAGTTTGGATTTGAGGACTGAAGAAAAGGGAGTTGGAGAATAGAGTCAAAATGAGCAAATGTTGTTGCTATTTAATACAGCTGCCTTCGATGTGCTGCTAAATGTTGTGAAGAGTGGAAAGATACACACAAATGCCTGCAACAGGGATCAAGGTGTGGCTGAATGCACAGAAGAGGCTAGAAACTGAAGCATTGTGCCACACTCCTCGATTTAGCGAAGAAAGCACTTTAACGATGCAAGGTGGTCAGAAAAGGTGAGTGAACTGCCACATTAACCTGCATCCTGTTGTGTGCAGCATCCCAGCCCCCATACTATGCTCTGTCAAGCCTTCTCTAATGTATTTCACCTCCCAACCATTCACTTTGCACTTTCGCACCAGCCCCTTGTATTCATCCACTATTTCACCTACCCTTAATCTTACGTAATCTTGAATTATCCCTCTGTAACTTTTCCCACATGGTTTTAGCTTAACATCCCATCATAGTCAATCATAAGATTCTTCCTTCTCTCCTTGCAGGACTCACACAACACCAGTTTATAGACAAATGGGTTTATTTGGAATCACAAACTTTGGAAGTGCTGCTCCTTCACCAGGTGAAGTGGAGGGAACCACACAGGAACAGGATTTATAATCAGAGAGATAATAGCAAGATAATTCTGGGTAATTAAGAATGTCAGCAGCTAAGTACAAATGGTGTGTGCAGTGTCGACAGGTTGAATAACAAGTCTTTGCAAGTGATCAAAAGTGTCAAATGGTGTGAGTAAAGTGTCAAAAGCTGAATAACAAGTAAAGGGATGACCTATGAACTGATTATTTGTAATTATCACTCTGTCTTAATTAATCAAAAATAATATGGTGCTAGAGATGAGCCAAGTGGCTGGAACAACACGAGTAAGTATCAGAGGTGCATTACAAGTGTCTAACCAAAGTAACAGGTAATCAAAAACTGTACAAACCAATTAAGGTAGAGGGATAAATAACAAATAATCAAGGTAATGGTGTCAAAACAGAACAGTGAGGAAGATTTTACAAACACAGAAGTGTGGTGGGGTTACATGTAAGGCGATATGAACCCAAGATCATGGTTGAGGCCGTCCTCAGGAGCATGGCGATATGGTGCAAATTATCAGGAACTTGCACGGGAGAGCTCTGATGGTGGGAGAATTTGGGGTCAGGGTGCAGGAAGAAGAACTCCTGCTCTTCCTAACTCAAAAGGCAAAGAATGCCGTTGACGAATTTCCTCTTACTGACTCCCATTGCTCCCCCCTGTCCCTGTCATATTGTAGTTACTGGGATTCCCAAAGTCTTAGAAACCCATTTGGTCACAGTTCAATCTGCAAAGCAAGACAAATGGACACCCAATTCCATTAGAGAAGGCTTGACAGAGCACAGTATGGGGGCTGCGTTGCTGCACACAACAGGATGCAGGTTAATGTGGCAGTTCACTCACCATTTCTGACCACCTTGCATCGTTAAAGTGCTTTCTTCGCTAAATTGAGGAGTGTGACACAATGCTTCAGTTTCTAGCCTCTTCTGTGATCTGCTCTGTCTCATCCCAGTGAAAGCTTGTACCTAGAATGCAGAAGCTTTTAACCTTCCATACACATGCAATCCACTTGTCCATACTCAACACCTTATGCAACCTCAGCTACACAACATCCTTGATGGTTTGAGTGTGACGTATGGAGTGGTGGACGGAATAACATGGTGTGGAAATATATGCGCTCAACCCTAACTCTGGGACCATGATGCCGATTAGATTCTTCACAACAAACCCATGCAAGCAAAGAGCTCTGTGCTCAAGTGGCTCTGTAGTCAGGCAGGTCCAATATGTCAGTGCAAAGCTTTGGACAAGGACATTGGAAACATCATCCTCTGGCAAACATATTAAGGAGGAGTTTCAACAGGACACCAGGGACAGGAAATTGGGGTTGATGCTTATCAGGAGGCATCAACAATTATCTCAACATATGCTATCAAGAAATCAAAGGGCAGAAGGAAGATGTAAGATGAGTGTTGAAGAATTAATGTTTGAGGTGTTTTTAGTGTCGAGTGCCTGAGGGCAGAGAAATGAAAGGAGGCACGATAGCGGGAGTGATAAAAATGAAAAAAGTGAGATAAATAGGGTAATAGAAATAATGGTTTCAAGTCTGGAGCTGCAGCCAAAATGTGCATGCAAATATTCACAGAGACACAGAGCATCCGACATGGTCACAAGATCAAGAGAGCTACATTCTGAAATAAACAAAGACATGGAGGAGAAAACAGATGAGAAAACTGGCTTTAACACTAAAGTTGATGCACATTGGCTGGAATCGGTAACAGACTGATGTGCGCACAGAGACAGGTGCGTGAGACTAGAAGCTATTCAAAGGTTACAGCACTGACACATGTATTTCCATAAATTCAAATATTCTTGTGGCCACATTGAAACAGCTGTTGCTGGTGCCTAGATTTCTACACTGATAAATGATTAGTTATCTGACTGAGAGTGGTCCATGTGGATGGATCCTTGGGAATCTGCTGTTTAATAAAAAAAAACCCAAACAGTAAATGTACTGCCCTGAAAAGTCATCAATGTCAAATTGAGACTTGAGAATAGTTTTAGTGAAACCAATTTAATCATTTTCTATTAAAATTTCAAAGTCACTAGGCTCTGTGATTTAAAATTAATTCCCCAATTTGATCACTACCAGTTGAGCAAAAGCCACAGCTATAAATTATTGTTCCATTCACTATTTCAGATACAAGTAAGATAAGTCAATGGTGTGTTTTGACATTCAGGCAGTGACAGTTAACCAGAATTTGTTGAATATGTCCCTCACTGAAACTACTGCATAGAATCCCATGAGAAGAACAGTACTAGTGCGTTGATGATCCATTTAGTCACTGATCCGGTTAAAAATTAATGTGAATTCTTAGTAGCACTGTTTCACTTGAAGAGTAGATACCGCCTAACATTAGCAACCGAACCCTGTCATCAGTATAAGGAGATTTAACCCCACCCTCATTCCACTTAAATCAATACCACCCTTCCAAATTTATGCCTAATCGTACTATTTTTGCTATATACACTATTCTGGGTTTTAAATATACTTTTTTGCATTCATGTTGTAGGCTAATTTCAAAGCTCAATTTTTGGGTTTCTACAGGTACTCAAAATGCAGACAACTAAATATGAAAGCTGATCCCACCTGGCATTGAATATATAAATAATGGAAGATTAGACACATTTCTGACTTGGAATATGCTATAAAAATGAATAAGTTGGTACTTCTTTGTTGATGTACCATTTTACTTTTGTTTGCCTACAAGATACTCCCTACACAGGATTAATTAATATTTTCCCTTCAGATAATTAGAGAAATATACCTCCATGATATTTTGAAGGGGCATCCTGGATGAAGGTCTAAAATAACTCAGCAGCTACATACTCCTTGTGAATTATAATCATTAACAGTACCTGATAATACCTGCAGCACAGCGATGATGTTCAAAGTGATCTCATTACTAAATGAGACATTTTGATCTGACAGCTGTGAACAGACTGTCAATTTATAAAGGACTGATTAAACTACAAAGAACATTTGGGCTGCCTCAGCCATCTGTTTTAAATAATAATTTTTTTCCACCAAGTCCTTGATGTGTCTAATCATGTCTCTTTCCATTAATGTTTCCTGTGTCCATCATAGAGAAGAACCTGCTATTTTATCAACAGCGTGTGAAATGCTGTTAAGAATATAAGGTAATTCGTGAGCACTTGGTTTTTTTGCCTGTGACTAACCTTTTGCGAGATATCAGTTATAAACTTACTATTCAAGGGTCTAAGATTACAAAAAGAAATTTCTCATAATGAGCCAGTAAAATTTTTCTTCTTTTAAATAATGGTATATTATATCCCTATGAACTTAGATCAATACATAGGTTACTTTCACAATGTTTGCAACATAAAAACATACATCATAAACCACAAATACCTGTCACACAATGCAAGTGGACATTGTTAAATACAAGCAATTACAAAGCATTAGTGCTAATCTACTGAATCTTGGTAACTATACATATTGTAAACAAGCTCCCTCAGTAACCCCACTCTACAGTTTGAGACTCCCTTGGAAATTCATTCCACTTCATTTGACTCTGCATGGAGAGACTTCCTATATAAATGTTCCACTACTTCTTCACCCTAATAAGCTGTTTTCACATGCTGTCGCATGCTAGTGATGGTCCCTCATGGGAGGCTGTTTTATGTGGGAGCTCTCCTTCTTGCTATCCTTGGAGAAGTAGAATGCAGTTCCAATTGGCACACGAGTCCCTCCCATCCCAGTGGGCAAAGGGGTCAGCTGGCATCATCTCTTCCCAAAAATAGCATTTTAATTTATATCTCCTTCTACCATTTTTTTTATTACAAAGCCCTTTTAAGAGGGTGTTGATTTTTCGTTTTATTTAATTTTGTCTAATTTAATTCTTTTGTTTACTGGTTAATTCAAGTAAGTATTTATAGCCAAAGAAATGCAACTTGTGAATTAAAACTGTTGACATTTTGTCATGACGCCGTAAGGATCACTGTGATCTCTACTCTTTCACATAGGAAACTAAAACAAGCCTTTCGAAGAAAAAAGTAATAAATACTGCAAACAAATCATGCTACCCTGTATCAACAACCCACTACCCATCCATTCAACTGTTCTTTAATATCTGGGTGATTTGATCGCTGGTGCAGATTTATAACTATCAAAAATATGCCTGCTACTTCCAACTTATTATAAATGACTTCACTATTTTATATTTTTTAAATGCTTCAACTTTGATGTACATTGTTGCAAGAAAGAACCTGCAAGTGTACTGATGTCTTCTATGTTCTCATGACATTTCAGAGTGGACTCACCAATTTGCAAACAGCAAGATCCCACAAAACAAGGAGATAAATGAATGGTTAATTCATTTTGGCTTTGATATTTGAACAATAAATCCTGACCAGGTCACTGAGAGCACTCACTGGCCCATTTGGAATTTTGCAATGGGATTTTCTCAGCCCGACGGAAATGATGATGTGGGACTCAACAAAACAATTTGTTTGAAGTATTGTTCTTCCAGCAATGTAACACCTCTTCCATTCTATATTGAAGTGTCAGGCTAGATTATTAATTTTTAGTGCGGTTTGATTACACAACTTTTTGTCACAGGTCAAAATTTTTCTATAAATATAAGTTTGTGTAAACATAATGAGAAGGCTCAGTCAACTCCTTCAATTCCAGTTAGGTTGCAGGATTAGATACGCACTATCTGAAATATTCATATTTGCAGAGCAATTAGTAGTGGGATATCAATGCTCAAATGGTCTAGAATTGAAGCATTAATTTGTACTTCCTCTGCTGTGATTCAAATGACCATCTGGAATGTTTGCAGCATATTCTGTTTTTGTTTCAGGGTTCAACAAACATAATTTTCTTCTTATAAATTGTAAATTCGACTAGATGCTTTGAAATACTACAAAGCCTGAATGAAAAGATGACCTTTCAAGATCAAGATCATTTGATCCAACAAACAGAACCATTGACTGGTTGCAGTAGTTGAGATCTTTCTCAGGTGGTCGGGCATCAATTCTCCTGTAAGTAAAAAGTTGTCACGAGTTCTAAGGATAATGATACCTTTCAATTTTGGAACTGGGAAACTGAATATCCAACAGAAAAAAAAAGTAAAATTTTGTTTTTATCAACTGCTTAGTCCTACATAAGCAGGAATGAGGGGAAAATCCAGGAGGAATGATTGTATGTCAGTAACAGAAGCCACCTGATTTATCCACTATTTAAAACTTTGTATACAATATGTTATAGCATGATACTGTCTTCCATTTTTATTACATCTCCTCCCCAGAGTGTTTTATTTCCATGCAAACAACAATTGCGGATGCTGGAAACCTGATACAGACACAGACAATTCTGAAGAAACTCAGCAGGTCTGGCAGAATCTGTGCAGAGAGAAATAGAGTTAACATTTCAAGTCCACCGACTATTCTTCAGAACTGACAGTATGTAGCAACAAGTAGTATTTACCTTGGTGACAGGAGATGGGAGGGGAAAGGAGTGAGTGGATAGGTGGAAATAGAGCATATATTACATTATGTGCACATGCGAGAGAAATAGAGAGAGGAAACGTTAGACAAAGTGATTGTTGACAGCAAGCCTGGGGTAGATAGGTGTTAGTGGGGACTACTGAGTGGGTGAAAAGGGGTTGGCTGTGCTGAAAGCAATCCATGTTACGATGGGATCTGGGGTCCAGACTCTAAATATTATTGAATTCGAGATTGTGTCCTGAAAATGACATGCTGCTCTTCTAGCTTGCAATGAACCAGAAACACTGCAGCAAACCTGAGACAGAGGTGTTGGCCTGGGAACATAGTGGTGTATTGAGATGACAGCAACTGGAAGCTTGAGATCATTTCTGAAGACTGAATACAGGTATTCCACAAAGTGATCAACCAATCTGTGTTTTGTCTCCACGTTGTGTAGGAGACAGCATTGTAAGCAATGAATGCAGTAAGCTAGGCTGAGTAAAGTGCAGGTAAATCGCTACGTCACTTGGCAAGCTGTGTCTGGGGCCTTAGATACTGTACAGAATGGAGTTAAATGGGCAAGTTTTGCACATTCTGTGATTGCATGGTAAAGTGCCTGGGGGTGAGAGAGGAGTCGGTAGTGGAGGAGTGGATCAGGTTGTCCCAGAGGTAATGGGCTGACAAGGGACGGGAGGGAACCATGTGTCTGGTGGTGGCATCTCGGAGGTGATGTAAATGGTACCTTATGATTCTTTGGATGTGGAAGCTGGGGATATGGAAAGTGGGGACTGGGGAAGCCTATTGTTGTTGTGGGAACGAAGAGATGGGGTAAGGGCAGAAGTCCAAGAGATGGGTCAGACATGGCTTAGGGCCCTGTCAACCTTGACGATGGGGAAATCTTGATTGAGGAAACAGGTGGATATTTCTGAGGCCCCCCTGAAGAAGGTGGCATCATCAAAACAGAGGCGATAGGCAGAAGCAGCAATCTCTGCCTAACTGTTCCCCTCTCTCTTGCGAGGCTCTGTCTCCACCTTCTTCTACACCCCCACACTCCTCCATCATCAGGAAAAATACCATTTTTCTAAGATGCTATCAGTTCTGAAGCAGAGTTACTGGGCTTGAAACATTAACTATTTCTCTCTCCACAGATGTTGCAAGATCTGCTGAGTTTCTCCAGCAATTTCTGTTTTTCTATCTTGTCTGGATGGGTTTGATCTCAGACAGCCAACCTATTTTCTACTATTCACACCCATTTTACTTCTCTATCACTTCTTTTCCACCATTTTCACTGCTTTTGTCATTTGGTCTGGGTGCCCTAACAATCTGTTCCACTCACTTCTCCTCCTATCAACATCAGAAAACCATCACTTTTCAGCAGTTCTAAGTTATCACTGGACCTGAAACAGTAACTCTGTCTCTCTCGCTCTCTATAGATGTGTCAGATGTGCTGTGTTTCTCCAGCATTTTCTATTTATCTTTCAGATCTCCAGAATCTACAGTATTGTGCTTTTACCCAATTTATAAATGTTAAGATTATCATCAATACTTAGGCAGCAAAGCTGAAAAGTTACCCGAGTCTCTTTGCAATGTGTGTAAAAGCAAAGCCTCATAAAAAGTCCAACCAATGATGTAGTGCACAAGATCTTCAAATCACAGCAGCTGGTAACTGGATTCTTTTTGTCTGTTTAGATGTCTTCTTCCTCAGAAACCCATTACTTTTCAAAACCTAATTGCACAATACAATCTTGCACAAAGACAATTAGCACAACTCTAGCATTCAAGTTATTCACCTTGTGAAAACTTCTGAGAGATACACTGAGAGTAGTTTGAGAAGTCTATTATTACTGAATTCATATCTACTAATTTGGTACAAACTAGGGGTCAAATCTGGAGATTCATAGTCTGTAAGGAATGAGCTCTGTAATGAACAGATTTAAGAATTGTGTCACTAAGGAAATATCACTTCAACTGCTCAATATTTAAAGCCTTTATTGTAAAGGCAATCATGGTGATTCTTCCGGGATCAATGGAGATAGGGAGGGTCCCCAAGGACCGGAAAATGGCTAATGTAACATCGCTCATTGTCTCAGAGGCAAAAGATCGGAAACTATAGATCAGTTAGCCTGACTTTGGTCTTTGGTAAGATACTAGAGTTCATTATTAAGGATGACATTACAGAGAACTTAGAAACTGCATGGCAAAATAGGGCCGAGTCAGCACAGCTTCGTTAACAGGAGGTCATGCCTGACAAATCTTTCAGAATTCTTCAAGAAGGTAAAGAGCAAGTTAGACAAAGGAGAGCCAGTAGATCTGGTCTATTTGAATTTTCAGAAGGATTTTCAGACAACGTGTCACACAGGAGGCTGCTAAATAAGACAACAGCCCATGGTGTTAAAGACATGAACTGGCAGAAGGCAGAGTGGGATAAAGGGGTCTTCTTTAGAATGGCGGCTGGTGACTAGTGGAGTTCCACAAGTGACAGTGTTGGGACCAGACTGAAGGAACAACCTTTAAGGACTGAGATGAGGAGGAATTTCTTCAGCCAGAGGGTGGTGAATCTGTGGAACTCATTACTGCAGAGGGCTGTGGAGGCCAAGTTATTGAGTATATTTAAGACATAGATGGGTTCTTGATTACTAAGGGGATCAAGGGTTACGGGGAGAGGGCAGGAGAATGGGGTTGACAAACGTATCAGCCATGATTGATGGGCAGAGCAGACTCAAGGGAGCGAATGGCTTAATTCTGTGCCTATAACTTATGATCTATTCTTAGAAATATGTTGAATGAGTTTTATATCTTCTCACTAAGCATGTATGTTTCAAAGGTCATTGTTTCAAAATTAATAATGTTGCTTTCACACTCACCAGTTGACTGATAAAGCAAAGCCTTATTACGTGGTATTGTCATGAGATATACAAATAATAGAAATGTAAATAATTGAACAAGATTTTCAAAACTAAAATATGGCAAAGAAATCAATGGTGGGCATCTACGGCAATCTCAGCTCTACCAAAGATGGACATAATTTGTTTTTTTTTATGAATGCTGAGTTCTTACATTTTTTGTTGCAATTATTGATTTATGTTTGTTCATCAAAAATTGCTTACAATTATTAAAAAAGTAGTTCAATAAAAAAAATTGCATCATGAAGCTTAGCAATCCTGACTGTATTTGGTTTCAGCTCAGATAAACAAATGAAAAATTGAAATTTCTATTGCTCTTTCAGTTAACATGAGCACTCATTTCAGAAAATTAAAAAGGACCAAAAACTGAACCAGCAGCAATAATAAAGTACAACACCCTAATTCATGGAAACAGAGTTGAAAACAAAATAATTGGAAAACTGTTCTGAAAACCAAAACATCATATTCTGTAGCTTTTATCCAAAAGCGTTACAGAACAATAAATGAAAAAGAAGAAAAAGTTGTTATGTTAGTTAACTTTTTTATAAAATGCAACCCAGATTTCAGATGGTATGCCTAAGGGAAGTGAGATAGCAATCAGTGCTCAACTCATCAACTTCCAAAACCCAGATTGTGCATTTCATGAGCCCCCTGAGCCCCCTTCCCACAAAGCCTACAAGCTGCCTTTTTCTTTGTTGAATGTGGACCAGAGAAATAAAAAATCAACAGTGGAGTGTTGGGGTCTCAATGCCCTGAAACACCAGTCACCTTGCACCAGACACAAAATGACTACTTTGATACTTTCAGCAGCTACACAGCACTGTATCTTCCATCCTCAAAAAGGTAGGATATGCATACATAGCAATAACTGTTTCTGGAGCCCACTATGAATAGCGATGAATGTGCACTGGAGAAAGTTAGGTCAACTCTTAGCGTCTACTGTCAATGAATTTAAAAATCTTTCTAAAGCATTAAACAGTCAGTAAATTGTGCTAATTGTAGAGATGACTCAAGCAGTGCAGCAATTATAATTAAACTGCTGTTGCATAACTGCGATGTTCTGGTCATCAATGAGGTAAATCACTGCAGATCAGAAGCATAAAGGCAAAACAAATTCGGTTTGGAGTCCAAAGTGTTTAGCAAATAGTCTAAAACAATGCAACCATTTTTTTAGAAAGTGAAATGATGTTATGCAGATACTTTATTATAAATAGGAGTGTTCTCAGATGATTTGTTCTAAGCGGCAAACTGAAGGGGTATTTAAGGATACAAAGCTACAGGAATGAAGATACATGCCTACTTGCAGCATGTTTCCATTGAAGAAACAAGGAGTCATCTAAAGTCACTGTACACAGTATACAGAATACATACATTTTCAGACATTTAGAGCTTGGTCACCAGTACCTGTAATCTCGTGAGAGTATATTCCCACATAAAAGTTTTTAAAAGCAAACGTACAATCATACTTTTGTTCACATAGTT
The DNA here is from genome assembly GCF_021869965.1 of Rhincodon typus. Lineage (NCBI taxonomy): Eukaryota > Metazoa > Chordata > Chondrichthyes > Orectolobiformes > Rhincodontidae > Rhincodon > Rhincodon typus. The sequence goes on from NC_063334.1 coordinate 8,852,616, forward strand.
TTAAAAAATACTGCAGATGGTGAAAGTCAACAATTTTAAAGTCTGAACATAAATTAAAAAGTCAAGAATAGTTCTTTCCCACTTGAAGCTTAAAGCACTTTTGTGGCATTATTTCCACTCCATAAATTTTGAATTCTGAGTTCAGATTCTGACATGTGAAGTACTTTTATAAAGCCTGCAGGAGAAACATGATTGACAGTACCCTCAAGTGTTTTGAGTTTCCCCAGTTTTAGGCAAAAAGATCAAAAATAACCCACTTTCAAAGCATTTTCCATAGGATGCTAAAATATTCATCAATTTAATTCACCTTAATGCTTTGAAAATCTTCTTTGGAAGAGGCGACTGGGAAACATAAGCATAACAATGTAAAAATTTGAGGTAACACCCTTTGAGAGAGTGAAAGAGCTTGAACGTCAGGATATAGTTCTATTGTAGCCACCATTTAGATGTTTTTCAAGCCAGAGTTCTGCCAACTGCATTGTTGATCCAAACGTACTTGCTTTGGACCCTAGGCACATCTTGTATTGCTTAGGATCCATGTTGGGATCACAGTGAACAGGGTGGTAAACATGGACAACACCAATTTCTTGGCTTCTAAAGGCATTCAAGCCAACAGAGATCACTTTCGTAAAAAGGTCCACATCTTCTAGGCCCCAGCCCTGAATGGAGGTATCAAACCCACCAACATGCAATAAATCACTTTTGTATATGCAAACTATTCCAAAGCCATAATCCCGCCAAAAACCGGTCTTCTTTGTGAAAACAAAGTTATTATCATTTACTGGATTGCCGCCATAAACTATTTTTGGATCATACTGACTAAAGATTACAGGAAAATAAACCTGTTCTCCCTGAATTGTATTGTCCCTACACCGTTGCACAAAGTCTGGAGTAAATATTAAATCGATATCACAGAAGAGCAGCAAACTGTTATTATGAAATGAGGAAGAGCCCATTTCTAGTGCTAGGCCTCTTGAAAACTCCCCTTTCATAGGGAGAATGGTCATATCTGCTTTAGGATATTTAAGGTTAAGGTCTCTCATTAACTCATTGTGCTTGCCTTTATCTGGGCTTGGATCAGAATTGAACAACAATATGAATAGTTTTACATTCTGATTTGGAATAAGGCAAGTCTTCTCAAAGTTCTCCATGAACCGGACAAATGTCTCATATCTTCCAGTGAGAGGGACAAGGATGTGAACTTTTTGGTCATTTCGTTGTTTAAGCTCTTTTGTGGTCTCTGTGAATTGGAATGGTGAGAAGATCTTCAGTGAGTTTGAAAGGAAAGAGAAAGACTGAGAGTCACTGTTTATGCTCTCTGCAAGCTCTCTAGCATCAAGTTCTTCAGCTTCCTTCATCAATGCTTTACTGAAAGACTGTTGAATGTAGGCATGGCGTCTTACAGGAACAGTCACCTTTCTCCCCTTATGCTTCTTATAAAGTAGCAACAGATCCATAATGTATTCTGCTCCATGCATTGGATTAACTCTGCGATAGCCATACTGAATTTCTTTAAATTCGATCACACGTCCTCTGGTCTTAGAGTTCCAATTGATCATCTCCATAACCTGCATTATAGTGTCATCCAGTGCTGCACGGAGTGCACTGTTGATACCCTGACGAGGGATTTGTGTTTCTACCATGCTAAATAGGTGCTTCCCAGTAAGAAATTCCCATTCAAGAACCTCATTCCTGTCACGAGGCTGGAAGCGCATAAAAGATGGCATCATTCCAAGTTGCTGATCCTCCTTGCGTACTTCACTGCTGCTGAGTTTGCTCATAGAAACACTTTCTCGATGCAGCTGAATGGTTCGATGACGTAGTTCTGAAACTTTACGAGTCAGCAAGTAGTTATGTAGTCTATATTGATAATCAGGCCTTTTATTCGGGTGGAGTGTTATCGCATTATGAATCTTGCTGTTACGCAAATCCTGAATGTATCCTTTCTTGTTGTGCTCATAGTTTTCATAGAACAATTGCTGCATCTGAGGAATTGGAAAACAGTAAATGTTATTTTATTGAAGCAAAGTAAAGAAACAGCACAAGAAACCATCAGGATAATTTTATGCACTGTCATTACACAATATTTACCAGTGTAAACACAATCTTAAAATAAGTAAACACTAAACAGAACTAATTCCGAGAAATAATCATTTCTAGGTAAACTTGAAAGAATTTGCTAGAAGCCCACTGTAATGGTCACACTGCAGAATAAATTGCCTTTTGTGGAATATTGCTGTTTTAACCATGCCACACTCAGCATTCAGTACCAACCCTGAGGATAATTTTAAGGGCTTCCTGCACAGCTACTTGCTAACAGACTTCAATATTCATGCCAGCAATGATTTTCTGTCAAACAGGGAAACCGAATCAGTATTTTCCAGAACAAAAACAGAAACTGCTGGAGGAACACCCAGGTCCAGCAGCATCTATGGACAGAAAGCAGAGTTAACAATTTTAAGTCCAGTGACCCTTCTTCAGAACAGATGGGTTCTTTCACGTGCACTTAACCAATATTTCCTACATATTCCTCATCTGTAATGACTTCACATTCACAGGACTTTGCTTTCATTTATTTTCTCCATCTAAATGTACAAAGTATCTTGATTTTAATTACAATGAATAGTTGCACTAATAGGTAATTATATTATTTTTGTTTCAAAATCTATACAATTACATGTTGTTCTGTTTTGAAATTAAATAACCTTGAATAAAAATGCTGCATTCTTTTCTTGAGAATTCAGCAGCTGAGGGAAGAAACTTTAGAGACAAAAACATAGAAGTCATATATCAGCCAATTTGAATTGCATGATTTCTGTTCCTAATCATTCCTGGAATGGATCTGAATCTAGAACTTCCAGTTCAGAGGTTGAGGCTAAGCCTACTAAGTCACAAACCCCCAGATTCACTGGTGTTTGCTGAAGAATCTGAAAACTATGTTCTGGCCCTGACTTACCTGTTTGAGGGACTAACCTGTATGATAGGTGTCAGATCACAATACTTGCATAGATTAGCGGCAGCTTGTCCCATCCTAAAGATTATTGCCTCAATTCATGGTAAACATTTTTTAAAAATTCAAATAATATAAATACCCCAGGCATCCTCCATCTTTCTCTTATTTGTTTATGGATATGATATCAGTGGCTGGCCCAACAATTTATTTTGATCCTTAATTGCTCTTTGACAAGTGAATAGCATCCTCATTATTTTTATTTTTTCGGTCTGCTCTGCTCCCTTTTTCACACATTCATTTATACCCATTTTACATCTCTTTACCACCATTAGCAATCTCTTTGTCTTTTGGTCTGGGTACTCTCAATCTGTTCCACTCGCTCCAGATTTTGTGGAGTTCAATTTTTGCAAGTTTTTATACATTTTCAGGAGGTGGGCATTGCTGGTATTTATTATGCATCACTAATTGAGAAGATGATGGTCATCTGCCTTCTTGAACCACTGTAGACCTTTTGTCGTAGATAGGCCTACAATACTAAGGATTTTGACCCAGCAACAGTGAAGGAATGGTGATATATTTCCAAGTCAGGATGGTGACTTGGAGGGGAACTTGCAGGTTCCCTTGTATCTACTGCCCTTGTCCTTCTAAATGGAAGCGATCTACCTAAGGAACCCTGGTGAGTTTCTGCAGTGCATCTTGCTAGATGGCACACACTGTCGCTACCGAGTGTTGGTAGTGGAGGGATTAGTGGATGCTTGAGGACAGGTACAAATCAAGCAGGCTGCTTTGCCCTGGATGGTGTCAAGCTTGAGTGTTGTTGAAGATGCACCCATCCAGGCAAATGAAGAGTATTCCATCACACTCCTGACTTGTGCCTTGGACAGACCTTGGGTGTAACACCACTCAGGGCATAAATTACTTGCTGCAGGATTGTTATCCCTCTGATAGTATTTAAGTCAACTTGTCTGATTCAGTTTGTGATCCAGGATATTGATAGTGGGGAAATTCAGCAATGCTTCTACCACTGAATGTCAAGAGTGATCATTAGATTCTCTCTTGTTGAAGATAAGCTAACCCTATCAGCTGGCATGGATGCTGCTGGTCATTCATCAATGCAAGTCTGCATATTGTTCAGGTCTTGTTACATTTGGATATTTATTGCTTTGGTGCCTGAAGAATCAATAATAGTGCTGAACATTGTTGCTGATGATTGCACAATCCCCACTTTTAACCTTATAATGGAGGCAAGATTGATGATGAAGCAAGTGAAAATGTTTGAGCCGAGGAACACTGTTGTAGGGAACTGGGGTTCTTGTGGAACAGTAATGTCCCTGCCTCTGGACCAGCAGGTCTGGGTTCAAGTCCTAACTGCTGCAGAGGTGTGTCATAACAAGTTGGTTAGAAATACTTAGATCAGTCAGGCTGATTGGCAAGTTTTTCTGATGTATGCTCTAACACCCTGAAGAATTCCTACATTGATAGGTATAATTCCAAACAGTGAAGAGCTTTTATCCTAGTTCTCAAAGATTCAGTTCTGCCAGGGATCCTTGATGCTGTGCTGTCAGATAAAACCCTGACGTCAAGGATAGTTAGTCTCACCTCACCCACCTATGGTGAAAACCCATGTGCCCAGAACATAAGTCTGGGTGTCTAAGTTACTGGTCCAGTGACATTACAACTATGTCACTCTTCCCCAGCACTTTACTCAACAGCATTTTCCCTAAGTGAGAGGCTTGTAATAATGTGTTAGTGAGCATTTTGTTTTAAAATCTTAGGGGAGTTGTCAGCCATTAACACTCAATGTCCAGGTTCTCTTGTGACAAATGACCAAGAAATATAATTGGAGTCATTGTCTGGCATAATCTTGTAGCCATTGCTGAAATATGAATGAGACACGAGGAAAGTATCAGAAAAGGAGCTCTAAAAAATAGTCCACGTGCGATTGACAAGGAGTCCTCCAGAAGCTTTTGCCTTAATATTTCTGCAGCCCCAGTAAATCTCTTGACATAGCTAGCACAATTATAGTGCTAAAGTTCATTCAGTGAAATGTATCTACTACCTGGTTCGGTTCATTAAACTGTTACATTTGGTGTGTTCTCATCTATTGGGGATTGGAGGTGAGTGAAAGAAATATCGGGTTTGTTCTCCCCTTGATTGCCTGTACAGCTAAGGGCTACAAAGAAAACAAATTTTGGATCTTTTCCTTACTGCAGTACTTCTCCACAGCTTGATAAAAAAGATGAATTGGCTAATTATTTTACTGCAGTGGTGCATATGTGTGCGTATAAATGAGCATTGCTACATTACTGTTAATGAAAAAAATCTCAAATAACATAAGGCTATGGAAGAAGTTTCTTTTACCCAGTTATAATTTAATGAGGCTTAAAATAAACATGTTCCTAAATTAGCAGTATTGCTATACACAACCAACTACATTAACGTATTAGAAAACATTGTACAGAATACAGTATATTGAATAGTTTCATGCAGTTTCTGCAAATCATACAGTAACTGACCTAAATAAAGCTGCTTGGGTTTGAAAGGCATTTTGATAACTGACAGTAGGTACATGAAGTCCTTCTATCAGGTAAAATGTAATGTGCATGAACACATTACATTTATAATGCCAGATATGTGACTAGGGATATTAGATTAATGAAAGCACATTCTAGTAGCCTGGCTGCTCTCTTCCACCGTATGAATTGTGCAACAAATCAATAATCATCTGAAGAAAACTGCCTCCGTCTTTGGAAGCATGAATGCAGCTAACAAAGTCTAAGTGTCTGGTACTGTTTCCTGGGAGTTCTCCATGAATAAGGGAGCACAGTGATCTCAAGAGAAAACTGTTGATCATTTGAAAATTTTGAAATTGTCTTAGATAAATAAAATTAGATTCTTTTAAGGAATAATTTGAGTTTTGGTTTATGATAAGGCTAACGCATACTTCCAACATTACAACAGTGATCACACTTCAAGACTCAGTGGTTATGAAACAGGTTATAGAAATTAAAGTATTTTTATTCATGGAGCACTTTTGGACTCAGGATATTTTATTCAGTTGAAGACAATTTTTTTACAAAATACGTTCACGGGAAATGGGCATTGCTGGGTAGGGGAACATTTATAGCCCCTGCTCACCCCCCCAAACAGAAGTTTAGGGTCAATGGTTGCCTTTGTGAATAGAAAGCTGTCTCAAGTGATTGGGACCCTTGCTATTTGTTTTATACATTAACGATTTCAACTCGAACGTAGGGGGCACAATTGGGAAATTTGCAGATGACAAAATTAGCCACGTAATGATAGTGTAGTGGATAGTTTGTAAGCTCCAAAATGATATCGATGGATCGGTTGCGTGGGCAGGAAAATGGCAGATTGAATTCAACTCTGATAACTGTGAGGAAACGCATTTAGGGAGGTCAAACAGTAAAAACAAATACACAATAAACGGGAATTTACACAGAAGGGTAAATGAAGTGAGAGATCTTGGTGTGCAAATGCGCAGGTCCTTAAAAGTAACAGAACAGCTGAATAAGATAAAGAAAGCATATGGAATACTCTCCTTTATTGGCAGAGGTACAGAATACAAAAATAGGGAGATAACGATGAAACTGTATAAGACACTGGTGAGGCAGTTGTGTGCAGTTCCGGTCACCACATTACAGGAAGGATGAATTTGCTCTGGAGAGAGTGAAGAGAAGATTTACCAGAATGTTTACTAGAAGAATTACTAGACAGGAGGAACTGGTTTCCCTTGGCAGACAGTTCAAAAACCAGGGGTCATCGATTCAAGCCAAATTGCAGAAGGATTAGAGGGGGTGTGCGGAAAAGCTTTTATTTATGCAAAGGATTGTGGGTGCCTGGAATTCGCTGCCTGAGTAGGTGGTGGAGGCAGAGACCCTAAACTCTTAAAAAGTACCTGGATTGGCACCTTAAGTGGTGCAAGCTGCAGGGCTATGGGTTGTATGCATGAAGGTGGAATCAGGAAGAGCCTCTGGGTGTCTTGGGGTCAGCATGGACATGATGAGTCAAATGGCCCCCTTCTGTGCTGTATCATTTCTATGGTTCTAACTGCCCTTGAGAAGGTAATGATGAGCTGTTTTCTTGAACTGCTAGTCTTTGGGATGTAATACATCCACAGTATTGTGAAGAAGGAAACTCCAGAATTTTGTCCCAGCAATAATGAAGGAGTGATGATATATTTCCAAAGTCAGAATGATGAGCGGCTAGGAGGGGAACCTACAGGTGAGTGTTTCCCTGCATCTGCTGACCTAGTCCATCTAGCTGGTGAAAGTCATTAGTTCGGAAGGTGTGTTGGAGGATCCTGTGAGAGCTATTGCATTGTATCTTGTAGACGGTACACACTGCTGTCACTGTGCATTGGAGATGAAAGCAGTGGATGCTGAAAGTGGTGGATGGTGTGTTAATCAAGTGGGCTGCTCTGTCCTGGAAGGTGTCAAGCTTCTTGAGTGTTGGAGCTGCACCATCCAGCCAAGTGGGGAGTATTCCATCACACTTCAGACATGTGAACTGTAGATGGTGGACAGCCTTTGGGGAGTCAGGAGGTGGGAGTCACTTACTTCAAGATTCTTAGCCCCTGATCTGCTCTGGTATATATTATGTATATAGTATGTGCCTGTCAGATTCAGTTCAGGTTTCTGACCAGTGGTGATGTTGACAGTCTGGTATTCAGTGATAGTAACGTAGTTAAATGACAAATGATGGTGGTTAGATTCTCTCGTTGAAAATGGAAATTGCTGAGTATTTGTAGGTGTGCATGTTAATTATGACTCATTAGCCCAGGTCTTGCCGAATATGGACACACAGGTTTAGTAGTTGAAGAGTCGTAAATTAAGGTTAGGATTAACGCAGGTGCTGAGTATTGTATAGTCATTAGTGAACATCTGCATTTAGCACAATGTTTTTGTAGTATAGTAGTTATCATATTCACCTAACACACACACAAAAAGCCCTTGGTTTGAAACCAGGCAGAGACAGTGATGCTTCCTTATTATCCAGGCAAGGTGCCTTGGCTCTGCTTTTTGGTAGAAGTGAATGAATATCTGCACTTCTGACCTTATGATAGAGGGAAGGTCATTGATGAAGCAGCTGAAGATGGTTGATCCTCAGACACTACCCTGAGGAACTCCTGCAGAGATGTCCTTGAGCTGAGATGACTGACCTCCAACAACCGCATTTTCTTTGTGCTAGAAATGATTCCAACCAGGTGAGAGAATCTGTGTGGAAAGATTTTGGATTGCGTTCTTGATTTCTAGGGCAGTCACCCGCACCTCATCTCTGTAGTTCAGCTCACATCCATGTTTGGATCAAGCTTGTCATCAACTGCACCAGTTATTTTTCTGGGGATGTGGCTTTCCAAATATTTGGAATATCTTAGTTTGGATGTCAGGTGGCAATTACAACAATTATTTGCAAATAACAAATGTCATGTAATTTATACCATACTTTTCTGACCTGATTGTTGTTCCATTAAATTATTCATCATCTTGCAAGTGCCTCCAAAAAAACTTGAGGTCAAGTTTCAATTGCCCATGTGGAATGGCCTGCAAAATAGGGCACTTGGAAGGCATCACTAGTTTCTGACAATTCAATTATGCAATTAGATTTTCAAAGGATGGGTTGGGATGGGGGAAGCCTGTAATTCTCACACCTCGCAATTCACAACAGCTTGTAGATCTCTTTAGGACTAAAACAGAGCAAGTGTCAGCAGTTTTTCAAATGGAAAGCGTAGGAATATTGAGGGACCTTGTGGCACAATGACAGTGTCCCTAACTCTGCACCAGAAGTGACAGACTCAAGTTGCTCCATAAATCAACAATAGCCTAATGTTATTTTCACTAGACTATTAATCCAGGGGTGATGTTCTAGGGACCTGGGTTTGAATTCCACAATGGTGAAATCTGAATTTGATACCAATCTGGAATTAAGAGACTATTAAAATGATTATGAAACCATTGTCAATTGTAAGGAAAACCCACAGGAATACTGTGACATATTTGAACATGACTGTCAGGAACACAGCAGAGAAGCTTTACTGTACATGACTGCTGTGTGAAGTAAATGATAAAAGTGGAGATTGAAACTCTTGTTTCTGCAGTTGCATGGATTTGTCATCACTGGAGTTAAAAAGCTGGATTTTGAGAGGAAAGGCTGTTAGAAATCTGGAGAGTAAAGTGCTACTATTGGCATCTTAGGCCACCTTGAGCCACACTCAATGCTGGTGCTCATTTCCTATATGGAAGGCACACCATAACTTCCTGCCTTTAGCAACCTTCTTCAGGGCCTCAAGGAAAACATCAGAAAAATGTGAGGCTGCCTGAACGGGTCAACTACCCAAATCATTAACTGATGCCTTGTTCTCCTTGTCTACGCATTTCCATTAGCATGAATGCCATTTGCCTATTAAATGAGTTCCTGCCCACATACAGAAAGCACCAAATCAGCCACCAAATTCAGCTGCAGGCCAATTAATGACTAACACTTAAATCACACATTGCATCACTGATACTGATTTTGCACCAGGCTAGGATCTGGAAATTCCTGGACGCTCAGTTCCCAAACCCAAAACAGAAACCTGTGACACCTGGCACTATGTCAGGATCCTTCCCTATCACAACAGAAGAATGCTACTGCATTGTGTATAACTCAAACTACTGTAACCAGGAAAAAGTCTGAGCTTTCACAGAATTGCCAGGCTTCTCAATGATACTATATAAGCATTGATAACCATATCATCATAAAATCCCGACAGCATGGAAGCAGGTCATTCAGCTCATTGAGTCGCACTGATCCTCTGAAGAGCATCCCACCCAGACCTAGCCCTCCTACCCTAACCCTGTAACTCTGCATTTCCCACGGCCAGTCTTCCTACCTTGCACATCTTTGGATGTGGAAAGAAACTGGCACACCCTGAGGAAACTCATGCAGACACGGGGAGAATGTCTGTGTGAAGTTTGCAGTATCCCAAGGTTAGAATTGAACCCAGGTTGTTGGCACTCTGAGGCAGCAGAGCCTCTGTGCTGCCCATTATAAATGGGCCGAGACAATGACTAATGCACAGATTTCAAATCTCTTAAAATGGATTGTGACTCAAGTTCCATTAATATTAAAACATCCACTGATAGCAACAACCTGCCATCTGCATCATAAACTAAACATGAATAAGAAAATTCAGAATTATCATTTAAAGTTAAAGCAGTATGCTATCATCTCCAATATCAGTGTCCCCAAATTATGGGCTTCACTCACTTTAGTACCGTGTGAACCACAAGTATCTGCAATCTTCCAGAGCTATTGCTGTAATGACAGAGCATTGTTTTGAAATCATAAATAATAACACTGTGTACTCCCAGAGCCTTCAGTAATATTAGAATAAAGGCAGAGGCACTAATTCTATTAAGAGTAACAACTTTGCAGGAGGAATGTACCATAATTCAAACAGATAAGAAACCAAATTTTTTTTTTAAAACCCCGTATCAACTAATTTTGGATCTGTAACATACCATTATAACATTTATCATGCTCAGTCAGTCCCTTTTGCTGTCTTTTTACCAGAAATTACTGCAACACTCTCATAGGAACACATGCATGCGCAGACTTGGAAACTTGTCAAGTTTATGCATAAAAATCCCAAATGACTAAATTTTGAAATAAAGGACAAAGATATCCTTTGTCTAAGTTTGAGTGTAGTTTAGGTCAGATGTTGCTGTAAAAATGGCTGCCAGTAAATGAGATAATTTAATTTCAACCAAAAGAAGTCAGAACTGACTAGGCTTAGTCAGCTTTCCATCTTCAAAAAATCCTTTAGTATCTTTAATTGGGTGAAAAAAGTAAATTACAACAGAAAACCAAAATGCATCAGGATATATTTTTGGCGAGTATCCTATTTAATCAACAGGCACTCAGACTGAAGAATTGGACATGCAAGTCTAGGGAGTCCACAATTTTAGAATAAACAATCAACAGCATGGAGTAAAATCCATCGTAGGCAACACTGCAAAATGGGCTATAACAAATTTTCCATGGAAAAGAAAATTGAACATAAAATACATGATATTGCCAACAACGTATCACCTGCTACACGTGGTTACCCAAGGCAAAAATCACCTGGATTTTCCTCCACTTATGATTTTCCATATTGGAAGCAGAATTGCCACAAATATTCTCCAGAGAATAATCCCACTATAATATACTTTATTTGACTTTTTCCTGCGATAGTGCTTCACTTTATTTATGAGAGGTCTAATAGCACAAATTCAGGGCAATAACCATGGATAATTACCAGAAGAGTCTAAGCATTTTATTTTATTGACAGTTTTACAGTCATTATTCCTGTGAATTGTCTCATTTGTCCTTTTTAAATTGCAAATATAAAATGTTTATCTGTTTTGTCATATCCTCAATGTGTTGAAACTGAGGCACTTTTATGCAGTCCATTACTTTAATTCATGCATGTGCACTAAGAACAAATCCTTCATCATTAAGATGACATGACATAAGAGAAGTAGGCCATTCAGTCCATTGAATCTGTTCCACCATTCAATGGGAGCATGCCTGATCTAATAATCATCAAATCCACTCACCCTTGGTAAAGAATTTCTCAGATTCACTGCTGTCAGAGAAGAAAATCCTCTTCATCTCTGTTCTAACTGGGCCACTCCTTATTCTGAGATGATGCCATTCTAGACTGTTCCAAACAACCTTTCCACATCTACCCTGTCAAGCCCCTTAAGAATCTTGTATGTTTCAATAAGGTCACCTCTCATTCTTCTAAATTCCAACAAGTACAGACTGAACCTACTCAACATCTCCCCTTAAGAAAATCTCTCCATACATAGATTCAGCCCAGTTAACCTTCTGTGGACTGCCTCCAATGCCAGTATATGTACCCTCAGATAAGGAAACCAAAACTGTTCAGTTTTCCAGGTGTGGTCTGACTAGTGCCTTTTATAGTTTTAGCAAAATCTCTCTGCTTTTGTATTCCAGTCTCTTTGAAATTCCATTTGCCTTCCTTATTACTTTCTAAACTTGAATACTGGCTTTTTATGATTTATGCACAAGGACTTCAAAATCCCTCCATAGCTTTCTGCAGTCTTTCTCCATTTACATCAATTTCAGCATGACATTATTGTTGCCAAAGCGCAGAACATCGCATATTTTCTGCATTGGCAGGTTTTTGCCCACTCACTTATCGATGTCTCTCTGCAGGCTCAGTGTCATTCTTACCACTTGCCATCCCACCTATTTTTGTGTATTCTGCAAGCCTGGTGAGAGTACATTCACTTCTCTCATCCAAGTCTTTAAGAGATGCAGTAAATAATTGTGATGCCAGGATTGAATCTTGCGGCACTTCAACAGTTTCAGGTTGCCATGCTGAAAACACCACCCCACCCCCTCAATCTTCTCATACTGCAGATAGAGGAGAGGCTAGCTAAGTCTACTGGACAGCTAACCAATTTTACACATCCTGATCGGAGGCTGCAAAGTGATGTGAAAATGCCGAGGTTACAAGTATTCTGTTTCTTTAATTTTTCCTTCCTTCTTTGGTGTTCTTCCTATGTTTTTCAGGAACAAGTTGCTGCCTGATTACATGCCTCCAGAACTAAGCCTCTAATTAGACAGAAATATAGCAAATACTAAAGGAAATTATCATACAGAATGGAGCCTTGAAACTAATTATTCAGGATGGTTACTTCTTGACCCCTCTTATGCAAGTAGTTAGTTCATAGCATTTATTAGTAGAAATAATGAAAGGTGTCAGTTATTGATTATTAAATATTTAGCTTCAAGCTTTCGTAAATAACTGAACTCAGTGAACTTCTCGTGATAGCCAGTCTAAGTTCAGAGATTCTTTCATGAGTTAACATGGTGTTTTGTTGTTTTGTAGGTTCTCTGTATAATTAAATTTGCTTGGCATCCAAGTCACAACACAGAAAAGGGTAAGCGGTAAATTACTGAGTGAAGTCTCTAACAATTAGCATAGGATGCGCTTTGAGAATCATAGAACATAGAACATTACAGCGCAGTACAGGCCCTTCGGCCCTCGATGTTGTGCCGACCTGTGAAACCAATCTGAAGCCCATCTAACCTAAACTATTCCATTATCATCCATATGTTTATCCAATGACCATTTAAATGCCCTTAAAGTGGGCGAGTCTACTATTTTTGCAGGCAGGGCATTCCACGCCTTTACTACTCTCTGAGTAAAGAACCTACCTCTGACATCTGTCCTATATCTATCACCCCTCAATTTAAAGCTATGTCCCCTCGTGCCAGCCATCACCATCCGAGGAAAAAGGCTCCCACTGTCCACCCTATCTAATCCTCTGATCATCTTGTATGTCTCTATCAAGTCACCTCTTAACCTTCTTCTGTCTAAGAAAACAGCCTCAAGACCCTCAGCCTTTCCTCATAAGACCTTCCCTCCATACCAGGCAACATCCTGGTAAATCTCCTCTGCACCCTTTCCCATGCTTCCACATCCTTCCTATAATGCGGTGACCAGAACTGTACGCAATACTCCAAGTGCGGCCGCACCAGAGTTTTGTACAGCTGCAACATGACCTCATGGCTCCGAAACTCAATCCCTCTACCAATAAAACCTAACATACTGTACGCCTTCTTAACAACCCTATCAACCTGGGTGGCAACTTTCAGTGATCTATGCACATGGACACCGAGATCTCTCTGCTCATCCACGCTACCAAGAATCTTACCATTAGCCCACTCCTCTGTATTCCTGTTACTCCTTCCAAAGTGAATCACCTCACACTTTTCCGCATTAAACTCCATTTGCCACCTCTCAGCCCAGCTCTGCAGCTTATCTATGTCCCTCTGTAACCTGCAACATCCTTCCGCACTATCCACAACTCCACCGACTTTGGTGTCATCCACAAATTTACTAACCCATCCTTCTACGCCCTCATCCAGGTCATTTATAAAAATGACAAACAGCAGTGGCCCCAAAACAGATCCTTGAGGTACACCACTAGTAACTGAACTCCAGGATGAACATTTCCCATCAACCACCACCCTCTGTCTTCTTACAGCTAGCCAATTTCTGATCCAAACCACTAAATCACCCTCAATCCCATGCCTCCGTATTTTCTGCAATAGCCTACCATGGGGAACCTTATCAAACGCTTTACTGAAATCCATATACACCACATCAACCGCTTTACCCTCATCCACCTGTTTGGTCACCTTCTCAAAGAACTCCATAAGGTTTGTGAGGCACGACCTACCCTTCACAAAACCGTGTTGACTATCCCTAATCAAATTATTCCTTTCTAGATGATTATAAATCCTATCTCTTATAATCCTTTCCAACACTTTACCCACAACCAAAGTAAGGCTCACTGGTCTATAATTACCAGGGTTGTCTCTACTCCCCTTCTTGAACAAGGGGACAACATTTGCTAGTCTCCAGTCTTCTGGCACTATTCCTGAAGACAATGACGACATAAAGATCAAAGCCAAAAGTTCTGCAATCTCCTCTCTAGCTTCCCAGAGAATCCTAGGATAAATCCCATCCGGCCCAGGGGACTTATCTATTTTCACACCTTCCAGAATTGCTAACACCT